>NC_091119.1:103578762-104183762 GCF_040183065.1 Periplaneta americana | reverse complement strand
CGAGATCACATCCAATCCCTTCTTCGTAAGGCCAACGGGCTGATAGTTAGACACTATCCCATTCTGGCGGCCTTAACTCCTGACAACCTGAGGGTAGGACTTACCGTGTATAATGCCCTCATTCGCTCTGTCATTACCTATGCCGCACCCGCATGGGGGTTTGCGGCAGTGTCCCATCTCCGTAAACTCCAAGTTGTCCAAAACCAGGTGATTCGACTCATTACCCATCTCCCCCGAGTCGCCTCGAGAAGAAAGTTCCATGATGAACTAGAGTTGCCAACCATAGACGAGTTCATTGCTCGACTGGCTAGGAACCTGTATGCGGAAGCTCGTGCTAACCCCAACCCGCTCATATCTGGCCTCGGCCAGTATGATGCTAGGTTACGGCGTAGACACCAGACAGGTCCATTAGCTATACTATTGAGACAGGAGGACAGGGAGGCTGGCGTTACTCCCAGGTTTTGGTAGCCACGACTCAACTCCATGAGACTCCTTGGATAGTGCAACCGCTGTAAAATGACCTTGTCTTAACTGGGCTAAACAAAATCCCTCCATAACATATCTACATTGTTGATCGATGGAAATCTAATAAAGCCAATTGGCTAGTATATATCCATCGATTCATAGAGTCATTCAACCTAAGAGCCAACTGGCTAGTCTCTGATATTGAGACAACTCATCCTGCCTAAGGTTTTTCCGTGGTTTTCCTAAGGCGCTAAGACAAATGTCGGGATGAGCCCTAAAAGAAATGGGCCACGGACCTGCACTCATATCCCCATGAATCTCCCTAATTAACAATTACATCTCTCCCCCCTCTTCGCAATTGAGCCATCATATAGCCAAATGGCTGGTCTCGAAATTGAGACAAATCAACAAGGCTCATGACCTCCTACATAATAGCCAAATTGGCTAGTCTCTTATATGAGACAACTCATCCTGCCTAAGGTATTCCGTGGTTTTCCTCAGGCGTAAGACAAATGTCGGGATGAGCCCTATAAGAAATGGGCTACGGACCTATATGCCCTTCCCCATATATATTCCACCTTTATAATAAATCATGCATGCCCTAGTTCAGATAATATTACTAGTCTATTAAACATACGAGGTCACTCAATAAGTCGCAAATTGAAAGGACAGGGACCTCTGAAATTGCAGCTTAGATTTCACGGCGCTTCTTCCGACGGCCTTCAAATGCTTTGTCATCGAACAACGGATGACGGCGTCTTGCCATCCTAACGGCAAACACCAGCCAACTCCTCCTCGCCCCGTTCCGTGATCAATTGATCAATCTCAGCCCCCCTCGCGTATGTGGTACCTAAGAGGTTACGTCCAATTTCGGCTTCCCCTTCAAAATTTTCTAGAGCTCCTTCAGGGGAGCAGCGTAACCCGGAGTGAGACTAGTGGCCAACAGGCTTGGAGCTCACATATTTAGTTTTGTACAGCCCCCAACCCCTTGCAAGGACGCGTTTTGCGTACCTTTTAAATTTTCCTCCCAATTCTCCTTCGATTTTTCGATTTTCGAGCGCAGACTGTATCATCCTGCCTAAGGTTTTTCCGTGGTATTCCTAAGGCGTTAAGACAAATGTCGGGATGAGCCCTAAAAGAAATGGGCCACGGACCTGCATTCACTTCCCCAGACATTGGTGACGGCTCAAAATTAATTATTATTCACATCGAACTCGGGCCCTAACAGAATTCAATCGTCCCCTTGTACAGATCACTGGAGTCAACAAAGAGCCAATTGGCTGGTCTCCTGATCTGAGAAAAATCATCAAAGAGCCAATTGGCTATTGTAAGATTAATACCTACGCGTTCGAATCTTCAAACAGCCAAACTGGCTATTACCGTTTCGTGCCTAGACTTCTCCTCCATCGCGTCTCTCCTCCGGATCAGGTCGCTGTACTTCTGCCCCTCCTCCCCCCCCGTATGTTGTAGCTAATCAGTTACGTCCATTTTCGGCTTACCCAATGGAAATTTCTAGCGCTCCTTCACTGGGGCGGCGAAACCCGAAGTGAGACAAGTGGCCAAGAGCCTTGGAGCTCACATATTCAGTTTTTCACAGCCCCAACTCCCCCCTTGCAAGTACGTGTTTTCACGTACCTTTAAAGTTTCTCCTCCCACTTCCCCCCACTCATTCACTCAGCGCAGACTGTAATCGGCACACGCAGTAGAACCAGCCGCACCAGCAATAGACACCACTGAAAATGTTCACCGCAGCAGTGAACGAAACGTTTGGTCTCACAACCAACAGACCACGGCCTCATAGCCCGGAAAACTTTTCTACAACTAGACTACTGTTATTTTCTTCGCAGTTCTTGCCATTAACCGAAGAATTCCGATCATTTCAGAGACAGACAATTAATGCGAGCTTGAACAGTGTTATTGTACAGAGAACTAACTGTACACTACTTTAAAACAAACCAACTAGCCTACTGTTATTTTCTTCGCAGTTCTTACGCCTAAACGAAGAATTCCGATCATATCAGGGACAGACAGGTACACGTCGCACACATCACATAGTTATTGTGTTTTTGACATTTAACTCCAAATACTACAGGCTGTGGGACGAAAGTAACTAATAGTCCATTTGATTTTGAGTATTACCTCTAATATCTCCGTAACTAATCATCATAAAATGACGGTTCTTATCTCGAATTTCAGCAACACAATATCCTCTAACACACTCCTGTCTTCCAAGACGACGTTTAGTAATCAGCCTGTATATACACAGTGTGTCCCATTTAATTTTTTACCTCCAATAGCGTCTGAAATATTTCAAATATGCACAAACTGACAATTAAAAGTTAAATTAACTTACATCTGATACATGTAAAGCAGAGGTCTGCATCGTACGTTTTTGCTCGAGCGCCAAGTAGTTCATAGCATAATCCGATAGGTAGCGCATATGCACGATGGGTAAAATTGTCGCGAGCGATAAATCCTCGAACGACATAAGCCGAGCGTTAGACATCCGTGCTTGTTACAGTGATGAACTGTGTAGTAACATAATAGACGTTTATCATTTCGAAACTTTGCAGTGTTTAACTAACCTCTCCATAGCACTACTACAGAACTTGCTTTAAAATGTAATATAAATATAGTAGGTAAACGTTTTTGTTTTCTTTTCCCCCACACGGGAGTGATTTTGTTTTTGCCTCTTCTGATAGATGTTATTGTATGTAAATGTAATTATTATAAACGAAGAACACAATCACGATAATGCAAGGACCGTATCAAGTTTTCTAGCAACAACAATAATCTCTAATTAATAAGGTATCAATCGTTGCGTCTGTACATTTGTCCCGCATGATTATTCGTTTTATTATATGTTCTGTGACGTTATCTCTGTACTAATATTGTTATTAATCTACTGCTATATCAATAATATTTTGTAAAACGTTTCTACATTGTCGCAGTATATAGGCGGAACACTATAGGCCTATATGCACCTATCATATTATATAATATGTGGTACATCAAATATTGAATAATTATTAATTGGCAATAATAACTATATATATCGGAATTTTTCGTACTATTTTATTTACAACTTCACGTTACTGTTTTGGTACGTTCCATTAAACGTTTGTCATAAACGCAGAAAATAAAGCCTTATTTTTACCGTGTGAGCAAAACATATGTGCATCTTATCTGTCGCCTTCCATACAAGATAACACATGTCGGTGAAATGACCTTGTACTGTGCTTCTATTCATTACGAGCGTATCACGACCGATCTTATCTCACTCGAGGGTGCGACATTCGACCGAGTTCAAGCGAGCGATTTAACTCCAATGCAGCACTGTGATGTAAAGTAATTTTTGTACCTGATATAATTTTCAAGATATTAGAGTCATCTTTCTTTTTTTAAATGGGAACCAACTATGTTTTGTATTGCAAACGATACGTTAGCTCTGTGTAATAAGATATGGCTGCTTTATTGGCTGTTTGAATGTCACCGGTAAGAGTAAACATTAACAATGTCTGACCAAGATTCGAATAAGAGGAGGACAAATCTGGTTACATTTGTGCGCCAATTAAATCGCAATTTGTAGGTACATTTTAATACTACGTATGTGTTACACATGTTGAAGTAAGACATAAAAGTAGTGTAGAATAAAAAATAAACAATTATTCTCAAAAAAACAAAACAAAATCTCCGGTGTGCAATGACATTTCTCGCCGATGGCTAATCATTCATTTGTCCAGTACAGAACTGAAGAAATAAGGGTTGTATTGAGTAGTGTACAGTATTATAGTGTGTTCGGTCTTCAATTAAGTCAACATGATGAGGTTGCGTCAGACATTGTTTATGTTTACTCTACTAGGTGACATTCAAACAGTCTGTAAATTAATCAGTTGTTATTAGACAGAGCAAATGGAACATTTGCAGTACTTACATACTTACTTACTGGCTTTTGAGGAACCTGGAGGTTCATTACCGCCCTCACATAAGCCCGCCTTTGGTCCGTACCCTGTGCAAGATTAATACATTCTCTATCATCATATCCCACCCCCCTCAAATCTATTTTACTATTATCCTCCCATCTACTTCTCGGGCTCCCTAAAGGTCTTTTTCCCTCCGGCCTCCCAACTAACACTCTATATGCATTTCTGGATTCACCCATACGTGCTACATGCCATGCCCATCTCAGATGTCTGGATTTAATGTTCCTAATTATGTCAGGTGAAGAATATAATGCGTGTAGTTCTGTGTTGTGTAACTTTCTCCATTCTCCTGTAACTTTATCTCTCTTAGCCCCAAATATTTTTCTAAGCACCTTATTCTCAAACACACCCTTAACCTATGTTCCTCTCTCAAAGTGAGAGACCAAGTTTCAGAACCATAAAGAACATCCGGTAATATAACTGTTTTATAAATTCTAACTTTCAGATTTTTTGACAGCAGACTGGATGATAAAAGCTTCTTAACCGAATAATAACAGGCATTTCCCATATTTATTCTCTGTTTAATTTCCTCCCGAGTATCATTTGTATTTGTTACTGTTGCTCCCAGATATTTGAACTTCTCCATCTCTTCAAAAGATAAATTTCTAATTTTTATATTTCCATTTCGTACAATATTCTCGTCACGAGACATAATCATATACTTTGTCTTTTCGGGATTTGCAATACAAAAGATAACAGCCATTATTTAAAAGGAAACCAACTAAGCCTAATATTTTGAAAATTATTTCATATACAAAACATACATTACGTATATTAGATGTCCCCTTCGATTTAATTTAACTTGTAATTGTCGGTTTCTGGATATCTGAAATATTTCACTCGCTATCGCAGGTGACGGCGTTAAGTGGGCCATCCTGTATATATCTTCATATTTGTGCATTGAACTTATTGGACATATGAAATTATTAACACTTCTTTAGCCAAGTATTTACAGAAACAAAGGATAATGGTGGACTAAATGTAATATTCCACTGGTTTTATTAATTCTATTAGTAACGATTGTACTTTAGTGGCCTGGTTAGTATAGGCGAATTATGACACTAAATATATGTCTAATTCCTTTAAGGGGAGAGGATGTTATTTTTTTTAACTTTTTTTTTCTATTTGGTGTAAATTATTAATTTTATGTATGTAGAGAGCTCATATCTGTGGCAACTCAATCAAATAAAAATATTTTGAAAAAAAAAAAATTATTTGGGGGCCCAAATTTGAAAAAAAATATATGCCCAATGCAGGATTGTCCTAAAACCGATATATCTAAACCGTTTTTAAAGATAGATTCAAAATGTTTTTGCAATGTATTTGCAAAAGTATGTTCTACAAACTGTCTGTAACAGAATGTTGATATTAGTCCCTAGGTTTGTAAAATAAACAATTAAAATTTAGTAACAATTTTCTGATTTCCTTTCTTGCAAACAAACGGACGTATTTTTAAAATGAAATCAATTAACAAAATTCTGTTACAGAGAAAAGTTTGCTAATAGTCTAAAGAATGTGTGTTCTAAATTTCTTGCATGTATCTTTAATAGTTCAGAAATTATAATTATTTTGTCTGGTAATGTAGCAAAAAAATTTAAGTTACTGTAAACAGATAAAAGCGGGCGTGTGATTTAAAAATCCATAGCGCAGGAAGTTTAAAATTGATGTCTCAACGTCCGATAAGGGCACAAATACCCACAAAATGTTATGCAATGCATTCCACACATATCAAAGAGTATTTTAAAGGAAAAAACAATTTTTTGAAAATTTAATTTACCGGAAACAACAATAAAAGTGGGCGAGTGATTTAAAAATACATAATGCAGAAAGTTTAAAATTGGCGATCCACAAATATCACAGAATATTTTAAAGAATTATTTTTCTTAAATTAAGTCATTTTTCATCAAAAATACCATCATCTCCCCTTAAATAACAGCCTGATACTGAAGCGGTACCTTCTGATAAATACCCGGCTGAGAGGATAGTAATAATTTCAAATCTAGAACTTGTTCAATGAATAAAAATTGATAAAAGTAATCTAGGTCTTATAAAGACTAATCTATATAGTGGAATACACAACAGAGGGGGAGGGGGCGGAAAGATGGGAACCCATGATGCGCTCCTCAAAGATAAATCAAATTAAAATGATAGAATAGTCACTGTCGGGCTTCATGTTCATAGCAACCAACCGTGAGGAATTCTATTACGAATATGGTTTTAGATGTAAGTTTTTTCAGAAGTCCTGAAATTCACTCTATTCATCATTTCTTAGTCGGTTCTTTACGTTTAGAACTACATCGATCGAAAAAAGGAAATCTACCCTAAAAAGTAGTACCAATCATAGATTCAAAGTGAGTCTGTTTAGGGATTTCAACAAAATTTGGTTACATCAGTTACATCTAGTAGAATAAGCGTCAGTTCTACAAAGTGCTGAGGAATGGAAAATGCTTCAAACAATTCTAAACAGAGATCAAAGGGATGTATTGGAATAAACAGACAGAGAAACAGGAAGAAGGGATTGAAAATTCGGGATGAAGGCGTGGCAAAACTCATCTTCGACAAAAAGGAGTCACATATTATGTGAAATTCCTGTCCACAGATACAGTATATAAATGTAAAATTGAATAATATTATAAAAATAATCAATATCCATAAGATAAGCAAGAAGAAAATTTGAACTACAATTGTCGTAACTATTATTTTAAACTTTTATTAAATTACTATTATTATTATTATTATTATTATTATTATTATTATTATTATTATTATTATTATTATTATTATTAAATGCTAATTATTCTCTTAGCAATGTCATAATTACTAGGAGAGATAGTATTATAGATCTTGGTGTCTTACTTAATTCTAGGCTACATCATATAGGAATGGGATGGGTGTGGGATAGAAGTGATAATAACTGGAGGAATATAGGGTTTAATGTGAAGATGAGATTAATTGATATCGAGAGGCAAGAGATTGAGCTCCAATGTTCGGAAAAGTCCTCACTACATTTACGATCAGATCTCATGCTTAACTGGGGGAGGTGTGACTGCATAAATTCTTGTAACAAAGGCAGTAGAGCAGGTTTAGCGTGGCTAAGATTGGGGGTTATGAAGGTTAATAAAATTGTCAACGAAGAAGGAGAGCGCCTTTGTCCCCTTTGCAGAGAAAAGGACTCCTACAGGCATATTTTAATACAGTGTGTCGAATTGCAACAAGTACGGAGAAAATATCTACCACCCTCGATGCTAAATCAGAATGGGAGTTCGCTTGCATGTCTTGACCTCATGGGGAATAGAGAATACGAACAAAAGACTGGATTGTTCCTCTTGAAGGTGAGACAGATTAGAAGTGCAGCTGTGGAAGTTTGTGATACGAACTGACGAAGGGATAATGGTATCTACCCAATTATATACTTTTATGTCTGTTTTAGGTCAGGATGTATTATATAATGTGTTTTGTTGTACCATTTTCATTTTAATATGTGTGTTCTTTAGAGAGTGGTTAGATAAAATCATAGGTGAGGGGAGTGAAACCTGCAAAGTAGGACTTGTTTTAGGTACAAAGCACGTACAGTCAGAAGAGTCGTGCACTGGATTTTAGAGAAAATTACGATAATATAACATCTGTATGTACAATATTACTCAATAAATCTATCCATCCATCCATCCATCCATCCTAATCTAAATCCTAATCTAAATCCTAATCTATCTATCTATCTATCTATCTATCTATCTATCTATCTATCTATCCATCTATCCATCCATCCATCCATCCATCCATCCATCCATCCATCCATCCATCCATCCATCCATCCATCTGTCTGTCTATTTATCTATGTACCTACCTACCTACCTACCTACCTGTCTATCTGTCTGTCTGTCTGTCTATCTATTTGAGCATGTAATCTGAAACTAGTTATATTGATCACTTGTAACTGATATGACTTAGCTTAAAACTGTACATTTGGCTTTGACAGGGTTAGTTTCTTCAAAATATTATGAATTCATGATATTTTTCTTCATCGCATACCATGAAGTAGTAGTTCATTACAGTTTATGACATGGATAGAAAGAAACGCATACAACTAAAAAATATGCATGCAGTTTTTTTCATAAAGGAAATATGTTTATCGTTAAATTATACCTCCTGTTATAATGATTATGGCTTTAAATTTACCTTTATTAAAATATATCTCATAAGAGGTTATCAAATAATATTTCTGCCTTGAAATCTTTAGTAAAATATTAGTAAATGATTAAGTTGTATATACTTTACTTATGTATACCGTCCAGTTCCACAACAGCACTAAACAAGTGAGCAAACACAATAATTGCTTATCACATGTGCAAATATCTTAGAGAAAAAAATACGCTGGTGAATTCAAAATCCCCTTCCCTTCCTGTACGGGCTATTCCGTATGAAATCGATCAGTAAAAAACCTCGCATTTTTTATACTCTAATTTTTTCCTTATTTATACAAGATGGTGAGGGGACTGCATTTTCAAAAATATACTATCGAAAGTCAAACTGTTTTCGTATTATTGAGCGACAAATTTAGCGTATTTTATAAAAACAAGCCTCTTTCAGCGCTCCGAACTCTGGAACCGTTTACTGCAGAACATTGAACGAGAGCTTATTTTGAAGCTGACATCTTGTAGGTTACGTTAAGAAGTAATCCTTATTTTTATTGTACGCAGAGAGACAGATAATCTCATTTTACTTGCTTTTAGGATTTTTGGCCATTTGTAAAAATTAAAAAAAAAATGTATATATATATATATATTGAGAAAAAGCCTTGCATTATTAAGAGGGATTCGGCATTGTTTGCTTAGTGGTACGGCAATAAGTTTCGAGGGTATTAAATAGATTATTTTCACACGCCTAGACTTGAACGGCGCTTATACCGCACACACTGGCTGAGAGTTGAAGATAAGCGAGTGTTGGGCGTCATTTTACTCCTGTGTTTATGAAAAGCTGTGATAAAGATAGCTCAGCCATGCGCTTACTAGACAACACATCACGTGTTTGTCTCCTGGCCTTGCTTGTCTCTGGCTAGCTCCCGCCTCACAGCCAGCTGGTTACTTCACGCGCGTACTATTTATTTTCTTTATTTGATATTTTCAATACTTTCTTATCAACATACCATCAGTAAAAAATATGTGTTTATTTGTACTTTCAATGCGGAATCTAACTATATATTTTTAAAATATTTTTTTTCCTGGCCAAAGGCGTCTTAATGAGGAAAAAATCTAAATTTCTCCATTTCCATAAAAAGTAAGAAAATCTGTTTGTATGTCAATATAAACTCTAATTTCTCAGCATCAAAATAAACCATGATTTTGATCATTGGATGAAAGGGTTTCGGAGCTACAACAGTTTGAATTTGCTAATTTTATGAAAATACGATAAATTTAAATATTTTTAATTTAAACACTATGAAGTTCTGATGCCTCAAACTTTGCACAAAGCATTGTATCACAGTTCTCTACGTACAAAAAAGTTTCATTTATTTAGAAATTGTAAGGTCAATTTTCTCTATATTTCGGTCGATTTGAGATGGAATAGCTCGTACGCAACTTCCACTCTAATTCATATACATGGAAGAGTTACTCACCCCATATCCACTTCCTGTTACTGTTCCATACACTCTGAAATGTCGTCTTGTCGCTTCACGTTCGGCATCAGCTGCTTCCTGCGAAACGAAATGAATGAAAGAATAACAGTCATTTTACAAAAATAAGAAATCGTCTTCAGGCCTAAACAATTTTACAGAACGAAAGGTAAGTACACATTGTGGGAGAATGGAATGTAGACTTCAGTGTTTTCAAAAATGTCTGATGACCAGAAAAAGTTTTATTGGAAAAGTGCTGGTACCTTCAATTAATGGCACAGTGTTTTTTCCTCAAAACATCTTACGAACAAGAAGATATATGCCTAATAGTAAAGAAAAAGAAACGTCACTTTCAGCAACGAAACGTGTCATGCCAATTGAAGCAAACACGTCATAGAAAATTAAACTATCAAACCGTAAGAAATCTCACATGATGACTCTCATAGACATTAATCAAATACATAAAACATACTGCATAAAGACTTTTATGCCATCCTACCACTATAAACAGGTTGTTATTACTTGGAAAATCGTGCGTAATTGGCTTGTTATGGCACAAGTGTCGAGAAAAAGCAATGACGTATTTGTAATGATGTAATACCGGAACGCTTGCTATCTTGGTTATGCATTATACGCGCGAAGTAGCAAGAAATGAAATGCAGGACAGAAGGTAACGTATCGTTTATTTCCAATCTTTAACAATTATTGTGTATCACTTTTGTAATATCACATAAAACAGTTCTGTGAATCAGAGGAAGTACATTAACAAAATAAATAAACTGTTGTAACATAACCCGCAACATTATATTATACTGTATTGTATTAATTATCCATTAACAACTGAGCTTATAACTAGACAAGAATATTTGACTGCTATAAAATAATTGAAGCCTAAAAAAATCTTGTGGCCCAGATGATTTACCTCCTTATGTATTGAAAGTTTGTTTCGAAGTACTTATGTATCCTTTATGTTTGTTGTATAACTTAATTTTAAAACGAAAAACTTTTCCGAAAATGTGGAAATTAACAAAGGTGTTTAAATCTGGTGATAATAGTAAAATTGAAAATTATAGACCCATTGCAATAGTGTGTGCCCCGTCCAAGTTATTTGAATAGATTCTATATACACGAATTTTTCAACATGTTTATAGTGCAACTGATATAAATCAGCATGGATTTTACACCCATAGGTCTACCACAACAAATCTAATTAATTTTACACAAAAGGCATTTAATACATTACATAATCGCAGAAATTTAGACATGATATACCTTGACTTTTCCAAAGCGTTTGATAAAATTGACCATAAAATTTTAATTAATAAACTTTCAAGTTTTGGTTTATCTTTTTCATACTTACAGTTAATAACGTCATATCTTACAAACAGGCAGCAGTATGTTTCATTCAATCAAGTAAAATCAAAACCATTCACAGTAACTTCAGGCGTACCCCAAGGATACAACCTTGGTCCCTAGTTATTTTTACTTTAGATCAATGACTTGCCTAAACAGATTTTGCACACTAAATGTTTACTATATGCTGATGATGTTAAATTGTATAAAGTCATTGACAAACAACAAGACTTTTTTATCTACAGCATGATTTGGACAGACTATATAGATGGAGAATCGATAATTTTCTTCTGTTAAATCTTAATAAATGTTGCTTTATGACATATTCTAAAAATAAGACAGTTGCCCAAAATTCGTATGAAATTAATGGTGTGAAGTTATCTAGAGTACAATCATTTAAGGATTTGGGTATATTTTATTTTACACACAACTTATGTTTTAAAATGCACTTAAATCACGTGGTAATTGATGCATATAGAAAATCAGGATTTATAATCAGAAATACAAAAGAATTAAAAAATGTAAATACTACTGATACTCTATATAAAACTCTAGTTAGAAGTAAGCTAGAGTATGCGTCTGTAATACGGTCACCTCAGTTCCAGTCCCATCAGATGCAAATAGAAAGGATACAGAAAAGATTTTTACGTTATTTATATTTTAAAAAACATCACGTGTCGTCTTATGACAAGCAAATTTCATATAATCAGTACCTTTTTTAATTTAATTATAAAACTTTAAAATCTCGACGATTAATAAATAGCCAAATTTTACTCTATAAGCCTGTTAACGGTATATTGAATAACTGTAATTTTCTTAAATTCCTTCAGTTCAATGTAAAAAGAACAGAATTAAGTCATATGATGTATCTGGCTTTGCAGCACAACAGTGCTACAGCAGTTGAAGAACATATGAAGATATGAAATATAATATTAACTCATTTTTGAAAAAAAAAAAAAGTGATGTATCTGATTTAGCAACTACACACCTCATTTATGACACTGTTTAATTAATATTTAGAATTATATTATACTAATAATATAAAATATATGTATATTTTCTTTTTAAACTTATTGTATTAATCTATATTTTAATAAGCCTAGTGTAAAGTTAATATTTGAGGAGAAAAATTATTCTGTAGGACAAATTAATAAATCGATAATATTCTAGTGTAAAGTGTTCCACTTACCGGTCTATGAAACAGCCGACCGTAGCATTGACTTAGAAACCGTAATCCCTGGAAAAGTAAACAATTTAACATTATGAGTACAGGAAATCTTAGAAAGTACATGTTCTCCGAATAGGTGCACTAGTCTCCAAACATATCTGACCTATAATTTTGTGATAGTGTAAGGAAACTTTCTAACCACGGGATAAATCAAAACCAGAGGTGTAACTAGCTGACAAACTTTTAAATGGTTCCGTTAGTTCTCAATAGGGAACACTATTATTAGGACAGTTAAAGATAAGTTAGGTAAAATGCTGATGTACATTAGGTATTAAATATTTTCACAAATAACAATATCAGCGGTTTCTCGCTGAATCTAGTACTGTTTACAATCAATAGAGAGGAATGAAATTTTGAATTTTATAATGTTGGTGTTCAGTTGTATTAAATAATAATAATAATAATAATAATAATAATAATAATAATAATAATAATTATATCTCTTGTACTTAGTATTTTATTCACAAATCTTCGACATAAAAGGTGAATCAGCATGGTAAATAGAAAATTTTAACAATTACAGAATGGTATGTACTGTCAAATATAGCCTAGTAATAAATTTCAATGTCGCAATTCGAATTGCCCTCGCGTTATTGTTTAAAATAATATTCAGTTATATTACATAATAATAATAGTAATAATAATAATAATAATAATAATAATAATAAATAATAATAAATAATAATAATAATAATGATTATATCTCTTGTACTTAGTATTTTATTCACAAATCTTCAAAATAAAAGGAGAATTTTCGCTATTAGATAAAATGGTAAAGAGAAAATTGTAACAATTACAGAATGATGTACTTACTTACTTATTGGCGTTTAAGGAACACGGAGGTTAATTGCCGCCCTCACATAAGCCCGCCATTGATCCCTATCCTGAGCAAGATTAATCCAGTCTCTACCATCATATCCCACCTCCCTTAAATCCATTTTAATATTATCTTCCCATCTACGTCTCGGCCTCCCCAAAGATCTCTTCCCACCGGCCTCCCAACTAACACTCTATATGCATTTCTGGATTCGCCCATACGTGCTACATGCCCTGCCCATCTCAAGCGTCTGGATTTAATGTTCCTAATTATGTCAGGTGAAGAACACAATGCGTGCAGCTCTGCGTTGTGTAACTTTCTCCATTCTCCTGTTACTTCATCCCTCTTAGCCCCAAATATTTTCCTAAGAACCTTATACTTAATATTTTATTCACAAATCTTCAAAATAAAAGGTGAATTTTCGCTGTTAGATAAAACGGTAAATAGAAAATTTTAACAATTACAGAATGATGTGTACTGTTGAATATAGTAATGAATTTCAATGTCGCAATTCGAATTGCCCACGCGTTACTATTTAAAATAATATTCTATTATATTACATAATATATCTCTTGTAATTCGTATTTTATTCACAAATCTTCAAAATAAAAGGTGAACTTTCGCTGTTAGATAAAATGAAAACCCACAGGTATTTAATAGCAATAGTGATATATTTACCGTAATATCTTCTACATGCCTCTCTTCTTTACCCTTATGGAAATAATGGCAGAGTAAAGCATACGCTATTGTGCGGCCGAAAAAATTAGATCAACGTAGAATATCCCAACCCTATAGAGAATCGAACTCTTAACTTGAACGCTATCGCTCGTCCATCAACGTTTCCATTGAAGTAACGGATAGACATTCATTATTTCTAGAAAGAGAGATCTAAATTTCTTGTACTTACTTTCATGGTGCTGCTTTCTGTACTAATGTCGTAACCATGGTATGCACAATAATGGAGAATACTGACTACCAGAAACATATTGTAGCTGCAGTATGTTTGTCGCTAGGCAACTATAATGAGTAAAATCACTATTCTGTTAAGCAAAATTTTAGTTTCTTCCTATCTATCTCATTCATTCATTCATTCATTCATTCATAGTGTCCTGTACAAGAGTAGGTCTTTGACTACAAACCCAGCATCCTCCAATATTTTCTATTTCCACCTTCCTGAAAGTATATATAAAAAAAATATGTATCCAGTATTTTATTAACTGATAGTATGCATCAAAACGAGAAAACAATGTCTAACAAATATCAGTCCCACAACACATACTTTCTGAGATCTGAACACTTGTTCGTAGGAGGAGCTCAATGTGGCGATCATTCATGGCAATGCATTGCTCTGCCCTTCGGCGAAAGGAATCACACACTCTTTGAAATTGACCTGCTTGTTCTTGTATGTGATGACACGCATTCCTGGGTCCTGTAGTGGCGTAGACCAGTTCCTTTGTGTTTTCCCATTTTCAAAATTCTATGGCAGCGGTCGTCAACTCAGTGCACTCTCGGGCTACCGTCTCTAACCAGCAGGTCTCTTACAGCACCAGCGTGAATTCGTGGCTGCTAGTGGGTACGCTCTCTACCTCTTCCTGCTGCACGACGGGGCAGTTGCTCCGCTTATCCTTTACCCATTTCAGCGAGTGGTGACGACCATGCTCTAAAAAGGTACGGTGTGTTTACGGCGATCATCGCCGGGCGCACATCGCAAGAGATTGTCGCCGGAGTTGCTAGCAATTGAAATGAATGCGCACGGTTTCTTTACAGCGAAGATCGCCAGCGCTGTTCGTTGGACGCGACGCAGATCGCTGGAGGTTGCTTCTGAATCAAATTCAGGACGCACATCGCCGCATTCGTGTTCAATAATCGATATATAGACAAGGTCATGTTGTAATATCGAATATATAATCTGTACACGTTAAACACATCTGTACGTTTTGGCTGCAAAACAAATCAAGACGTTTTGTAATTTTTCGCGGTCTGAAGACGAAATTATAATTGAATATGTGTCACAACAAAATGCTCTTTTTAATATGAGCATGTGAATTAATAAACAAATTAAACAATAAACCCTTACATTACATATTATATTTGTATCACGCCCGAGCCCCAGAGAATTTCGTTCAGTGTTGGGTAAAGGGGAAATTCTCTCTTCTGTAAGTTTTCCACCAGCTCCCTTGCACTACATTTCGGCTGCGATAACCTCAATAATAATCTTTTGGCTGCAGTGCGTTATTATACAGATTTGAATGGCAGCATTGACCTCGAGTCATATAGCCATCACTCGCTTATCAACATACAATTTGTATATATACGAGTACATAGGTAGATCTTGTTGCATTATATGCACATATACATTTTAAAATGTATTTTACATGTCTTTTAACCATCTATTTTTATGTAGTTATTTATTAGCTATCTATCTTGTACCAAAAATAAAAACATGTTTTTAATTACTTTTAATTTGCACAGTCTTCGTACCTAAGTACTTACGCGGTATACTGAAATATAGCTGTTTTTTTTTTTTTTGTAGAGATGTAGTTGATCGTATATACAAGGCATAATAAAAGCCCAAACGAACCAAACCTAACCTGTCACATGTTCGTACATGTAAAGTGTATCAGCGGATTACGAAGGGAACTACCTCAGCGCTAGTTTAGCCAATTTTTTTAATTATTGTTTGGAATACACCATGTAATGTAATACAGTATAATAATAATAATAATAATAATAATAATAATAATAATAATAATAATAATCAGTTCATAATCTGAGTTACTGCCAATCTTTTAACTGGAGTTACGGGGTCTTGACAAAATTTGTAGCTAATTTAACATAGTCATTTTCAATTAAACTCAAAACATAATCAAACTGGTCAGGTGAGAGTCTGAAATATTCCTTAAATTTTGTAGCGTTTTTATAAAGATGTCTCATTATCAATGTGTTAAAACAGAATTCTGTAAACCTATTCCTGAATATTTCATTAGTCTGTAGCTTGTTCCTTTTATAATACGCATGCGAGATTTTGATATCGTCATCTCCCTCTTCTAGAATAAATAGCAACTTCATATCTTGGATTTATTCATTATAATTTTTAGGTTATGTCCGCAGCCTACATTAATTTACTTGACCATATGTAGTAGATGAAGGAATAAACAAATGAGAATCTACAGCGATGTGCGTCAATAAAGAAACCACTTCTCGGCGATCATCGCCAGCGTTTATAATCGCCGGCGATGTGCGTCCGACGATGATCGCCATACACAAACCGTACCTTAAGGCAGTGGCCGGCAGAAGCTGCAGTTATGACGTAAGAGCCAGTCAGGCCTCAAGAGCTTGGAAGAGCGAGCAGTTGAGTCGTATTACTGTTAACACGCACCAGCGTAGTGGCGTCAGTGCAGCAATGATACGACAGTTCTTGGAGATAAATTTATGGAATCACATTCCTGTATTTTGCTAGGGAATAACTACTCTGCGGTCATGATGGCAACATTCTTGGCAAATTCCCCGTCATTAAAAGAACGCATGTTCTTAGCAATGGCTAGTGAAATCCTATATCTTAAGCCTTCAGCTTACCATTGATTCACTGACAGTGTGTTCCCTAGCTTCACTTAACAATTTATCTTTCAATTGCTGCACTAGTACTTGTCGATATTCTCCCCCATATTTGTCATAATCATTTGTGTGGCATATAGAATAATGGCGTTGTATATTGAATTTCTTTACATGCTGAAACAGTTTGCCACAAATCAAACACTTCGCCATTCCTCCATACTCCATAACACAGTTTGATCTCGACAAAGCATTTAGCTTGGGCAGGATAGTAACACAAAGTGATGGTGTGTTTCAAAAGTTGAAATATACTTTGCATACTACTCACCAAGTTAGGGCCTATATAGTTCAATCTGTATATTGTGTAGGAAAATATCTGTTAAAAACACTTGAACTGTTTTCAAGTTTCCGAGTAGACAAAGTGTTGTAGTACTGCTTAAATTATTTATTTCTATATTTGTATATTTATAGCAGTTTCGGAGCCTCATTTACATAATGCGAACGCTTCTGCAGCTGGCTGTATTATGAATTTCATATTATTATAAGTATATTAAATTTGATTACAAACCAAAATATTTTGTTACATTCATTTATCACGGTTGTACAGTTTCGTTTTCGTACAAATGTATTGTAATTGTGCTGTTCCCATACTACCTCAGACGAATGGATCGCGCTCTGTCATTGCATATGCGCCGTACCACCACTGTTCAGTTGAACCTTCTCTCCTCGCTGTGCTCAGTATGCAGAGATTGCGGAGCAAAGAGCGTGGCGGCTCCGTGGTATGACGTCACAGAGCATGGAACGTGCCGGTCACTGCTCTAAGGCAGTGATATCAAAGCAAGCGCATTTTTCTGACCTTGAAGTCGTTCGTGGGCATCAAGCTCTAAGTATGGAAAGAGGAAGGGATGTGTATATGAATAAGCAACCTGTTGGATTAAGAAAACAGTGGTGCACAAACTTCAAAAGGAACGTGAAATTTTATGCCGTTATTTTTATATGGCTTCTTTCTGTTTGTTGTTATCTATATTGTCTGTAAAACAAAAGTACTAATACCAATTTCTTAATACTGCAGTTGTGTTTTAAATGTTAATAACGTTTGTCCTTAATTCTACGCTGAGGTCGTCTTTCGTTAGATCCGTCCGAGTTCCTATTGTGAAGAATATGAGTAATTGTGTTTTCCTCTGATCGCGCTACCAACGCTATGCAGAGTAGACCATTGGTGGGGCTGCCACCTCAAAGCTTTAGGTCCAACTTCTGTATGTACTAGCCCCATCCAGAGGGCTGCCACTCGCCAATCTATTTAAATTAGTTGTCGTTGTGGACTTCACTCATGTTTCCCCGAGCATGGGCCTCTTATCATCCCAGAGAAAGGACCCCCTTTTCCCATCAGTTCTCCGACCCAAATCGCCAAAGGGATTTTATACCACAACCTTGATTTGGGTTACTCGGATTAACAGGTCCACCTCGAGCAGGTTGGGAAAGGAGTTGACATGCAGAGGCTAAGTGTTCACTATGGGAACTGTATTACGCATGCATGCCTTTGGACCCTACTACATTATGACGAAGATTTATTACAACTGGCTGCCCATAAATTAAATGAAATATGTAAAGATTATAATCTCAAAATTTCGATAAATAAAACAAAGGTGATGGCTTTTAGTGGAAAAAACCCTCTAAGCGCAAAAATAATCATTGATGACCAAATGATTGAACAAGTATCCCACTATAAATATTTAGGATGTGATATTAGCTATGGATATGATAAGGATATTGAATATAAAATCAATCAGTTCCAAGCTATTTGTGGCACAATAAATAGAACGTTGAATAATAAAGCCTACAAACAAACAAAATTAAAATTCTATAAAACAATGGCAATTCCTGCCCTCCTATATGGGAGTGAATCTTGGATTACCACTACTAAACATGAAAGTAAAATCCAGGCAGCTGAGATGAAGTTTTTAAGGAGAGTAAAGGGGTGTACTAGAATGGACCAGATAAGAAACGAGGATATCCGTGAAGAACTGCAAATCTACTCCATAAAAGAAAAGATAACTAACAATAAGGAACAATGGAAAGAACATATAGAAAGAATGGCAGAGAGTAGATTACCAAAGAGAATACAAAACTACTTCCCAAGAGGAAGAAGAGATGTTGGACGTCCTCGGAAGAGATGGTCCTAGATCTATTAGTGAAGACGGAACAGGCAATTAATGCCTAAACCAGGAAGTGAAGAAGAAGAAGAAGAAGAAGAAGAAGAAGAAGATGTTAATAACGTAATAAAGAGTTAAGAAAGAATATTCACATAAATTCCATAGTATTACAACTATATTGTACTAAATGGATGAACAAATCATTCACAAAGAAAGTGATATCCCAAAAAAGAGACTGAGTATGACATGATAAGTTGGAATTGATATTGATGGTACCTTTAGCCTTATGAAAGTAATTAATAAGCTAATCAAAATAATATTATAGTACACAGCTGACATTTTTACAACATATGGGCACGTATCTTTTGCTTATGATGTAACAGTAGATGCATTGTTAATTCATTTCCTTGGAAACAATTTCCAAGCGAATATTTTCAAAATTTTCGATACACTATCTTCGGTAATACGTATATACGGTATATTAAATTTACGAAAATATTCTGTAAGGCTACTAAATAAATAGGCCTACATCTGAAAATTTTACTTTTCTATAAAAAAAGTTGAGAAAATATTTCTTTTTTGAATAAAAAATCAACGTTGTGAAACATGAGCACTAAAATTAAAACTTTCATTCTTGTAATCCACTTATACTTCTCAGAAAAATAAAAAAATTAACATTGATACAGTTTTAATAAGTTCTCTTCCCTTTATCTACTGAATCAGTGCTGGCCATCCCTGAATATAGCTCGACCAAGCGGCATATACCACCTCTTTCGTCTGTCTCTTTCCTTTCCGCTGTAAAGCGCTCAGGCTCTCCTGAGCTCTAAAGCGCGCGCTTGCTCCTATGGGCATCAATTGAGATGACTGCTCTAAGGGATTTAGGTTTGGGGAACGAGCAGGCCAGTGGCGGCTCCTTTTTAAGGCCATTGGGACCCGGTCCCGGTCCCCATTTTTGAGAACGTAAATTACAATATGGTGCAGTATATTTCATATTGAAGTCATCTTTCTTAATGAATTTCCAATACAAAAAAAGTAGTATGCATTGACGGAATTCTGCAAGAGAATGGACTGACTGGGCCCGTGAGAGTCCACCCTGTACGTAGTTCATTTTAGCACCAGAGGTTGGACTGTAACATGGCAGTTCTTCCCGTCACTTTCCCCACCACCCACGCACTCTAGCTTTACTTAGGGCCGGCCCTGCTGTTCAATTGTCTGTAATATTGTGTTAAAATTGAAGTTCTACAAGGACATCATTTTATTTTTACTTAAATTTTTATTGTACCTGAGTTTTTGAATGTACTTCACTCCCACCCCTTGTACTAATGAAGTTCAACCGTCCTCCACACAGATCCAAGACCTCGTATACAGTCATAGTAGGCTTACGGTTATAGTAAACAGTACGTTCCAAAAATATGATCGCGTTTTCCAGTGACAAAAGAGCTTTCAATATTGAATCATTTTCGCAAAGTTACTGTCGTCCATTTGCCTACGTCGTATCCCGGTTTCCCCCACCAGCTTTCATTCGCCTGCTAGTGGCTGGGCTGGCTTAACTCTTTTCTGAAATCATTAATTTCTGTTAGGAATTGGACGTCTACGTAATATTATACAACTGTTTAAAATAACTTAAATAAAAGGACCTCGTTAAGTAATTAACTATCACGTGATTTCCTCTCTTTCCACGACCCTACGACATAACCACTTGGACTTGGACGGACAGTAGATAGTATATGTCTGAGTAATTTTATCTTTTCGGTTCGGGCAGAAGTGAAGATTGAACTTACAGTACGTAAGGTACTCTTTTATAGAGTAGGTACAGAATTATTTCAACATGAGTTACTAGTACGAAGAACGAAACTGGTAATTGGGATTAGGTACAATAGTCTATAGTGCGGTAATATGCACATTAGAACTGAAGCCTGTATCGAAATGAACGGCCACCATTTTAAAAAATGTTTAAATATCCATATTATGATTATTTTTCAATTAACTTCAATCTCTATATTGTACGCTAATGTGCTGTAGACAGTATAATATACACTGCATAATGAATACGTCCACATGGACAGCTCAGTTCGTGAGTAAAAACACTCACTGTTAATATTGTACTGTATTTTGATTAAACAAAAACCTAATGAAAATGATCAAACTCAAAAGCGCGATATTTCCTAGTTTACGTAAATGGATGAACTACTTTTCTTCCCTCCTATACCTAGTACAGTGATTTGTTTGTATATTACGCCAGTATCATCGAACTCCAGTCGTAGAAGTGGGTAGCAAACGTTGTTGATGCAAAGGTATAGGCAAGTTAATATTAAAAATGTGATATAAAATAAAATGATGTCCCTGTATAATACAGTAAGTTCAACGTAAAGTGCATGTGAGTGTATGTACAGCTTTTAATGTGGATAAGTACGTTTACAAAACTGTATACAACATCACACCATTAATTAAAAGTATTATAAATTGTGCAAAATTGCTTCAAAGAATGAATAGAGTAGACCAGGGCTGGGCACCGCGAGCTAATCCAGACTCTAAGAGGTGGGACGCTTAATATTCATCCGTTACGGCATCAACACTGCGCGGTGTTCGGCGGGGAAGAAAGGGGTTGGAGAGAAGTCAGATGGCTCCCAGTGAGAGAGCGGAATCTCCTCTAGGCGCCCGGCCCTGCAGTAGACAGTTTGATTCAAACTCTGTTCTCGCGGTTAAAATTAGAAGATAAATTGACAATTAAAGCTCTCGTATCTAATCACTGAGGGAGCGCTTGGTACGTAGAACCAAGGACCCGGGTTCGATCTCCGGCGTCGGAACGAATTTTTCTCCTTTAATAATTACACTAGTCAACAAATTTTAACTTTCAAAATTGTGCCGAAATGAAACATTGTTACTATCCACATAATTGTCATGCTGAATCCAAAAATGGAACCCATTTTTCAGCAGCACCCTCAGATTTTCAGTTATTACCCTTATTACACTTCTGAAAAGTTCGATACTAACTAAGCAGTTCCACATTTTTAATATCTAATGCAGAATGCATAAACATTGTCTTCCACTATTATAGAGGTGTTAGTGCTAAAAATAAAGTATCCTTCATGTTATAATGATGTAAATGGCTACTTACATTTACGTAGTGGAAGGCAGGCATCGCTTTAAAACACTTTTCTGTGTATGTTGTAGTATTCTCTCTTTGTATGAACCAGCAGTAATCACTCATCATAGATGGATTCCATCTCTCTTTATAACGCTGTTCCATCTTAAAATGTCTTGATGAAAGCGTTCCCTTTGTTTGCCACGCACTGCACCCAAGCTTTTAGGAAAAAAAATCTAAATGAGAATGCAGGAAGTGAATTTGATAGACATCCTGTATCCAAAATTCTTATAATTTTGAAAAAGATTCTGAACTATTTCGTCATTATTTTCTTCCTTCTTGTTGCCGAGGAACCCATTCACAACGCTTTTAAATGACTCCTATCCATGTTGCACGTTCGTTTGGAGTTAATTTTTTCTAAAAAAAAATTGGTCACCCATCACTTTTTTTAATCTGAGGTCCAATGAATATTCCTTCTTTTAATTTTGTATCACTCAAACCAGGTAATATTCTTCGTAGATATTTGAAACCTTCGCCTGTTGTGTCCATAGCTTTCATAAAGTTCTTCATGAGCCCTAATTTAATGTGTAAAGGATGGAGATATATTTTTTGTGGGTGAACTAAAGGTTCAAATGTTACATTATGTTTCCCAGGAGTGAAATCTTCTCTTCTTGGCCATTCCTCGACTATATAGTGATATTGAGTATCTCGGGTATCACAAAGGCACAGGAAAACAGATATTTAGTGAATCCACTCTGCATTCCATGTAGAAGACTTTAAGATCCCGCAAATATGCCAACAATGGTTTCATATTTTAATGGATTCAAGAATACGACACATTTCTTTGTATGTTTCTTTCATTGCTGCACTGTATGCTACAGATATGGATGGAAGTTTATTGTCATTGTGTAACAAAACGGCTTTCAGACTAATTTTAGAAGCATCTATAAATAAGCGCCGCTCTTTAGCATTATGTGTAATACCTAGTTTTAATCAGTCCATTTACATCGCTGCATGCACAAACTCCAGAATCTGTAACTATAAAAAATGGTAATAGATTCTTATTTATGTTTATAAATATTGAAAAATTAGCATCTTTATCCAGCACCTTCCATTCCTGAAGACGAGATCCTAGAAGCTGCGTCAGCTGTTTAGTAAAGTACAAATCACGTATACTAATCATTGAGTTCCATTAAATGTGGCTTTTCTTCTCTCTCTTCATCTGGAATGTAGGCGTCATCCCTTGATGTAGAGGGCTGCACATCATCAGATGACGTTATGTCAGATTCCGATTCTTCTTGCAATGTAGAAGGTGGAATGGGGACAGGTAAATTTTCTCCGTGAGATATTGGTCTTATAGCTGACGGGAGATTAGGATACTGAATGAGTCTCTTATTTTTTAAGAAAATCCAGTAACATCAGAAATAACAATCATCTTAGTGGTTTTTTGTTCACACCATACCATTGGTTCGGAAAGTTTTTACAACTACGCCTTTGCTTCTTCATTTCATTTCACACAGAACAGCTCAAACTATTAACAAAATCTCTACACTCGAACTAAACAAAGTACAGACTTTCTCTGTTTTCATTACCAGGTACCCTGTAAGTCTGTCTTATATTTCAAGTATCAACAAACCATGATTCAGATGTGTCAAGTGAAGAGGGACTTGGCATAATGGATAGAAACCAAAGAAGTGCTACATGTATACTAGGTATTGAAAAATGTGTATAAATTCTATATTTACAACATTAAATTACGGAAATTTATTTCTTGTGTACCTTGTAAAATGGAATACGTATACATACATCAAAATTAAACGTAGGCACCTGTGGCTTCCACCAATTTCCTCAAGCGGCCGGTAATGGAATCCACAGTCTTCTGGAGGAAGTTGCGTGGGGCATTGGTGATAATGCCCCGAATCCATGCTTCCAATTTTTTATCATCTCTGGACGGATTGTGCCATTCCTTCCTTTCTCCATATGGCATCATCTCGAACGAAAACAACGGAATTCCACACTTCGTAGCGAGCAGCAATCTGCTCTCTCTCGCGAACAAATAGGTGATCGACAATCTTTGCTATTGTTGCGCTAACCGCCCCTCACGGCCATCATCTATACTACGGACGAGCAAAAGTTCAAACTCTATTTAACGATCTACATATACACACAATTTTCATTATGGGTCCATCGATATTAAAAATTCTACAGCTAATTAATAATACCTAGTTACTTCCCGCCCTCACTGTATTTATGGCTATTCATAAAATATAACATTGTTGCAGTGCTCAGAAACCTGACGTGACCGAAAAAAATCTGATTACATATTCGTAATCAGCGCATCAGACTTGATAATAATCAGCATTCTGTTTTTCAGCACAAAAAATGTTGTAGAATTATTAACCATTGCTACTAAAACGTTAACATCGTTCAACAGGACGGAAAGAAACGCAGAAAAGTTTGTTCTGAATGGTTTGAAAAGAAGGAATGTTTAATGACATGTAAGAATAGAAAATCGTTATATTGTTTTTATTACCTGGTTTTGGGAGGCGAAACTCTGTGGATTAATAAGGGGTGTACAGTTTTAAAGCATTTTTGTCTGAGGTAGTAAAATCACATGAAAATTTTAAAACACGCATTAACAACGTTAGAGCATATAAAACATAAGTGTTGTGTCAATTCAAAAGAAGCATGTGATATCATAAGGTATGAAATAAGTGACAGATTCCAATCTTCCAGAATTTTTTCTGCATTTTCAATAGTTTATTCCAAAAAATTCCCTATTTATTGTGATAATTTCCCTGAGTCAATGCTCAAAATATTATTACGCAATACAATATGCTGAATAAGGAAATACTTAGAAATGAACTACTGTTCTCCAACCAGGAGATTAACCGTGAAAGGAATGTGCTTACTGTTGCGTCATGTATTGGAGCGAAGTAGATAGATAATATTATCGTTATAACGTCAGTTTAAAAACCACGCGCTCTCCTGCATAGGGGAGACTGTTGTACCTTTAGCATAGTGTACCTTTGAACATTTTTTGTTTTTTAATTTTTGCTGCTACCTAGAGGACTCAAAACTGAAGTAGATTATAGAGAAAGCCGCTAAGTAGTTCTGGTCGTAGTTTCAGTTTGATTTACTGCAAAGTGTGAGTTCCGTGGTCAAAATAAGTTTTTTTAGTACCAAAAGTAAACATTTCGTTCATTCATATATGTTTTCTAACACGAAACCAAATTGTATTTGTTAATACCTTTCAAGTACGGTGTGTTCCCTATCGTCCGGTGAGTAATAACATATTTTAATTTCCATGATTTATTCGAATCTCTAGTTTTGGGAGCCATTTTGTTTAAAAGTGTACCCTCGTGTACATCTGAACACAAAAATCTTATCTCATGGAACATGTTCCAAAGTACACAATATTATCGGTTTTTGTTTTTCTTTTATTGTAAGATCATGTTACGTGGTAAGTCTGGAGTTAAGAGACCCCCATTTGATCCGGACGCCTTGAAGAAACTGTTGAAGCAGTTATTGCTCCTCCAGGAAATAAAAACTCAATCAGAGAAGCCTGCTCTGGTTTATGATGGCAGATACATTTTAAATATGATTGCCAGTTTTTACAGCTATATCCCCACCTATATTCCAAGTGTTCCAACTTACAAGAGGGAATGTTCCAAGGTACACGAAGCCATTGTACCTTTGAACACATTACATATCCCTTCATTTTATTTTTCCATCCTTAATAGATCTGTAAAACAGGAAAATACATACAGGAAGTTGTAAAGGAATTTTCAATAATTATTTCAAGTTTTTTTTTTTCTTTTAAAAATTTTCATTTCCCAAAAAAATATATATATATATATATATATATATATATATATATATAATGTGAAAAGTGTTTGAAGGTACAACAGTCTTCCCTATGTTATTTCCTATATGGAGGGATTAAAATACCGGGAGATTAACAGTGATCTAACTTTGTAACTAGAGTATATAATTTATTTTAAGAAATAGTCTGCCCAGGCATCCTGGGTTGCCAAAAACACAGAATAACACACATATAAGAATAGTAATGATTACAGTAAGATAGATGAGCCAAATTTAAATGTGAACTAGGAGCTTAAGTTTAAGAAATAATAAATTTGTACATATATTTGTAACAATCACACACTAACGAATAGAAAAGGGGGGGGGGTATTATGATATTCCGTATAAATGATTTTTCAGAATTGCCACAGACCCTTTAATGGTTGAAGTAATTATTTTTGGAATGATGTCATGGATTCCAAATGTTTTGATAGTGTTTACAGTTGATCGTGGGATGGTGCCCCTCGCTCCGATCATTAAACCATGTACTTCCCAGGTGCCTTCCATCTGATATTTTTCTCGAAAATACGGAATAGTAGGCTCATAAATTTGTTGTTTTTCTTTGTTGACCTCGGATGGTTGGGTCTGGCTCATCTCAAATCTAACAGTTGGGTCCAGTATAAAGCCTTTACTATTAGTCTTGTCTAGAGCCACGATGTCCGCTCTTCTAATTCCGCCGCCTTCAGACGCAACGCAGTGCACCTCTTCATGGACCTCGAAGGATTTGTTTCTAAGGGCTTGTGCTATTAGTTTTCGGATGTTATGATGGCGTGAATTTCTCAGGAGTTCTCCATGCTGACAGGATCCTAGGACGTGTGCTAAGGTTTCAATCTCGTTGCAGTATCTGCAACGGAAACCGTCCAAGGATCTCCCATGAAGACTTCTCACTGGTGCTACGTTAGCATTCATCTTAATTGCGTCCCGCCATTCAGAGGAAGATAGACCCTCCTTAGAAAAAATCCATTTATTTCCGGGAGTATATTCTTGAAATAAAATAACACCTTTTCCTTTATGTGGAAGCGCACACCATTTGTCGTACTCTTGTTTCCTAAGATTTTGTCGTAGTTTATGGACATTGATGTTACTTATATCCAGATCTTCAGGTGGAATTTTTAACTTCCTGGAACATACTTTCTTTTCTGCTGCTATGTTCCTTGTAGAAACGACAAGAGGATTCGAGGTTCTCAATAATGTGTTGCAAATATTGAGATGCTGTAAATATGTGTGTAACAATGTTATTGTTTGTGCTGTGAGAGCGGGCCAATAGAGATACGAGTACCCACGTGTGTGATCTTATGACATCACAGCATTACCCCGATCCGTTTCATTCCGCAAAGACTTTCTCTTGGTTGCAGCACAGTAAGTGTATTGTACTCTAATCCCGCGTTCAGGAACGTACTTACCTCTAGTGCGTTGATATTGTTACTCCATGAAATGAACTCACAGACACACTCCAGGAAGTAACAAAGTTGTTGGAAATAGTTCTTGTGATCCTGTGGATACTGCCCAAGCAGAGCGTTGTTTCAGTACCCTTAAGCTCTTAAAAACTTTTTTGAGAAACACTATAACACAAGAAAGATTAAATTCACTGGCTGTTCTTTCTATTAACAAAGACTGCATTCACAAAATAATGAACTCTATTTCGAAAGTGATTGATAAATTTGCGCATCAGAAGAACAGAAAAGCGGCATAGCTATTCAAATAATCGGCCATTGTAAATTTGTTGTTTTGTTTAACTTGATTTTTTTTCTTAATTATGCATGTACTAACCACTGTGTAGAAATATTTTAATTGTTAAACGTTAATTCTTAAGTAGACCTATGATTTCTAGTCCAACGAATGATAATATGAACTGATATGTTGAAGTAACTATAGCAGCAAATTGAGAGTCACCTATAGAGACATATGGTGTAAAACGTGAGTTTATTTTTAATCTTCCCACACCTAACCTAGAACTCACGGTATGTTATTTTAATGTACCGAAGTACATATGATATTTCCATGCAGATATTCTGCGTCATGATACGATGAAAGAGTAATGGAACGGAGAAAAATTCTCTCCGGCACCGGGATTTGAACCCGGGTTTTCAGCTCTACGTGCTGATGCTTTATCCACTAAGCCACACCGGATACCTACCCCGGCGCCGAACAGAATCGTCTCAGATTAAGTTCCAACTCTTGGGTTCCCTCTAGTGGCCGCCCTCTGCACTACGTCATAGATGTCTATGAACGTAGGACTAAAGTCCACACATGTGCTGAGGTGCACTCGTTATGAGTGACTAGTTGGCCGGGATCCGACGGAATAAGGGCCGTCTTAAATCACGAAGTGATTTACGCATATCATATTTATTATTTTAATGTACCGAAGTACATATGATATTTCCATGCAGATATTCTGCGTCATCGTACGATGAAAGAGTAATGGAACGGAGAAAAATTCTCTCCGGCGCCGGGATTTGAACCCGGGTTTTCAGCTCTACGTGCTGATCCCTGCCAACTAGTCACTCATAACGAGTGCACCTCAGCACACGTGTGGACTTTAGTCCTACGTTCATAGACATCTATGACGTAGTGCAGAGGGCGGCCATTAGAGGGAACCCAAGAGTTTGAACTTAATCTGAGATGATTCTGTCCGGCGCCGGGGTGGGTATCCGGTGTGGCTTAGTGGATAAAGCATCAGCACGTAGAGCTGAAAATCCGGGTTCAAATCTCGGCGCCGGAGAGAATTTTTCTCCGTTCCATTACTCTTTCATCGTAGAACTCACGAGCCGTCACTGGTGCAAGCCAAGATGTGGGGCCTCCCCGACCAATCCAGCGGTCCTGAAATGTCAGCGTTAGGTGTTCACGCACATTGCGGAGAAAATGTACTGATGCGCCATCGTGTATAAACCACATCTGTAGTCTTTACTGACATGGCACATTCTCCATCAAGATAGGCAATACATCAATAAGATAACGATCCCCAGTTAATCTCTGTGGTAGCACGTATGGGCCTATTAATCTATCACCAAGAACGCCTGCCCATGCGTTAATTGAGATTCGGTGCTGAAGCCTTCTTTCTTCAACTGCATGGGGATTTTCATCAGCCCACACATGCTGATTACGAAAATTCACAACACCATCTCTGCTGAACCCCGCTCATATCTGCAACTAACCTTTTGTTTTCAGTATTCCTTGAGGCGTATCAGTATTCCATGCCAGGGGTGTCAACTACGGTATGATTATCTGGCAGTCTGCCGTATTGTAGGGCAAAATAATGCATTGCCATAAATGGACGTCACATTGAACACCTCCTATAAACAAGTGTTCATATCTCAGAAAGTATGTGTTGTAGGACCCATGTTTTCTTGTTTTGATACATACTATCACCTCTTAAAATATTCGATATTTTGAACACAATGTATAATACGATCCTAAGAGACATTTATTCACTAATACTGAAAGTTTTATTACTTGCTGGTTTTTATAGCACTAAGAGATCGATTAAACTTCATCTCTCTCAAAAAAACTGCTTTTATAGACATAAACAAAAGAATTAAAAATATTCAGTCACTTATGAAGAACACAAGGCTCTTTTTATGGTCGCATTTCAATTTGAAAAATATTATTGTATATAAGCACATTAACCACACAAATTGACATATTACAACGTGTACATTACAGTGATGCAACATATTTATATAATTCAGATTACTTACAGTGAAATTAAAAGTTGGACACATAATCTTCTTTGTTGCATTTCTACAATTATTTCAATTAACAAATTGACACTTCAATCTTTTACTACATGAAACTAATAATTAAAATTGTATTGTTTAGAAACACACGGAGCTACGATATGATGTAAAAAAAGAGGAAGTATTACCACTGTACTGTTCTGCATATAAATTAGAGCATATTGTCTTTTTATGATCGCATATAAATTTTCCTCATATTTCAGAAATTGAAGTGTTGTACGATTAGCTATACAAGATTTGAAATTGCATGTTGTTTTTCATGTTACATTCTACAGTACTTATTATTATTATTATTATTATTATTATTATTATTATTATATTATTATTATATCTATTTCTAATTCATTCTCAAATTTATTGCCCATACAAACATTACTATTATTATTATTATTATTATTATTATTATTATTATTATTATTATTATTATTATTATTATTACTAGTGGCTTGTGCAGCAAATGCTGCTACAAACTAAGTTCGTTAGACGTTCAAATAAAAATTTTTCAGATTTATTTTCAACGAAGAATACTTGTCTTTTTGATAGTTATTTGCTTCCATAATAATGAAACATATTTCCTCTGAATGGATTTTTTTAGGCCAAATACTTTTTCTTGAATCTATCCAACTTCAGTTTTTGAGTTTCAACGCGAAAACGCAAGTATCAATGTCAGGACGATAGCAGTAGCTATTTCAGGTCATTGTGGATTGTAGGCAAAAGTTAAAAAAATGTCAGGTTTGCTAAGCTTTCGAACAATAGCATTTTCGTACAGCTGCTGCATGTAAAACTTGAAATGTATATCGTAAAATCATTTTATCCTACTAAGAGATCCTGCTGAAATGATCTGGAGACTACAAAATTTTCTAGGCCTCTTATTTTATCAGTAAGTAATACCTTTTTATCTTTCCTTAGGAACTGTAATTTTTGCGCTCTCTCGAGCCAATACTGAAGACAATGACACATATCAATATCTACACTACACCGCCATTAAGTATATGAAAAAGACCCAACCCCACTGGGTTAATAAGTATAAAAATATTTTATTTTTAATAACAATATGATTATCTTACTTAGGTTTTGTAGTTATATATAGCAGCCACTCAGTAAATTATAGAAATGAAGATCTAAATTAAGATATTCTCTACATTTACTTACATAACCTCAAAAGTTTCACTTTCATGTCATCAATATAGCATCAATATTATGTACAATTAACGAAAAATAGATGCATCATGATATTAACTATAATAATATTTAATTTTTAATGGTAATAATGTCATCAAACCACCTCAAGTTTCGTAGATTTGAATATCCAATACACAGCTGTACTCAGAAAATTATACACTGCAGAATCAGTTTTTAATAACAAATTGAATTGAGCTCTAAATAAGTCAGCAATCCTGCAGGTCATGGCCTTCGTGTAATAGCCTATTGTTTATTGTAGTGTGTGTTTTGTTCTGAAATTCAATCAAGTCGGCCGTGATTCGATAAAATTAGTTCTCAAAACTGACAACAGATGGATTTTGGAAAATAGGAAAATTATGTAGGAAAATTCACATTTCACTGAAAACTACTACTTTTCCGAAAAACTTTGGATTCCAGGCATGAAAATGAGGGGTCACTCATTAAAATCCGTTCAGCCGTTTTCCCGTAATTTCCATTACCAGTTCAAATTATATATATATATATATATATATATATATATATATATATATATATATATATATATATAAGATAGATTATTTATTATTATATTTATTTTTAATTCATTCTCAAATGTATTGCACATACAATGTATATAACAGGATTTTTATGCATATACGATCTGAAGTATTTTGACACTATATATAATAGATGTATCCTTATAAGTAAACACACTCACACGCGCACATGCACACATTCAGGCTTCAGTGTTCCCCGACATGACAGCTCAGTTTCAACAGCCGTAACAATGAAAGAGGAATATAACGTGAAAGAAATAGATCTCCATACATTAATTCAAACTCCACAATTAACGACTGAAGAGAATCCACCAGTTCAAATAGCTGAACTTAGTAACCTACATTTCCTGGAAGAGATTACGGCACTTTCCAATATAAGTAATTAAATTGCGCCTCGAAAGTGCTAGCTAGGTATTAAATAAAAGTAACTACTTCAAGTAAGGAATTGTTGACTACAGTTTCATTTTGGAAGAGGAAAAATAAAAATTAATAAAGACATATGCAACCTCGACAGCGAGCTATCTTAGCTTAGATTATATACAGTAGTTGTAGGAGTCTCCGAAGTTTACGCCTGCAGTAAACTCTCGATAAACTGAGATGTTTATTATCCAGGACGATCCGTAGTGAAATCCATTTCGTGAATTATGTTTTTAATGTACTGCACCCTAATTATGAAAACCATGTTTTAACTTCAAATTTTCAAAATCATCCTTCACAGTATTCAACACTGCATGTCCTTAACCTACAAAACGCACGACTAATCGTAATACTACTGCGATCATATTATATCATCCTATTAAAAATTGCATTTGATCTTTCTGCAACTACAGAAAAAAATACAAGGAATCCAATCTCGATAGTGATAATGCCGATGAAATGAGCCCGGGGTCCAGCACGGAAAGTTACCCAGCATTTGCTCGTATTGGGTTGAGGGAAAACCCCGGAAAAAACCTCAACCAGGTAACTTGCCCCAACCGGGATTCGAACCCGGGCCACCTGGTTTTGCGGCCAGACGAGCTGACCGTTACTCCACAGGTGTGGACAAGATTTGTTGATGTGAATTTGTTCGCAGAAGAGGAGACGTTACTAAGGGATATTCTACTGGAACTAAATGACAGCTGTGAGCAGTATGAGATGAAAATAAATACAAACAAGACGAAGACCATGATTATCGGAAGGAAAATAAAGAACGTAAACGTGCGAATTCTAAATGATGCAGTAGAGCAAGTGGGCAGCTTCAGATAGCCTACTTGGGGTGTACTATAAATAGTAACATGAGGTGCTGCAATGAAGTCAAAATGAGGGTAGCAATGGTAAAGAAAGCTTTTAATAGAAAGCGTACCTCTTGAAAAAGGACTAAGGAAGAGACTAGTGAAATGCTTTGTGTGGAGTGTGTTATTATATGGATTAGAAACAGGGACATTATGACGAAGTGAAGAAAAACGACTGGAAGCATTTTAAATGTGGATATGGAAAAGAATGTAGAATGTGAAATGGACGAATAGAATAAGAAATTAAGCTGTGCTAGAAAAAGTGGATGAAGAAAGAATAATGCCGAAACTGATCAGGAAGACAAAATGAAATTGACGTGGTCACTGGCTAAGAAGAAACTGCCTACAGAAGGATGCACTGGAAGAAATGGTGAACGGAAAAATAGTTCGGTGCAGAAGAAATCTGATGTTAGATAAATAGGCGTGCATAGATTGTGAGCGGAAACTAAGAGGAAGGCGGAAACTAGAAAATATTGGAGAATGATCGGTTTGCAGTAAAAGATCTGCCTTTGGCCAGAACTCTATCAATAAACTGATGAATTAATTAATCAAGAAGATGGCATATTCCTGTTTGTTTTCATGTGAAAGTCAATTGGAAACTGTAGCACGTACCGGCAGCTCAAGAAATAGAGAAAGCTACTGGTCGACAGGCCCATTTGCATATTGATTCGAGGTTGTGTGGATGAGTGTTCGAATCCCTGTTGAATTCATTACCTCGTTGCTACTTTTTTAAGGTTTTCCCAAACTGTAAAGTGAATGTCAGTAATTATATAATTAATTCCCGATCTTATCTCGCTGTCATCAAACACAGCGACAATAAATAACCTAGTACATGAAACAGCGTCGTTAAATGACAGACTAGAACAAATTTCAAGAAATAATATACTTTATCTGAATAGGTGTACAGTGGTACAAATCACGAATCTGGACAAAAATGTAAACTGATCACTTGCACTCCAAGTCTACCGTTTGAGACAGAACACACCCGTTTTTATGCTGATACGTAAACACGACAGACCCAGTGGCGTACAGTAGGAAAGGAGATAGTTTTTGCGTATTATCTCTTCTGTAAGACAATACACTTAATTAAAGGCATTCAACAAACAAATTAATCAAGTTGAGCGACACAGAGTAATCAGTCCAGTGGGGGATACATATTTAGAGGTCTTGAAGAACTTCATTGATATATTGAATAATAAAGTGTTATTTAAAGAAACAATGTTAGTACTCGTATCTCATTAATAAACAACGCTACAAGGTTATGTTCCCACCAGTATTATTTCCCCTATTAGTTATAAACCCTTCGTATGAAACAATTTTTCATTTGGTGATTGCGTACAATAGTTATTTTGGGTTGTCAAGATAAAGTGGGCGTCCTGTATATATAGACTATATTTAATCAGATAAATTACAAATATATTAATTAAACTAGCCGTACCCGTGCGCTCCGCTGCACCCGTTAGAAATAAATATAAAGTAATTACATAATTAAAATAGGACATTTGATCCAGGGAACATTCGTGTTTGATATAAGGATAAATCGTTTATTATGTTACTTAATTTAAATTGTATTTGCATAATTAAAATGCGTTCATTTTGATCCAGAGACCACTCATTTGGTCATAAAAATTATTTTAAGAAATACAGGAAACGAATGTACAGAATAGCCTATCAAGTTTTCTGTGCATAAGAAACTATTTTAATCTTACCTGTCCTCAGTTCACTCAGAAGTTACTGTAATAACATTATAGCATTATGTCCATCTAGAAAAACTACACTTTCCAATGGTGAATTAATAATCAATTATATAAATCGGTTAATTTAGCTCCTGATATTACTTCATACAAACACAGAAACATTATCTGTAGGCTATCTTTCATAGCTTTCGATTGTTGCTGTCCAAGGCCCCTTATAGACGAAGTCATTTGTTTTTTAATTCATTACACGGCCTTAGAGGGCAGTTATTTTAATTTTAAAACTCATTTATCTCATTAAATATCAGTCCTATCAAAATTTTTCAAGGAATAAAACTTATCGGAAATTATTTTCAAAGAAACTTTTGTTATGTAACATTTGTCACAAAAATCAATAATAAGCGAGATATTTCGATTTATTTAATTCAGGTCTCCATATAAACCCCCTTTTAAATAATGTATTTTGAATGCCATATAGCCTAAAATCTAAGTTACAACGAACTTAATTTATATTCCAATTTTCATCGAAATCCGTTCAGCCATTATCGCGTGAAAAGGTAACAAACATAGACATACAGACAGACAGACAGACATACAAACAAAAATTTCAAAAAAGCGATTGGAAAATCGAAAATTACCAGAAAAATTTCGGCTACAGATTTATTATTAGTATAGATTAATCACTCAATAAATGCATATGTTTTCATTCCAACTTGTATACGAAGAAATTATACCCTACGCGCTTATTTTGACAATAAAAGCTTCTATCTGCTAATAATGATACAACTGTCTACTTGGAGAGAGGTCGTGGACGTAACAGAACTTCTCTAAACCATATACGTTCGATAAAGTGACCTCATTCGGGATGCATGAAGTATCATATCAATATACCAGATTACTGCTACAATTAAGTGCAAATTATAAGCCTGGAATACCGTGGATTATGCTATAATTTGAGGGATTAAAGCTTTTCACCTGAAATGTGATACAAACAAATAAATCAAAATCAATGAGTAGGGAAAACTAGTAAATGCGATACCAGTTTTAACACTAAGTACAAAATAATGTTATGAAAGTGTGTTAGGACAGAAATAATATCGTGATTCACACATGATACATTTCTCTCATTAAAATACTGTGGAACCTGAATTACAAAGCATCATTCATCGGCACACATAACCCTGTTAAACATTTCCAAACTGAGACAAAATATTTTAAATAAAGTTGGGGCAAACGAATTAAATTATTTAAATCTTCTTACAGAGATATTAAAATATTACAAGCTGATTCGACAAATACACTAATTTAAATTAAACATATAAATTCACTTTGCAAAAAGTTAAATGCATTCAATGTAGTAAGACTTTCATTGTAGTAAGACTTTCCAACGATGGGAAAAAAAAGTGGTTATTTTAATCTCGAATGTACTGAGTCTGAAAACAATGAAGAAGAGACTAGTCAATATGCTCAAAATGCAAATATAGTAGACTTTCTGAATGCCTAGGGATACTACAGCTGTGATGTCTCCTTCATTACACTTCCTGTTGAAGATATGAGTGACAGAATTGTGCTACAGAGATCATATCATCGCTGTTTCATCATGGAGGAGATTCAACGAATGGGTGATATATAACAAAAACGGTAGGGCACAAATTAATAGGAATTTATAATAAAGTATACCTTTTGTACATATATAAAAGTTTTAAAAAGAAAGAAAATAGGCCTATCCGTTTGTTTTCCCACCTTATTTAAATAACACAAGCCGCTGCAGTACTCACTCTACCATGGTATACGTAGTAACAAAAGTAGCAAACGAGGAAACAGTAACATCATATAACAAAGCAAACAATGACAGTAATACTTCAAATAGGGACAGAAACAAGAGAATAATTAATAATGAATGTATGAGAAGTAACAATCAAAGAACAACAGCAGTCAGTCGCAATAGTAGAAAGAGTAACATCAGTAATAATGGAAACAGTAAAAGTAGCAACAGTAGAAAGATAAACAGCAGTAATAATGGAAACAATAATAGCATTAATAATGGAAACAGTAACAGTAGCAATAGTGAATAGAGTAACAGCAGTAATAATGGAAACAAGAACATTGATAATGGAAACCGTAAGAGTAACAATAGTGGAAAGAGTAACAGAAGTAATAATGGAATCAGTAACAACATTAATAATGGAAATAATTTATGTTAGCAGTAGTGAATAGAGTAACAGCAGTAATAATGTAAACAACAAGAGTAGCAATAGTGTAGGAAAAGTAACAGAAGTAATCATGGAAACAGTAACAGCATTAATAATGGAAAGAATAAGAGTAGCAATAGTAGAAAATAACAGCAATAGTAGTGGAAGCGATAACAGTACAAATAATGGAAGCAGTAATAGCAGTAATAATGGAAACAATAAGAGTAGGAATAGTAGAAAGTAACAGCAATAATATTGGAAACGGTAACAGTACTAATAATGGAAACAGTAACAGCATTAATAATGGAAAGAATAAGAGTAGCAATAGTAGAAAGTAACAGCAATAGTAGTGGAAGCGATAACAGTACTAATAATGGAAGCAGTAATATCATTAATAATGGAAACAATAAGAGTAGGAATAGTAGAAAATAACAGCAATAATATTGGAAACGGTAACAGCACTAATAATGGAAACAGTAACAGCATTAATAATGTTAACAGTAAGAGTGGGAATAGTAGAAAGTAACCGCAATAGTATTGGAAACGGTAACAGTACTAATAATGGAAGCAGTAATAGCATTAATAATGGAAACAATAAGAGTAGGAATAGTAGAAAATAACAGCAATAATATTGAAAACGGTAACAGTACTAATAATGGAAAAAGTAACAGCATTAATAATGGAAAGAATAAGAGTAGCAATAGTAGAAAGTAACAGCAATAACATTAGAAACGGTAACAGTACAAATAATGGAGACAGTAACAGCATTAATAATGTAAACAGTAAGAATAGCAATAGGAGAAAGTAACAGCAATAGTAGTGGAAACGATAACCGCACTAATTTTTTTTTTATTTTATTGTGTTATTTTACGACGCTGTATCAACATCTAGGTTATTTAGCGTCTGAATGAAATTAAGGTGATAATGCCGGTGAAATGAGTCCGGGGTCCAGCACCGAAAGTTACCCAGCACTTGCTCGTATTGGGTTGGGGGAAAACCCCGGAAACATCCTCAACCAGGTAACTTGCCCCGACCGGGATTCGAACCCGGGCCACCTGGTTTCGCGGTAAGACGCGCTGACCGTTACTCCACAGGTGTGGACACCGCACTAATAATGGAAGCAGTAATAGCATTAATAATGGAAACAATAAGAGTAGGAATAGTAGAAAGTAACAGCAATAATATTGGAAACGGTAACAGTACTAATAATGGAAACAGTAACAGCATTAATAATGTAAGCAGTAAGAGTAGCAATAGTAGAAAGTAACAGCAATAGTAGTGGAAGCGGTAACAGTACTAATAATGGAAACAGTAACAGCATTAATAATGTAAGCAGTAAGAGTAGCAACAGTAGAAAGTAACAGCAATAGCAGTAGAAACGATAACCGCACTAATAATAAAATCAGTAACAGCATTAATAATGGAAACAATAAGAGTAGCAATAATAGAAAGTAACAGCAATAATAGTGAATGCAATAACAGTACTAATAATGGAAATGGTAACAGCTTTAATAATGGAAAAAAAATAAGAGTAACAATAGTTGAAAGTAACAACAATAATAGTGAATGCAGTAACAGTACTAATAATGGAAATGGTAACAGCTTTAATAATGGAAAAAAATAAGAGTAACAATAGTTGAAAGTAACAACAATAATAGTGAATGCAGTAACAGTACTAATAATGGAAATGGTAACAGCTTTAATAATGGAAACAATAAGAGTAGCAATAGTTGAAAGTAACAACAATAGTAGTGGAAACAGTAAAATACTACTTTCTTGAAGTATTCCATATTTTTCCTTCAAACTATAACACGGGAAAGTTGCCCGACATTAATTCCATGCATGATACAACCGCTCCACATGCCTACAGCAAACACCATTACCTAATTAATTGGTGCATGAATATCTATTTGCACGTGAACCTAACAGGATCATTGAGCGCTATTGAGCAATGGTTTGCAGTCCTGTAGTGATGATTATGACATGTCCCTAAAGAATACCACACACCAAAGCGATGGGCAAGGGCAAGGGAACGATCACGGTTGCGATTAAGGGCACGACGGCGATAAATTGAAAAAAAATCGTAAATGATATATCGATTATCTCGTCTGAAATCCAGATTCACTACCTCAGTCCCAACGAATTTCAAAGACACGGTCACACCTTTCTTTCTCTTGATAAGAATATTCAGCCTTCCCACATTACACCCTCAGGATCCACTGGGTAATAATAATTTATTGGAATTATTTTATCTCAAGTCAATAGCCTAATCTCTTAAGTTTACACAACTCATCCTGACTATTGTTTCCTAATGAGCTGAGACAATTATCAGGTTTAAGTGAGGCACGGACTTACATCTCTCCCCACTTAAATTTTGGTATTTCAAAAGTCGTCATTCATAGTACTATGGAAACACAAGTCTAACCCTTCTGCTTCCAAGAGGGGTAATATGATTACCCCACTGATAATTTTTCAATACTATTTTCATTTTTATTTATATTTGTTTTTTAAATTCCTTATAGTTGTCCGTTACATAACAATAATAATAATAATAATAATAATAATAATAATAATAATAATAATAATAATAACAATAATAATAATAATAATAATAATCTTCTTTTGCCTGGCAAGTGTTAGGCCACAAGGCCTGTTACGGTCTCACATAAAATTTTCACGCCATCTCTTAGCAGAACGACCCACAGATCTTTGGCCATGTGGTACATAATCATAAATTGCCTTTGGGAGTCTACTGTTACTCATTCTTTCAAAATGATGTTTCCAATTAGACTGATATTGAACAATGTAATCTAAAATTGGTTGAGTTATTAGTGCCTTTAAAATTTCACAATTTCTTTTCAGATCCCATTTAGTATAGCCCGCTGTTCTTCGCATGAATCGCATTTCACAAGCCGTTATTCTGCTTTTATCTGCTTTCCTCAGTGTCCATGCTTCCCTGCCACAGCTGAGCATCGGTCGTGCCAATGTGTTGTAGAGCCGTATGCGGGTGTGTTTCTGAACCAAGGATGGTTTCATCACACTATTTATAATGCCCATAGCTCTTGTGTATTTATTTCCTAGGTGGTGTTACAAACTTTCAGGGATGATGGCGAAGGGCACATGTATCAATTTGAGATAAGGAACCCTGGTCCGGAAATGACTGAGTCGAAAGTTATAAGCAAAAATAGTTGTGTGGAAATGGAATTATAATTTGGCACCACGTGCCCTCCTTCCCTTAACTTCTGGAACAGTCGTGGAAAAATGGTATGGGCCGGATGTCTCCTACGTGGGTACTTGCGCCGATACAATCTGTGAGCTTTTCTACTTTTCCCATTGGCTCATCCATATTCGAAAATCAGGTCTGCTTATTCCGCTCTCGTGTACTCCTCCATTTCTCCAGGACAGATCGACTGTACAAGTCGCAGTGTCCCTGTACAGTACGTACACAATAATAAAGGAAAATAAATTATTTCTCTACTCACTGTCAGTTGAAAAACGGGTTACACCTTCGCTTTAGTACAGTATTTTTTCTGAAGCTTATTAATTATTTTGGCTTAACCGTTGAAAACTACGTAGCTACAACGTATTTCATACAACTTAAACATTAAAGTGGGAAAAAACTGCATGAAAATAATAATAAAGAACACAAAAAGCTCATACACTTGTCACATTTGCAACCAAACGCAGCGCCAGCGTGTTTCTAAAAAAAAGTGCTAAAAAGGCGCTGGCGTTTGGTTGCAGGCAATTTAATATCTAACTGAGGTCCATAGGGATGCAATACGACTGACTTGATCTCAAGTGAACTGTAATGAATCAATAGCTTGTACTATACAGTATACTTTTGCCGAAAGCATAATAAATAAATACTACAATACGTATTTCGATGGTTCAGAAAATATATAATTCAGATATTTCATCAACAAAATATAAGGTACTAGCTGAAAGTACCTGGCATTGCCTGGGTTTTCCTTTCTGCTTCTATTTTTAATTAAACTGGTTATTACATTTTCAGAAATCTCGGAAATCTAACTACAGACAACCAAAACGAATTTCTTTACTAAGCTTTCCTCGCCCATAAAGATGAATCTTTACTTAACGTCACTTACATGAATTAATGAACTCCTTAGCCAAATGTCTTCCAGGATTAACTCAGGGTTGTAAATCATGCACCGAAAAGAAAACATTTCATCTTGTGCCTGACGTTAAACTGTTGTTTTAAATTTATATAGTTATTTGTTTTTATGTATGTATTTATTTATTTATTTTATTCATTTGTGTTTATTTATTTATTCTGGTGTAGTTAAGGCCATTAGGCCTTCTCCTCCACACCACCAGAAATACAAATAAAGTAATAGAAAAATCAAACTATAAACAAAGTAAAACCCAACGAAAATATAATTCACTTCTCCTCTTTCTGATCAGTTTCAGCATCGAACCAATACATATACATATATAATTTAATTTATATTGGAAGATTTTTTAACTCTTGACCGCTGTACACCCACTTATATCATAGGCCTACCCAGTTTTTTTTAATGTAACTTGAAACTATATCTCATAAATTCAGAACATATATTAATTCTAATTTTATACACAGAATACAGATACAATATAAACTCGCAATGTCGTTTTTTAACATAAAGACTAATATTCTGAGAAACGTATAGGCCTACCGGTATTTTAGAAATTAAGAGATTTTTATTTCCACAACGCTTAACATACTACATTTGCAACGTGATTATACAGATATAATTTCGCAGCAACACATTTTCGGACGTGAACAACAATATTTTGAGAATTAATACAATGCTATTTTCAGTGGGCTTATATACATTCACATATATGACAGAAGTATCACTGAATTGCTTATTGATATGTGTAAAATCTTTCCCCCCCCCCCACTTCTTTGTATAAAATATAGCGAGGATGTGAAAAACACGCAGTTTTTAAGTTAATGTCTGCAACTTTGAACGACTGTCCTTGAGCTTCTTTTTAATATGGCCATTACAAATGCTAGCGGCATTGAAATTGCGGATGCTTAAAATTGAATGAGTGTCCCAGCAATACGTGGAATAAACACATCTCCTTTTATTTTTGCAGTTAATATTGCCAATTCTATTACGTTTCGTATGAGTTTTTCACGCCAATTCTTATTCGTGCGTAATTTTGGTTGGTCAATATTTCGCAATAGTACTATTGGTTATTCAATATTAAGTAAATTATGTGGTAGCAAACCTTGTAGTTTCAAAGAATTCTAGAATTCAGTTGTATAAAACAGTTTGCTCACTATCTACAGAACTGCATCGAGGAATTACGGTCCTGGACTGCGTAAAGATAGTTATTGCATGAATTATCTAGTTTTAGCCTTCATGATGTGTAACAACAAATGTAATTTAATTTCGTGTTAAAATTTCCATGGCCTCGTGAAAGTCGATGATGAATACAACAGACAATAATAAAAAACAATTGACTGTAGAAGATTTTGCATTTTAATATTATACGTGAATTTGATCTATTTATTTTCATTTTTTACAATTTTAATTAATTTAACTTCCATTTGCACAATTTTAATGTAGCCTATGTTCTTCTCCTGGTTATGAAGGTAAAATGTGAAAACTTCGGCACATATCGGTCAAAGCGTATAGATTTGTATAGAGAACATACACACACATACATACATAACATACCCACATTCAATTTTATATATTAAGATTGGGATTAAAAAACTACTACGGCCACACACGAACATACTATCTTCCGGTCTGAGGTCTGACGCGTTGTACATTACACCATAGTCTCATGTTGATAATTTATTTCTAAAGTAGGTACAGTAAAAAAGCGAATGAGGGTGAAACAAGAAGTGCAGTGGCTACAATTTTACAGATTCTGTGAAGGCTAAATTTCGAAAACTAGCAAACAATATAATAGAATATATGCTATCAGAAGAACGGCTTCAGAAGAAACAGATCCTCTATGGACTGCGTATTTACTATCAACCAAATAATGGAAAAACCTAGAGAATTTAATATTCCTACATATATTGCACTCATTGACTATGAAAAGGCTTAAGACACTGTAAATCGTACTAAACTTTGGAAAATATTATTGAATAGAGGTAGGCCTATCCCACAACATTTAATATGTGCCATAAAAACTTATATGTAAATACAACGACCACAATAAAAACTAATAGCGGAATAAGTAAGGAGAAAAGAGAAATAACAAGAGGTGTACGACAAAGGTGCCCATTGTCACCTACTCTCTTTAATTTATATATTGACGAAATTGCCGGGACCAAGGGAGTAGGAGAGGTTGAACTAAACACTGGTCCTCCCTACTCCCAGGGTTTGAGCTGAAGACAGATGCAAGACCTTTATTTCTGATGGAGCTGCAAACCAAGACCGTCCGTACGTGGCGAAGAACCACACCCTGCACGAGGTGGCCCTGCTAAAACGAAATAAGGCGGATATAGACTTGGCAGTCGACAAAATACCCCAACACATGTTACCCAATATGTGAGATCCTGGTAAGGGCGTAGGAGAAGGAAAACTCCTAAAATCAACCCGGGAAGAGGACTCTCGTTAGCCATGTAAGGCAATCATCTAAGGGAAGGCGACCCTAACAGATAATCCCCCTCTCTTGAGGATAATAGGTTGCTCGGAGGGTTGGTAGCCCAGCAGTGTTAAAAAATCTTACTCATAATCTCCATAGCGAATAAAGCCGGACTGATTTTCCCATGACGACTAAAGCTAAAACTAAGGATAAACGATTTAACGAAACCACATCACTCAGAATAGCTGTATGGAGTAATAAAAAGAACACTAAAGAAGAAAGTTAGGATCGACACAATTTTAAAATTTTACAAAACAATGGCAATTCCAACATTAACCTATGGATCCGAAACGTGGTGCATGACAACTCAACAAATGAAGAGAGTAGAAGCAGCTGAAATGAGACTGCTAAGGCCAATAGCAGGATATAGCTTATTGGACCACAAGCGAAATGAAGACATACGACAGGAACTAAATATGCCAAATATTATAGAAACGATCACAGAATATAGGAATAAATGGCATGAACATATATCCGGGATGGAACCAACTCGTATTCCATACCGACTACACCATTATAAACCGCAAAGGAGAAGACGAATCGGACGCCCTAGAAAACGCTGGAAAGATCAATTTTAATACTGCTATGGAGACGAAACAGGCCAATGGGCCTAAATAGTATTGTTGATGATGATAATGATGATGATGATGATAATGATGATGATGACGAAATTGCCAGAATTTGGCAAAGAGAACTAAGTTCACATTTTATAATAAACAATACACCTATAAATACGATCTTATTCGCAGATGATCAGGTTGTATTTGCTAATTCAGAGGATGACCTGCAACGCGCACTATTTCAACTAAATCAGATAGCCTGCAATTATTACCTGAAGATCTCAACGAAGAAAACGAAAGTAATGGGTTTTCAGGGAAAAATGCCTCTAAGAACGAAAATTGTAATAAATAATGAGCCCATTGAGCAAGTTAACAATTTTAACTACATTGGCTGTAATATATCATAGGATAAAACATCTGGTGTAGAAATAAAACTTCCTAAATTCCAACAGCTAGTAGGAACCAGCAAAAGAACACCTTGCAACAAGGTCAGAAAGGAAACAGTTTCAAAATTTTATAAAGTACTTGCCATACCGTCATTAATTTATGGATATGATATCTGGACTTTGACTGAGAAACAAAATAAAAGAATGGAAGCAACGGAAATGAGACTGCTCAGACCATTTGCAGGTTACGGTCTACTCCATCATAAAATAAATACAGAAATACGTGAAGAACTAAATATGACAAGAGTAACAGCAACACATGAATATATAAATATACTGTTTTCACTGTGAGAAAAATCCTAATGTAAACATAAGCACGTTGCTGTCATATCCGTAATTGGCTCCCAGTCGAAACAATGACATGACGCAGGAACATATAGCAAATTGAATTCTAGTTGTTAAATACGATGAAACATATAACTTCACTCATATGTAAAACGCTATGTAAAAGAAAAACTACTTTTATATGTTGTTATGTACTATGAACGCGGATGAATACCGACAGTAATACTGAGGTAGTCTGTTCTTGTAACAAGCTGGTGTCACTAGAGCTCGTAGTTGTTTACGTAAGCACGTGGTATTGAAGTATGGTTTCTGCATTCTCGGTGTGTGTGGTTATTAAACATAAGAGTGGAAACCCTCTCAAAAGCGGAGAAAAAGAAATAGTCTTAAATGTATACAATAAGTAATGTGAGTTTTAATTACAGTAATTATAAAATAAACAGTTATATTACCGGTTATTCTGTATGGTTGTGAAACTTGGACTCTCACTTAGAGAGAGGAACAGAGACTACGGGTGTCTGAGAATAAGATTCTTAGGAAAATATTTGGGGCTAAGAGGGATGAAGTTACAGGAGAATGGAGAAAGTTACACAACGCAGAACTGCACGCATTGTATTCTTCACCTGACATAATTAGGAACATTAAATCCAGACGTTTGAGATGGGCAGGGCATGTAGCACGTATGGGCAAATCCAGAAATGCATATAGAGTGTTAGTTGGGAGGCCGGAGGGAAAAAGACCTTTAGGGAGGCCGAGACGTAGATGGGAAGATAATATTAAAATGGATTTGAGGGAGGTGGGATATGATGATAGAGAGTGGATTAATTTTGCTCAGGATAGGGACCAATGGCGGGCTTATGTGAGGGCGGCAATGAACATCCGGGTTCCTTAAAAGCCAGTAAGTAAGTAATTATAAAATAAATGTTTCCTAAGCAAACGAATGCATAGTAGTGAGGTTAGACCTACTTGATGAGTAACGGGAATTGTTTAACATGAAACAGAATGTACAACAGTAGGCGGGAACACGTACTGAGAATCTATGGCGCCAAACAGCGGCCAATGAAGCCTCACTTCAGACGTGCTATTGTTTACATTAGGATTTTTCTTACAGCGAAAAGATTATAGATGGCATGAACATATTACCGGAATGGAACAAACCGTATTCCACAAATAATATATCAATATCAACCAAGAGGTATAAGAGACATCGGTCGACCTAGGAAGAGATGGGATGACCAATTTTAATTTTAACATTTAGAACACGTATGGAGACGGAACAGGCCTTATGGCCTAAACCGTGTTTCTTTATGCTGATGGTGGTTGATTAGTTCCTAACAGTTGGGCTTCATGCAATCGCTAACAGGGTCCGAAACCATCGCATACTATTGAACTACCTGTATTTTATTTTGATACTGGAATATGAGTGTCAAATTAAATAATTTAAACAACTGATAACTCAGATATTTTTCGTCTGAGAGCGTTGGTTCCTTAAATCAAATTGCTCGTCTACAACCCCTCTGTAGCCAGATAAATTTCTTCGGTTTAATTCTGAAACATTCTGTATTTATTCATTCATTCATAGTGTTCTGCTCAAGGACAGGTCTTTCACTGCAAACGCAGCATTCTCCAATCTTCCCTGTTTCCTGTCTTCCTTTTTGTCCCTTAATATGACCCATATATCTTATTGTCGTCTGTCATCTGTTATCATCTTCTTCCTCAAACTCTTCTTCCGTTCACCATTCCTTTCAGTGCATTCTTCAGAACGCAGTTTCTTCTCAACCAGTTACCCAGCCAATTCCTTTCTCTCTTTCTGATCACTTTCAGCATCATTCTTTCTTTATCCACTCTTTCCAACACAGCTTCAGTTCTTATTCTGTCTGTCTACTTCACACTCTCCATCCTTCTCCAAATCCACATTTCAAATGCTTCTAGTCGCTTCTCTTCACTTCGTCGCAATGTCCATGTTTCTGCCCCACACAATACTACACTCCACACATAGAACTTCACTAGCCTCTTCCTTAGTTCTTTCTCCACAGGTCAGCAGAAGATGCTCTTTTTTCTATTGAAAGCTTCCTTTGCCATTGCTGTTTTCCTTTTGACTTCCTGGCATCAGCTCATGTTACTGCTTATAGTACACCCCAAGTATTTGAAGCTGTCCACTTGCTCCACTGCCTCATTTAGAATGCGCAAGTTTACTGTTCTCCAACCAGGATATCAACCGTGAATGGAATGTGCTTACTATTGCGTCATCTATTAGAGCGAAGTAGATAGATAATATTATCGTTATAACGTCTGTTTAAAAACCATGCGCTCTCCTGCATTTGTTATTTCCTGTGTGGAGAGATTAAAAGATCTAATTTTGTAACTAGGGTAGTATAAACATGTATCAATGTTATTGTTTGTGCTGTGAGAGCGAGCCAATAGAGATATGAGTACCCACGTGTGTGACCTTACGACATCTTATGACATCAACATTCATTCACAGCATTAGGGGAGAGTCGGGTAGTATCGGACATCGGATAATATCGGACAGTGCGTTTCTTTCATCTGCCACCATATGGTAGTACCTGAATGACATGGTTACGTTTCTCTATGCGACGTCACAGAAACGTAACCATATCAATCAGGTACTATCATCGTGTGATAGATGAAAGAAACTCACTGTCCGATATTACCCGATGTCCGATACTACCCGACTCTCCCCTACCTCTCTTCGTCTCATCCGGCAGAGACTTTCTCGTGGTTGGAACACAGTACCTTCTTTTACTCTCCTTCCTATGACCATGGTCTTCGTCTTGTTGGCACTTATCTCCATTCCATACTGCTCAAAGCTGTCATTTAGTTCCAGTAGCATATCTCTAAGTATCGTCTCCTCTTCTGCTAACAACGCCATATCATCAGCAAATCTTATACACTTTATTCTTCCTACTAGCCGTACCCGTGCGCTCCGCTGCACCTGTTAGAAATAAATATAAACTAATTACGTAATTAAAATAGGACGTTTGATCCAGGGAACAACTTTTACAACAGCGCAAGATAATCTGCTTCGCTCATTATCCAATTTTTTTGCATTGCATTTATTGCATATATATTTTATGTATTTTAACACGATTCAATTGAGCATAGTTAAAATATGAATTATAAAATAATCGATTGCTAAGCTAACGTACTATTACCGCATACTAAATCAATACACTCTCGTTGTTCGTTAATTCTCTGAGATAAAAATGAGTGTACATAAATATTATTTTAAGAAATACAGAAAACGAATTTACAAAATAGCCTATCAAATTTTCTGTGCATAAGAACCTATTTTAATCTTACCTGTCCTCGATTTACTCAGACTTTACTCTAATAACATTATAGCATTATGTCCATCTAGAGAAACTACACTTTCCAATGGTGAAATAATAATTAATGATACAAATCGGTTAATTTAGCTTCTGATATTACTTCATACAAACACAGAAATATCCTCTGTAGGCTATGTTTAATAGCTTTCGATTGTTGATGTCCAAGGCCCCTGTTTCGATTGTTGTTGTCCAAGGCCCCTTATAGACGAAGTCATTTGTTCTTAATTCTTTGCACCGTCTTAGATGGCGTTATTTTAATTTTTAAACTCATTTATCTCATTAAATATCAGTCCTATCAAAGTTTTGTAAAGAATAAAACTTATCGGAAATTATTTTTAAAGAAACGTTTGTTATGTAACATTTTTCACAAAAATCAATAATAAGCGAGATATTTCGATTTATTTAATTCAGGCCCCCTTATAACCCCCCTTTTAAATAATAACGTATTTTGAATGCCATATAGCCTATAATCTAAGTTACAACGAACTTAATTTATATTCCAATTTTCATCGAAATCGATTCAGCCATTATCGCGTGAAAAGGTAACAAACATACAGACAGACATACAAACAAAAATTTCAGAAATGTGATTTTCGGTTTCAGGGTGGTTAATTATATGTGTTAGGACCAATTATTTTTGGAAAATCGAAAATTACCAGAAAAATTTCGGCTACAGATTTATTATTAGTGTATATTATCACTTCTGCCATGTTCATGAAAATAGTTCTTCACTAAATGCTCCGAGTAAATGTTGAACAGGGTAGGTGATCAAAACTCAATTAACCTATCGATTAATAGATTAAATTCAAATAGTTAATCGATTCAATATTTTGATCGATCAACAGCTCTAGTTTTAACCCTTTCTTTGAGCGCATTAATACTATCAACATTTATCTGTACAATTTGCAGGGTTGACAAATTCATTTAAATTTACAAACAATTAATATGAACCATGTAACTCGTATTTTTCAATTTTCTGAATCACTAGTTTACTGACATGCTTAAATAATTGTTGTAGTTCTGTCTTTAAGTCCAGACTGAAATGGTTGATTAATCTGCCTAACGACTCTTACATTATTAGGAATTGTTATATTCATTCTACGGTTCAATGTCATTATGCGGAAATCATAATCGCAAGCGCAACCAGACTTTTGTTTTCAGTATTCCTTGCGACGTATCATTATTCCATGCCAGGGGCATCAACTACGGTATGATTATCTGGCAGTCTGCCGTATTGTAGGGCAGAGGAATGCATTGCCATGAATGTACGTTACATTGAGTACCTCCTCTGAACAAGTTTTCAGATCTCAGAAAGTATGTGTTGTAGGACCCATGTTTATTAGACAGTATTTTGTTGTTTTGATGCATACTATCACCTCCTGAAATATTGGACACCTTTTAACACCCTGTTTTTACCATGGCTAACGTTCCACTGAAGGAGTGATGAAAAAGAATCACAAGATTTGGTGCCGACCATAAGTCAACGTGTACGGCATAATGAAGTATTAGTATAAGAAAGCAGTGGAATTGAACGGATTACATCAGCTGCTTGTCTATGCGGATGACGTGAATATGTTAGGAGAAAATCCACAAACGATTAGGGAAAACACGGGAACTTTACTTGAAGCAAGTAAATAGATAGGTTTGGAAGTAAATCCCGAAAAGACAAAGTATATAATTATGTCTCGTGACCAGAATATTGTACGAAATGGAAATATAAAAATAGGAAATTTATCCTTTGAAGAAGTGGAAAAATTCAAATTCCTGGGAGCAACAGTAACAATATAAACGATACTCGGGAGGAAATTAAACGCAGAATAAATATGGGAAATGCCTCTTATTATTCGGTTGAGAAGCTTTTATCACCCAGTCTGCTGTCAAAAAATCTGAAAGTTAGAATTTATAAAACAGTTATATTACTAGTTGTTCTTTATGGTTGTGAAACTTGGACTCTCACTTTGAGAGAGGAACATAGGTTAAAGATGTTTGAGAATAAGGTGCTTAGGAAAATATTTGGGGCTAAGATGGATGAAGTTACAGGAGAATGGAGAAAGTTACACAACACAGAACTGCACGCATTGTATTCTTCACCTGACATAATTAGGAACATTATATCCAGACGTTTGAGATGGGCAGGGCATGTAGCACGTATGGGCGAATCCAGAAATGCATACAGAGTGTTAGTTGGGAGGCCGGAGGGAAAAAGACCATTGGGGAGGCCGAGACGTAGATGGGAGGAGAATATTAAAATGGATTTGAGGGAGGTGGGATATGAAGATAGAGACTGGATTGATCTTGCTCAGGATAGGGACCAATGGCGGGCTTATGTGAGGGCGGCAATGAACCTCCGGGTTCCTTAAAAGCCAGTAATTAAGTAAGTAAGGCAGTAGAAAACATCGTTGTAATTCTATAACACTGCCCTGCATGGAAAATTCTAACCAGTATCCCTTGGTTTACACTGTAGGTTACAGCGAAGTTGGAAATCGCCATGAAGAATCCGTGAAAACATACACATTAGCAATTAGTATAAATTTAATCTATATACATAATATTACAGAGCCTCGATCTAATTATTTTGTAATTAACCTTTGTTCGAGACGTCTTTAGTATGGAGCATAAGAGAGCGTCTGCCTCTTTAGCACAGTGGTAGAGCACTGGTCTCGTAAACCAGGGGTCGTGAGTTCGAACCTCACAAGGGGCACAGTTAATTTTTAATTATCGATTTACATAACAATCGTTAGACTTGATAATGTACAAGGGTAAAATCTGTGCTGAAACGATGAGAACATCAATACCAATTTATAATTAATCAGGATGTGTACTAATGTATTATTTATTATCATTCCATGGTGTTCCTAAATTGCTTCACAGCTAGAATATGGAACAAGTCAAAGAACTTAATATTATTGTAAAGTGTTAATTTATAGTCACAGTCTAGTTGAAACATATATAGAAGAGTTTTACAATAAAGTCTACTAGTACAACACACAGTTTCAGTATCAATATCATAAAGCCCTTTTGATTTTCATGAATTCACGTCCAGAATAGAAGGCGTGTGATAGTAGGTACTTCTTTAATTTGGCCCTAAATAATCTTATATTTTGAGTTTCGTTTTTTACATCTATAGACAGGCTATTAAATACCAACACGCGGTAAGTGTGAAATACCACATTCAGTATTCCCAACGTAACACACATAACAATTTCCCTATTCTTACCGCTTAAGCGTCATATTCATTTTACTGCTTTAGGCTTTTAACATATTATTTTTAAAGACGTTCAATATAGTAATAATTATAAATTGGAAACTTACCACTGCAATTTCACCTAAATTGCACTGTTAATTATTGCTTTTAAATATTTGCAAAAATTAAGTAAACTCTACAACTCCACTAAAGTTACTGCATTTCTTGGTGCATGTAACATTAAGGAAGCCGTTTGTTTTAAGTTCGCATTTATAGACTGGGGGGGGGGGGAAGACAGACGTATATCACGGCCTGCTGGAGTATAGTAAACACAGAAAACATTTTATAGGAACAATGTTGAAGATAGATATATTTGTTTTCCAAATTTGCCGTCATTGAACAGAAACCAAGATGGAGATTTCATTGCAACTAATTAGAAATTCCTCTTTCAGGTATGTAATAAACGATCTTCGCACAAAATAATGTACAATACAGGAGCGGTATGTTTGTTTTCATGTTCTCGGAAATTAAAAAAGCTCAACTACGTTTCGCTTTTTCAATCTTTTCCTCGAACATGAAAACGTCAACATACCGCTCTTGTAACGCATATTAATATTACTGTCATTTAACGCACTCCTTTTTGATAGCACGATAGACTTGCCGATGGAGTATGAAAGTCATTTTTGATACGTATTTATGTTATGAACTGTTGAATTAGTTATAAAGTTTTCACGATTACATACGAGGAAGATTATTAATGAAAAAATATACTGAGAAGCCATGGGCATTATCTGTAGTTTTTTGAAAACAGTCCTACACGAGTCCCTAGATTTGCCACCGACTATTGTTCTAATTACTCTTTTTTGCAGTAGGAATATATTGTTACTAGACTATCTGTGGAATTTCCCCAGAATATTATTCCAAAACTCATTACCGAGTGGAAGTATGCAAAGTACAGTATATTGTTTTTAAGGTACTGATATTTACTATCATTTGCATAGATCAAATAGGAAAAACATGCTGAATTTGGTTTGGGGGTAATTTCTTTAATATGATTTTTTCAGTTTAATATATTAAGAAATCCAAAACAAAAGTGTTATGGAGTTTGGATTTCCCATTTTGGCTACTGGATTTAGGTTCCGATGTACGCCCTCCCCTGAAAAAAAAAAATTGGTGTGTATTGTAAAGAGAGAAGGCTATTCAGTAATCTTTATATAAAACAACGAGTCAAAGTCAGGTAGGGGAATAAATATCAGATGGAAGTGGAATAGGGACAGCGATACAACAAGAAAGCCTTTGTCAATTACCTGTTCAACACATATTTGGAGGATTTAGTAAAGAACTATTTTCAGAATATGGTAGGAGTGACATTACGAAGAAGAAGAAGAAGAAGAAGGAGAAGAAGAAGAAGAAGAAGAAGAAGAAGGAGAAGAAGAAGAAGAAGAAGAAGAAAAGACGACGAAGAAGAAAATAAGAAGACAAAGAAGAAGAAAATAAGAAGACAAAGAAGAAGAAAATAAGAAGCCAAAGAAGAAGAAAATAAGAAGACGAAGAAGAAGAAGAAGAAGAAGAAAGTGCATCAGATTTTCTGATATTATGGCTTTGTTAGCAGAAGAAGAGATGATACTAAGGGATATGATATTGATGACAGCTGTGTACACTGCTCCCAGGAAGTCAAAAGGAAGATAGCAATGATAAAGGAAGCTTTTACTAGAAAAAGGAGCATCTTCATCAGAAAAAGAACTAAGGAAAAGACTAGTGAATTGCTTTGTGTGGAGTATGGCACTGTATGTGGCAGAGGCATGGATATTACGACTAAGTGAAGAGAACCACTAGACGCAATTAAAATGTGAATATGGAGAACAAAAAAGCGGGTGAAATGAAGAGACAGAATTAGAAATGAATCTGAGCTAGAAACAGTGGACGAAGAAAGAATAATCCTGGAATTGAACTGCACGCATTGTATTCCTCACCTGACATAATTAGGAACATTAAATCCAGACGTTTGAGATGGGCAGGGCATGTAGCACGTATGGGCAAATCCAGAAATGCATATAGAGTGTTAGTTGGGAGACCGGAGTGAAAAAGACCTTTGGGAGACCGAGACTTAGATGGGAAGATAATATTAAAATGGATTTGAGGGAGGTGGGATATGATGATAGAGACTGGATTGATATTGCTCAGGTTAGGGACCAATGGCGGGCTTATGTGAGGGCGGCAATGAACCTCCGGGTTCCTTAAAAGCCAGTGAGTAACAGAAATGCAGGATAAGGAAAAAATTGTAGAATACTGGGTTTGCAGTGAAACACCTACCTTTGGGAAGAAAACTATGAATGAAAGAATGAATGAATGAATGAATGAATGAATGAATGAATGAATGAATGAATGAATGAATGAATGAATGAATGAATGAATGAATGAATGAATGAATGAATGAATGAATGAATGAAATTAGACCCTGACTAAAAGGAAGGACTGAATAGTATCGTTCATGCATGCATTGCTCAAACTTGTAAGGCTTTCTGAACATGGCTATGTTGAGATCAGAATAGCGTTCCCGATTCCTTCTACTTATAGAAATATCTTGAACTGAGTTTTACAAGAAGCCAAGTAAACTTCGATATAAAATTCTACGACTGCCTATCATAAATCAGAATCCTTTCAAGATTCTGCATCTTTCTGGCGAAACCAACTACTCTCCAAGAAAAAGATTTCACTTAACTAAACTCTGGTACAAAATTACGAATTCGCAATAAAAATTTAATTATATTCTCACATTCAACACAGCACTGACAATATTTCTTTAATCAAGAAACTCATCATGACAATCTTTACTTAATAGTACTCTACGAATCTGCTACGGAAACGAATGGGCATCTTACCACTAGTTCCAGCAACTGCCTGCAGAGTGCAGCTAATTCAACTTTTAAGAAATAAACTTTTTCTTCCAGGCGGTTGCAATTCTGTAAAGATTGTCCTGCAGGGAGGGTTTGGCAGTCTTCTTCTTTCTCTCCCACTAGTTAAAATGTTCCTCCCCTATCCCTTTAAATTAAATCTTTTAGCCTAGCCTTACGCTTAATAATACCCAAGCCACGTCACGCAGAGCAGCAGACGGCTTCGTTGCACTGCAACACAGAATTCTTATCTGTATACATTTTCTGCGACTCAAATGAAACCTGCATTCGCAGTGAGATGTTGTAGCATCAAGGAGAAAGTAAGGAAGCAATTCATGACAAATTCTCATTCATACTTTCAAATTATTTTGACCAGTACACTTTTACTACGTCATACTAATTTTGATCAATAAAACGGTACGAAAGGAAGTCTTTCAACCAATCATGGCTGCTTACCGCACAATTTTATCACTTCCCTAACATTTGTTTATTTTATCACTTCCCTAGCATTTGTTTGCTTTTATCACTTCCCTAGCATTTGCTTCTTTGTTTGCAAATATTTCAAACTGCAAATTCTTTACGTTACTATAAAACATGCTTTGCGTTGTCATATGTTCCCGTATATACAAGGTGTATCTAAATCGGTGTCAAATATTTCGGGGACATGTTCCTAACACTACAAAAAGTTCATATGAACATTGGTCTCAAAAATAATTTATTTCAGAGTTAAAAGACAAAATTTAATGTTACAAAAATTGCTCGGAGTGGCTTCCTCCTGCTTCGAAGTGTCCCCTAAACCTGCGTTACGTGCTCTGGCGTGCTCTGTTGAAAATTCCTGGAGTGTTTCGTATTTCGTGAAATCCAGTTTGGATACGTTCTCAGAATATCAACATTAAGTACAGGAGTCGCATAAACCAGGGACTTTAATGTCCCCAGACGAAGAAATCCATTGGATTCAAATCAGGCGATCGAGCAGGCCATGCAATGAATCTCCTTCGACCAATACATCTTTGGGGAAATCGAGCATTAAAAAAATTACGAACTATCAGACTGAAATGAGCTGGAGCAGCATCGTGTTAAAACACATTCTTGGATGACGTCTAGAAGCACATCATCAATTAAATTATGCAAATCATTTCGTTCTGTTCACTCACAGAATACATTTTCTCCTGATTTCTTCGCTCTTCAAAATACAAACAAATAAAAAACCTCAAACAATCAGCGGTCAATGAAGGGACAAATCCTTTAATAACTCCCTAACGAATGATTTTCAGACCATGGTCTTATTAACTTTTTTAATTGTTTTGATGTTAGGAACACGTCCCCGAAATATTTGACACCAATTTAGATACACCCTGTATAGTCGACTGAAAATGGCGGCTCCGTTTAAACGTTTTGGTGAAGGTAACATTAGTGAAATATAATGTTAGCAAGTCAATTAATATACATTTTATTCTATTAGAGCACTTTATTTCTTCTAATCTCTATATACTTTCTTCTGTTCTTATCACTTCCCTAGCATTTGCTTATTTGTATCACTTCCCAAGCATTTCTTTGCTTTTGTTACTTCCCTAGCATTTGTTTCTTTGTTTGTCAATATTTCAAACTGCAAATTCTTTACGGTACTATAAAACACGGTTCGCGATCATCATGTTTCCCGTATAGATAGTAGACTGAAAATGGCGGCTCCATTCAAACGTTTTGGTGAAGGTATCATTAGTGAAATATAATTTTAGCAAATCAATTAATTTATATTTTATTGTATTAGTGCACTTTATTTCTTCTAATGTTTAAATACTTTCTTCTGTTTTTATCACCTCCCTACTATTTATTTATGATGAAGGATGGATGAAGCGGAGAAAAATTATCTCCGATACCGGGATTCGAACCCGGGTTTTTAGCTCCACGTGCTGACGCTCTATCACTAATGCCAATTCCGATGCCGGATTGAATCCTCTCAGTTTAAACTCCACCTCTTAGTTTTTCCTTTAGTGGTCAACCCTCAGACACTATGTCACAGATGTGTGACAGTGGCACAATGTCGAACACATTAACGTGCAGAGGTGCACTCATTACGAGTGACTAAGTGGCCGGATTCCGATAGAATTAGCGCCGTCTTAAATCGCTAAGTGATTATTATATGTACTTCGCAAATATATTATATGCGTAAATAATATATTTCGCGTTTTAGCACTAATGAATGGCATCAAAATGTGCCTTTGTTGTGGTGCCCCATTCATCTTGTGCATTAACTTACACAAAACGAAAGACGACTGACATCCGTACACGTCGTGTGTTGTGTGTTTGCTGTCTTAACATGTAAACAAACTACAACAACTGTCGACACCACAATCAACGTACAGTGGCCTTCACGTTCTCCGGACCTGTCGCCACTCGACTTCTTCCTGTGAGGAACTGTAAAGGACAGTATGTACCAGAACATTCTGACAACACCAGACGACATGCAGGAACGCGTTCGACAGGCTTGTTTGTCCTTTCAGCCAGCAAGATCCCGGGCAGTCATACGGTCTTTCGGGAAACGCCTTCGAATGTGCATTAATGTGAATGGTCACCATTTGGAACATTTTCTGTGACTTTCAAAGCATAACATTATCACATTGGAAGTACGTTTTCGTTTCGTTTTGTTGTTATTGATTAGGAAGGAGACATTGTGATACATTTTTGAACTCGGTTTAATATGTGTAATAAATGTAACATAATAAGTAGTGCTATTTGAAAAATTGATGTCGTCACGTGTATCTTGTACCATAATGTAGTTGCATGCACCAAATCTCCACATTCATGTTAGCCCCTCGTTCTAACATAATTGCTCAAAAACAAAACTCCAATACCTATCCAAACAAAAAAGTTATAATAGGTGCACAAGATAAATGGACACCATGTATACACTCGTATTATGAAATAGCTGTCTTATCGAATCAAACATGTTTTCAAGTTTCCATCACACTGCAATGACAACAGTATGGAAAGATATTCGAATTAAAGTTTGTAGATTTCATTTAGGACACTGTTGGTGGCGATGTATACAGAAGCTATACTGAACAACAGAATATAAGAACAATTCAGAAATTGGTATATTTCTTAAGACTGTTTTCAGCCTTCCAACAGAAAAGGAAATAAATAGAAGGATCTCCCTGTCCTGGAAGGCATTTTGTGTCCTTAAATTCATTCTGCTTGACAAAATCTTAAGCAGAAAAACTAAAATACAGGCACTGGAGACCTGTGTTTATCCTGTATTACTTTATGGGTGCCAAACAGGGGAACACAGGACCAGACTACAAACGTGTCAAAGGAAAATGATGCGCAAAATTATGGGCGTATCACTGAAGGAGGAAATCCCAAATGCGACACTGTTCCAACTAGCAGATACACAGGACTTCACACATTCAGCCATTACATCCAAATGGAAATGGGGTGGCCAGGCTACCAGGCGACAGATGGACATACCGAGCAACCATGTGGGACCCCCGTATAGGAACGAGACTTCAAGGCAGACCTCGGCGCAGATGGGAAGACTTCTTCAAAGAACAGGCAGGACAACAGTGGTCCAGAGAGGCAAGAGACAGAAGAAAGTGGAATGGAAACTACTCGAGGGACATTTGTGCATAGACAGGAAGTTGTGAAAGACAGTGAGAGAATCACTGTTAAATTAATTTAAGTTCTTAGACTTAAATATCATGTCTAACGTGAACTAGCTCATCACGTTACAGGTATTGTAATTAATCACCGCAACTTACATTACGTGTCACACACCATGTTTCATTATTGCGAAGTGCTTCATTATGTGAAAGTGATCAACAAAAGACAAGTGGACCTTGATCAATAAGAAATGATTTTGTGACTTCCACAGTTTAATTAACAATTTAATAATTTACATCATAGTGCAACTAAACAACGTTTTTAATATGAAACTGGATCACTCCATTTGACAACGTCAAGTTAACCACAACGTTCATCACACAACGATGGACATTATAATAGCAAAACAATATTTAATTTACTATTTTTAAGTATGTGTTTTAATTAACTATATGCAAGGGATTTGCATTTCATGGTATAATCACAGTCTGTTATATACAGTCGCGAAGCTCAATATGTAGTAAAAATGCAAACAGGGGTAGTTGCCCACCACTAGGATCGCTACTATCGCCTCATCATCGCAGATCTCTCTCCTAGCAGCCGACAAAATATGTTACACTTTCGTTGTCGTGTTCTTTTGGAAAAATTAACACCTTCCATTATTGAAATATTAAACGCATAAAATTAGTTTATTATTTTAATGAAGTATATTAAATTCCACCATAAACTCGAAGATACCTGCAAGAAATAAGTTAATATAATGTTTGTTTGTGCAAAACGAACTGAAATTTACTATAATAGCTTCACTCATTCAAGATTACAGAGATAATTAACTATGAATTGAAACCAATAAATATTAATTTGCATTTCTCTTTACAACAATAATAATGGAAATATGAATTAATGGAGTAACTTACGTGTACCGGTACTTGTAGTGTAGGCTTACGTAGTTAACAAATTGGGATGAGGTTAAGCAATAATAATCACACCAGAATTGGAAATAAAACGTGATCAATACATTTTATTGTAACAGACTTTTTCTACGTCTCTAGTTAAAGCAACAAATAAAAATAACAACAAAATTAACAGCTATAATTAAAAACATATCCTTTGAAGAAAAAAGTAGGCCTAAGCAATAATAATCCCACCAGAATTGAAAATAAAACGTGATCAGTAAAGTTCATTAAAACAAACTTAATTTTTCTACGTCTTTAGTAAAATAACACATAAAAATAATAACAAAATTAATAGCTACAATTAAAAATATATCCTCTGAAAAAAAAGTAGACCTAACCTTTATTTTTCTGGAAATTTAGCAGCCTAAGTGATAGAACTTTGACCGGTATCTAATGTCCTTTCGGTTAGACTGAAACATTTCATTGTGAAATTTAAGGATATAATGTATTCTAACAGTCAAAAAGAACTTCAAATTAACAGTTTTTTTTTCTGCACAGCATTCTTGTGGAAACCCAGGAACCTTTCTAAATCTTTCGGAAATCGGAAAAAGGATAACTCTGGCCTCTTTCTCTTACTGTTGCTACAATTTATAGCACTACAAACGTCTCCTCCTTGTCCCATATTATTATTCCAATTATTATATTTTAGCCATTAACATTTTCATTATAACCAATAACGAACATTTCACAAGCATCAATGTGAAATACGCAACGAGCTAGCACTCGATAGAAATACGACACAGTCCAAAGTCGACCATGGACAGTCTATTGTTTCTAGTTGCTAACCGCTTGAAGCACTTTATCACGAGATTTGCAAAAAAACACCTCAAGCTTCGCGACTGTATATAGTAGACTGTGGTATAATTTAAGGGTATATACTATAAGTTTTCACACACATAATGATCATGTTTACGTGTATCTATTTGACAATGTAACTAGGCAGCATCTTCTATACATTTGAAAATGGCACACTAGTGCCGAAAACGTTCATGTTATATTAATACTTCATAAAATTAAATAAGCACAGACGGTCCATTTGAAACTTAATATTGTATCATCACGTTAGGCAAATAGAGATTTCCCTTATTTAAGGAGGCCTTTGCCCTTCATGGGACACAATAGGCTCTCTTTACCTTTATCTTATTCCTGCCGCCGCAAGATGTGGACGACTATTCCAAGGAAGACTTGATGAGCATTCAACCCCAACATCAAGGAGTGTAGCAATTTACCGATTATGTGCTAGACAAGTACGTCAAGCGTGATGTTACTTTCCCGCCAGAATTATGGGCCGAATTCGTAGCTACGACAGAAAGAACGACGAACAGTTGTGAATCTTTCAATGCAAAGTTCAATGGCTTATTGTACATAGCTCACCCTAAAACATTCTAAAACGAATTCAAATTGACACTTACATACAAATTAGAAGTCCAACAACAAAAAGAAGACCAGACCAATTAAAGAAAGAACAATATATTACAGACAAAATGTTAGAATTTGTATCTAAATCAATAAACAGACTCCAATATACAAAAACAATGTCCTACAAATTTCTCCCAAACGCATAGCTCCTTAGTATCACTGATAGTGCTAGTGACAGTGATAGATTTATTGATATTAGTTCACAGAAGTACAAAACTTAATAATTTAACAAAAAGATCTATATAGAAAAGTACTTATACATAATAAATATATAACTTCCTAAACTAATTAAGTTATTGCAAATCTCAGTAATTTATTAGTTCAAACTTGCACTTACGTCTGGTTTAAGTGCATGTTTAAACCAATCGTAATAGCCATTAAGACTTTAAACTTTATTTATCTGCTCCTTTTCACAATTTACTACCATAAATATTTTTAATACTTTTTTAATTTTAACTTTACAATAAATAAGTGTAAAGCAATCTTTCCTGTTGCTCTATTTATCCAGTATTTATGTTTAATTTTTAGGTCATATTTTACATAATAACTTATTATTTCAAATAGGTGAGCAGATGTCGAGATACTTTAAGTCATGAGCCTGAAATAGCTGAATCGGTACATTCCATATGTAGGTTAATCTTCACTCTTGCAATATTTTCTTGTCAGCAGAATCGTTTGCGTAACTTCTATGAAGACTACCGCATACCTGTTTATACACAAACTTCACAAGTTGCTTACACAATCAACCTCAATTTAGTTTCATCATTGTATCGCATGCACACATTTTTGATTCATTGCTATTATGATGACTAATAAATTTATTATAAATGCATTCTTATTGAATTTAAAATATAGTAGTAAACCAATTTATAAAGTCAAATTATCTTCTAAATCTTTACTAATTAATATAGCTATCGGAATACATTAATAACTTCATTAATTCTCTATTTTCAATTTTTATTGTTTTTTATTTTAAAACCTTGACGTTATTCTATCTTATTTTCAAAACCTGTCTTCTTATCTTACTTAGTTATAATTAGTTTTTCTAATTTTAGGAAAATTTAATCTTTGTTGATGCCTATCTCTTAGTAGGTAGTTTCGTTCAGTATCTATATCCTTCATTGAATTTACTTTATTTCTGTTACAGTTTCTATTTGTCATTTTACCTCTTATTAACTATTCGTCACCTGTTTATACTTCATCGGTCGGTATCACACAGCTCCTCCATATTGTAGCACTTTCTCTCAAGCACCCCGGCTTAGTATCACTGACTACTCAGAAGTTTAGTAAATTTTGACTAAGGTTTCTACTGTGCAATGTACAGTAGTAGCAAAAACAAAATCGGACCGACCCATGTAGGTGATTTCAGAGCCTTGTTCACTCCAGAGCACGATAGACTGGTAACTAAGACTTTCGTGGTTCGAATCCTGCCTGGGAAGGAAACTTTTTTTGTTCCTTATTCAAATTTATTCCCAATACTTTTCGATTGCTGGTAAAATTCATGTCCTGGGAATCAGTGTTGCCAATTTAGCGGTTTTCCCACTAAATCTAGCTTTTTTTGGATGACAGTCTCGCGGATAGAGTTATATTATCCCGCTTAGCTGAAATACTAGCGGTTTTTAATCTTTGAAGTTTCTGGAATGAAATTCTATCTACTCCTCTTGCTGGCGGCTTTCATAATTACATTTAATTCGTTCAGTGTATATTTTGTGTTAATGTGGTGATAATTCCATATATATGTTACCGTTAAAATCCGAAATTCGTCAAAACCAGTTTCAACTAGTAAAAACTAGTTTAAGCAAATGCAGATTGATAGAAAGCGAGTTTTCGTACGCTTTAGAATAAATGACAGGTTAAGCTTGATTTGTTTAGGCTTTTGTTTGGTAAACGTCTAAAAAACAAACAAAAACCTAAAGAAACCAAACCTAACCTGTCATTGATTCTAGATCTTACGAAAATTCGCTTTTTATGTATCTACATTTTAAAACTAGTTTTCACTAGTTGAAACTGGGTTTTGTCAGATTTCGGATTTTATATATTGCAATAAGAATTGAAATATTATGTTCCAGCTGTGATAAAAGTGTTCAAAATTTCTTTATAGCGTCACATTGGGAATGATAAATGTGCGCAATATTCGTTACATTGGCGGGTGGATGCTCTATCTAGACCATTATTATTATTATTATTATTATTATTATTATTATTATTATTATTATTATTATTATTATTGTAAAATTGAACAATAATAAGTAATAAGTACACATTAAAATCTAGAGATATTTGTTAGAAAATCGCGGGTTTTCGAAAGCCATCTGGCGGGATTATATCAACAACTGTTGGCAACACTGCAGGGATAATAAGTTATTTAACTAGTAAAATATCGCTGCAATCGAAAAGTATTGGAAATAAATTTGAATAAGGAGAAAAAAAATGTTTCCTTCCCAGGCAGAATTCGAACCACGAAAATCTTAGTTACCAGTCTATCGTGCTCTGGAGTGAACAAGGCTCTGAAATCAGCTACAAGCGTCGGTCTGATTTTTTTGCCACTATTGTACATGAAAATCAATATTTTAAACCGTGCCTTAAGGAAGGCGCAGGCAATTTTGTAGTTTGCTGTCTCTAGTCACCCGTTTCTGCCTTATGACAGTTCTGAGCCTGCATAGAATGGGAAGGAAAATGTTGACTTCCAACCGGTACCGATCCGGGACCGAACTAGTACTGTTAACTTAATGACCCGGGACCGAAATAGTATTGTTTACTTCTTGGCTCCGGACCGAACTAGTATATACTTTTGACCATGGGACCGAACCAGTAAACTCCGAAAGATAATAGGATAGTGATAAAGGAATGTAAACATATAACAACATATACCCTTTAAGAAGCAAATAGCTAAATTAATTAATTCATCAAAAAAAGTAGACGCTACCGGGCACTCAAACTTCAACATTCTTATTAATTTTAATAGCGCATTGTACGAAAATGATTTGCATTTTTATTGTTTCCCTATTAAAATCTTAAACTAATGACAAAATCTCGGCGTCATCAGTTTGCATAGACAACGTCTAATGGAGAGTAAGAACTGTAATCTTAGCAAACTCGTAATGCTCCATTTTGAGTAGCGAATCATAGACTTTTATTAAGAAACTTGGCAAAGTCTTGTTCCCACCGCAGAGAGGACGTGTCAGATCTAAGCTTCCATGCATTACTGCCGCTTCCCGTCGGTTCATGACTCCGGCCGCGAGCATTCCCTGTTTTAGATATCCCATCGCTTCAACTTGAAGGTACAGTCCTGTCTCCAAGTACGATTCTACATAACATTTCATAAGTACCTGACCACTCGAAAAATTGACCAATTTTTACGATTTTTGACTATGCTGTACATCTCTACTAGTAAGAACCTTTGCCGGTGCCGCACACTCAATTTGGTTATGCGTTTGCTCGCTACAAGTCGATCTAGTCACCACCAGAAAGCACCATTTCTATTCCATGTGTGTTTCCATTTGTATAACAAATGAGCGGATCCTTCCCATTATGCATGGTTGTTCGAACCTTTTTTGACGAAGTGTTTCCAATTGCTTGGCCACCACGATCTCCAGATTTAACTCCCCTGGACTTCTTTTATAGGGATTTGTTAAGAATCGTGTATTTACAGATAAATCTCGCATCATCCCAGAATTGATGGAAAGGATTATGCATACGATACAAATGGTTACTACTGAAATGTTCTGGAGAATTTACGAGGAAATGGTCCGTCTCTTGCATTTGTACATTCTTCGGGGTGGGAGCTATGTTGGGAATTGTGATGTATAATTGATGTTAAATGTAAGTTCATTGCAATTTACCGTAATTTGTGGTTTTAACACAAACTCAAAGTTTTAAATTTCATACTGATATTTTCGTTCATCTCTACATAGAAAAGTGGAGATTTCTGGCGGGCAAACGCGTAATCAAATCGAGTGTGCGGCATCTGGAGAGGTTTTTACTAGCAGAGATGTACAGCACAGTCAAATATAGTAAAAATTAGTCAATTTTTCTAGTGAAAGACCCTGCATATATGACTTTTAACAGCGAACTGATAATTGCAGTTCTTACAATATACAATATACAGCTCTTTAGCCCAAATATACGTACAGTGATTTACTCTCGTTCTACAAATGAAGGAGAATACAATGTTGACTGCTTTAGAAGAGGTGTATAGTGGACGTTCACATTGCTAGTGATGGAAGATAGTAATTTGACAATATTTCGGCTTCCTAATGTTTTACGCCTTTCACTATAGTAATTCTGTTACGTTACAATGTGAATAATATTAGGCCTAATGTTTACACTTCAATTTCATAAGCTAATAATATTCAAAAGACATATTTATACTGAACAATTTAATATGGATCAGCGGCGTAGCTCAGTTGGCAAGTGCGTTTGCCTGCTTATTGGGTGTGGGTTCGATTCCCGCTTGAGCTGCTTACTCGGCTGGGTTTTTTTTTTTTCAGAAATTTCCCCCAATCACAAGGCGAATGTCAGGAAATCTATGGCTACCTAGTAGTTGATGCATCGTCGTTAAATAATAACTAGTATATTATATTATACTAGCCGTACCCGTGCGCTCCGCTGCACCCGTTACAAATAAATATAAAGTAATTACATAATTAAAATAGGACGTTTGATACAGGGAACATCCGTGTTTGATAGAAGGATAAATCGTTTAATATGTTACTTAATTTAAATTGTATTTAAAATATTAAAATGCGATCATTTTGATCCAGAGACACTCATTTGGTGCAATGACAATTCCTTTAACATGTTTCTTAATTGTTATTACCAATTATTTTGGAAAAGCGAAAATTAACAGAAAAATTTTGGCTACAGATTTATTATTATGTTTATATTATATTATATTATATTATATTATATTATATTATATTATATTATATTATATTATGTTATGTAAAAAGTGTGTTGATAACGGATGTACTCGAATTAGAAAGTTTTTAATTTGTTGTGGGAGCTCTTGAATCTCAGGAGGAACAGCTTTTACAACAGCGCAACATAATCTGCTTGGCTCAATACCCAATTTTTTTGCATTGCATTTATTGCATATATATTTTATATATTTTAACACGATTCAATTCAGCATAGTTAAAATTTGAATTATACAATAATGGATTGCTAAGCTAACGTACTATTACTGCATACTAAATTAATACACTCTCATTGTTCGTTAATTCTCTGAGATAAAAATGAATATGTTCATAAACATTATTTTAAGAAATACAGGAAATGATTATACAGAATAACCTATCAAGGTTTCTGTGCATAAGAAGCTATTTTAATCTTACCTGTCCTCTATTCACTCACAAGTTACTGTAATAACATTATAGCATTATGTCCATCCAGAGAAACTACACTTTCCAATGATGAAATAATAATTAATTATACAAATCAGTTAATTTAGCTTCCGATATTACTTCATACAAACACAGAAACATTCTCTGTAGGCTATGTTTCATAGCTTTCGATTGTTGTGTCCAAGACCCCTGATAGACAAAGTCACTTGTTTTTTTATTTCAATACACCGCCTTAGATGGCAGTTATTTTGTTTTTAAAACTCATTTATCTCATTAAATATCAGTCCTATCAAAATTTTTCAAGGAATAAAACTTATCAGAAATAATTTGTAAAGAAACTTTTGTTATGTAACATTTTTCACAAAAATCAATAATAAGCGAGATATTTCGATTTATTTAATTCAGGCCCCCTTATAAACCCCCTGTTAAATAACGTATTTTGAATGCCATATACCCTAAAATCTAAGTTACAACGAACTTAATTTATATTCTAATTTTCATCGAAATCCGTTCAGCCATTATCGCGTGAAAAGGTAACAAACATCCAGACAGACAGACAGACATACAGACATACAGACAGACAGACAGACATACAAACAAAAATTTCAAAAAAGCTATTTTCGGTTTCAGGATGGTTAATTATACATGTTAACACCAATTATTTTTGGAAAATCGAAAATTACCAGAAAACTTTTGGCTACAGATTTATTATTAGTATAGATTATATTATATTATATTATATTATATTATATTATATTATATTATATTATATTATATTATATTATATTATATTATATAGTGCTGTGTGTCGACCTGGTTGGCGAGTTGGTATAGCGCTGGCTTTCTGTGCCCAAGATTGTGGGTTCTCTCCCGGGCCAGGTCGATGGCATTTAAGTGTGCTTAAATGCGACAGGCTCATGTCAGTAGATTTACCGGCATGTCAAAGAACTCCTGCGGGACAAAATTCCGGCACATCCGGCGACGCTGATATAACCTCTGCAGTTGCGAGCGTCATTAAATAAAACAACATTAACATATAGTGTTGTTCCTTGGTAGGGCGCTTTACAAATGGTTGTTATTCGTTCTTACTCTACGAGCGGGCTCATAGATGTCACTACTGCTGAGAAGTGTAGACCATTTAGTTCGTCAGAAGGTATCCAGAGTGCACTGCAGGCAGTGGGTCTTGATCATTTTGTCGTTTCTGTTCCTTTGTTATGTATGTTTTTAATTAATACTAGTTCTTGAGTTGCAGCGATAATAATATCTTTATTACTATCACAAGAAGATAAAATGGAGAATTGTTTATTATTTCAAAACGCACATAAAAAATAACCAAGACGACAACAATCCCGTAGCCAGCTGAATGCTTATTGTTACAGGTCCGCATTGCACTCGTTATATCACAGCCTTGATCAAATCACACAACAATTCAATGCACGCAGAATACATCACAAACTCCATAACAACAGCAACATAATAATAATAATAATAATAATAATAATAATAATAATAATAATTTATTTATTTATTTAATCTGGCAGAGCTAAGGCCAGTAGGCCTTCTCTTCCGCCCAGCCAGACTCTAATTCTAATTAAACACATTTGCTTACATAGTTATTACATTAATATCTATATCATAAAACAACATGAAAGTAAATAATGAAAATTGGATAACTAATGTTAGTGTGACAATAATAAACACTGGTAAGAAATAGTTATAATAATAATGATAATAATAATAATAATAGTAAAAAAAATAAATAATAATAATAATAATAATAATAATAATAATAATAATAATATTAATATTAATAATATTAGTAATAGGCCAAATAATAATGAGATAATTTAGATATTTATCTGTGATATATATATATATAACCATTAAACATTGAGAAACCTGAAACAGCTATTATTGTTGACAAGAATTGTTAGAAAAATATCTCGTTAGCATATTCTTAAATTGATTTGATGTCTGACAGTCCCTGACATTACTTGGTAAGGAATTCCAAAGTCGAGGAACAGCCACAGTGAAAGAAGATGAATATGAGGATGTTCGGTGGGAGGGAATGGATAATATTGAGGAGTGTTGTGATCGTGTGTCTAGGTTATGATGGGTGGATAAATTTTGAAAACGAGACGCAAGATAGACAGGAGTGGAGAAATGCAATATGTGAAAGAGAAGGGAAAGACAGTGGATTTTCCTACGATCTTCTAGACGGAGCCAGGACAACATTTCGAGGGATGGTGTTACGTGATCAGCCCGGCGAATATTGCAGACGAAACGGACGCACATATTATGAACACGTTGTAGTCTCTGCGCCGAAGTAACGCTTAGGTCAGTAAGCAGAATATCACAGTAATCGAAGTGGGGCATCACGAGTGTTTGCATTAACTTTTTTTTTTTTCATGGAAAAGGGTAGAAAATTCTTCAATCATCTAAACGAGTGGATTAATGAGAATACCTTTTTGCAGGTTTCTGCAACTTGAATGTTCCAATTTAAACTTTTATCCATATAAATACCTAGATTCTTTACTGATTCACTGAACGGAATTTCGGTGCCGTGTATTTTAATCGGGCACAAATTTGGTATGGTAACAGTGCTTAACAAACATGAATGGCCCACAATGATTGACTGTGATTTTTCTGGATTTAGTTTAAGTCGGAATTTCCGTGTCCATGTCCAGATTGAGTCCAGATCGTCATTAATTTTAGTTATTGCATCATTTATTTCGTCAGTGTGGAATTTTATGGACACTGGCATGAAAATACTACACACCCAAAAAACTTGACACTCCAGAACAATATGAAATTTACAATCATACAGAAACACACCCAGAGCACATCCTGAACACTCAACTGAATTTCAAAACACACACCCCACCATAACAGGAAATCAGAAGATAGCGCTGGACCTCACTAAGCTTCGAACAATGACAAATAACACGTTGAAATTAGTCATTCAGGTAATTCTTCTAATATTAACAAAAAAAGAAGTTATGAACTTGATCAGTAAATGTTTCTGTTAATTTTTGCTTTTGCAAAATTAATTGTTGTTAACATGTATAGATGGATTTATTGAGCAATAATATACATACAGATGTTATATTATCATAATTTTCTCTTAAATCCAATGCACGGGTCTTCTGACCGTACGAGCTGTGTAAAATAAGTCCTACTTTGCAGGTTTCACCCCCCTCACCTATAGTTAGATCCAACCACTCTCCAAAAGAACACATAGATTAAAATAAAAATGGCACAAACAAAACACATTATATAATATGAATCGGTCATTGCAGAAAGGGGATAAGTCATAAAATCTTACTTTTGACATAATCAATAAAAACTGTTTTCTTCTTCCAATACTGGAGTAATCACTATAAATATTTTTTCTTACTTTGTTTATGAATAGTGAAGTATAATACATCATGTTAGACAACTGACATCTCAAACACGTTTGTTTAAAGATGTTTAATCGAACCATGACTTATCCCCTTTCTGCAAGGAATTGTTAAATATAAAAGAAAAAAATACATAATTTACAATTTTGCGCTAATGTAATATTTTGAAACAAACTAAAAGTTAATAATTATAATGATAACGATGTTTTTATGTGTAATTACTGCATTACTGTCACCATTTACATAATTATTTTTGCATTTTAGTCATTATTCCTACTGCAGAAATGTACTAATATGTGATTTTATACCACAGTTTTAAATCAAAACTCTACTTTTAAACTCGTACTTAAAAGCTGCATATATGAGAGCACAATAAAAATACACTAAAGCACTACACAGAATCATTTGTTTCAATTGTTATACAGTATGTTGTTAGACGTTGGAAGCCACGTCCTTTGTAGATTCCTTGTCACAAGGTGGCCAGTTCAGGATCTCTTCGTAAAAGAAAGTGTGTTCCAATGGAATGTATTGCGTCACTTTCGAGAAGTCTCCAAGTTTTTTTCGTATTAATGGGAATTTTCCCATTGTATGCTTTTGTGTAGGCATTACTATGCGTCCAGAACCTGGTTTTTTCATACATAATCTGTGTTTCCTCATTTCACTACCAATGAAAAAACTGGCAGTCACATATCCTGGATCATCTTTAGAGTAAACAAATTCACTGAATTATGCTGAAGAAAACATTTTCTTATCTTTCCCTTTCTTCCTCGGTGTGTCTAATGAGCAGGTGGTTTTCTTGTAATACTCTGGCCACCAGTATTTAAAATTCAAAATATCATCAGTAGTAACTGATTCTACAGAAAATCTGTTGTTTGTGTTTGCCTGGTGGATGAAGGTATTGTATTGGTCTGGCACATATACCCTGTCTGTCTTCCTTAGTTTGCCCTTCACTACACCAAAGTTGCGGTCGCAGGGAAGAAATGAATGGCCTCGTTGTGGAAAATAATGAATGATTTTGTTAAATCTTCCCATTTAGGTCAGTGCAAACAACAATCGAATTAAGGTATGATTTTTATTTTGCCCGCCACAGTTATCAGAGAAAAGATACAATTCCTTGACTGAAGAAGGGACATTATTTTCAATGTACTTCAGAAGGAACACACTTCATTTGCAGATTTGTGGCCTATACCTTCATGATAGGAATAGAAGTGCGCCGTATGGTCTTTGAAATTGTGAATGTTGAAAATTGATGACCCAAAGTTGCGTCTAAACAAACAATGAGTAGTTTCTTACCCACATTGTTCTCCTGTCGTAAGGGCTGCTATAGAATTCCCAATGGAATTAACTTTTCAATGCCTTCAGTTTATTTTTCTTATTTACATTTCTGAGGGTAGTTAATTTCATTGCGATTATGTTTACCACTAATAACACAGTTTTCTTTCCCTGGGTCACTCACTACTTCTAGCTTGTCTGTCATTTTCCTTATCAGCTGATGGGCGCGTAACTTATGCTCGCGGCACTCAGTTGCGTCACGTCGTCAGTCAGTGCAGAAAGAAGGTGAGTCGCTGACTTGTCCCCTTTCTGCAATGACTGCGCTGCTTATGGTACTCTGCTTTGCGTTGAGAATGAGCAAATTTGTCCCATTTCTGTATGGAAATGTGTGTCTAGGTCTGGAGAAAGCAATGGCACTCTTAACTCATTTTCGCGTTTTTCATGACTTATCCCCTTTCTGCAATGACTGATTCATTATATCCTAACCTAAACAGGCATACAAGTGTATAATTTAGTATCCCTTCGTCAGTTCGCATCACAAACTTCAACAGATGAAGTTCTAATCTTTCTCGCCTTCAAGAGGAACAATCCAGTCTTTTGTTCGTATTCTCTATTCCCCATGAGGTCAAGACATGCAAGCGAACTCCTATTCTGACTTAGCATCGAGGGTGGTAGATATTTTTAACATGTATAATGAAGTATCGTGAAGCAGAAAATCGCAATTTTTTTTTTTTTTTTTTTTTTTTTTTTTTTTTTTTTTTATCTGCCTCTGTTTGTTACCTTTGTACTAGATAATGGATGAACCGATTTCTATAACAATTTGTATGTAAAATAGAAAATAATTCATGTCCCACTTAAAATTTTTGGATATATTACATTCAAAATACGTTCATTAAAAGGGGTAATAAAGGGGCCTGAATTAAATAAATCAAAATATATAACTAGCTTATTATTGATTTTTTAGAAGAATGTTACATAGCAATAGTAGCTTTAAAAATGTTTCCGACAAGTTTTTCCTATACAAAATTTTGGTAGGACTGATAGATAACGAGATGCGACTTTTAAGTTAACAATACATTTTATGTCAGTACCGCCTCAGACTAAAAAATATAATGAGGTGAAAACAAATGTCTGTGCGCTAATTTTATTTTAAGGCGGTCCTGAACAATAAGCGGAAGATCATAATTTAACACTATTTTTATACGGATATCATTGTATTCCATGATGTGCACATAAAAGTTTATCTATATTAATATAAAGTAAGTGTTTGTGTGTTTATATCAGATAAATTGAGAAACTATTTCACCGATTTTGATAATTCTTTCTTTGTTCTATACGTTTCACAAAAACGAATTCGTTTCCAGAAAAAATTAAGATAAACTGCTAAATATTATTCATTTTGAATTTTGTATTATTGCGGACCTGTAAGATCTTGACATAACCAGTGGTGTAACTATCCGATTATGAAATAAAAATTATTGAAAGTGATATGAGGCCTTAAAAAAAGAAATACACAAATTTCTTTCAAGTAACCAGGATTCGAACTACGGCACTACGATGCGTTTTATCACTCGCACACAACATATCTATTATCTACCGTGTTTAAATAAAATGCATGCTTTTCGTAGACTACTATTGCATGTCCTGCAATTGCAATGCGAATTTTATTTTACATTTTTTTTTTTTTAATTTATGAATTTTGAATTTGCTTTTAACGGCAGCCACTGAACTATCAGTGAAAGCCTAGATATCTCTCAACAGAAAACGATGTTGGTAAGTGACAATGACAATTTTATTTCAAGAAATTAGTGTGATAATGGAATTAAAGAAACAAGAAAGCCTTTCTCAACAATATAATTTTGTACCGCTACATCTATCGATAGTCATTTGTATTTCATTCAGGCCTGCGCTAAAATGCAGTATAAATACTTTCCTGTATAAAATGTAAATTGTTTGTGAATTAACCAACAAAAAAAATTACTAAAGTTGTTTCAAAAGTTAGTGGTCTGAATTTATTCTTCATGACGCAAGCTTGTACCGTCGTATTAACTCCACTTTCCGATCTATATTTCTCGGAAACCGTTACTTTTTTCTTACAACGCTATATCCACTTGTGAAACACATACCGTGCCAAACTTTCTCCACCTTCAACAGAGCTTAGATTATGCGGTTTGAAACTCTTGATCACTTCGAAACTTTCTATCTCTCACAATCGGAAATGTCAAATCGAAGATCCGAAATCTTGTCTACATAGTGAGTGTTGCAATGGCGCTTCGCTATTATCAGTGAGAGTTTTCACTGATATAAAGCTGTAGAACTACTTAATCTTCCGTTATGGTAAATAACAAACCAAGATTAAAGAAAAACATTTCGCTATTTTATTTTTCGTTCCTTACTCAAATCTACTAACTCTCTCAGATGTGTAAAGAAACAAATATTCAATTATATTTTTCCCTGGGCATCCAAATTGCACACTAATCCCCTGGCTTCAACCACAAGAACCAGCAGTTGATGATGTTTGTAACCAATATTCACAAGTATAATAATATAAGAATAATATTTAGCAATTAATTATCTAACCCTATGTTAAGTTCCCTTAATATTATTTTTTTAATTTTCAGTTTAAATTTAATCATACCTTTTTTATTATCTGACCTTCCAAGGCTCGCCTATAAACACAGAATAACACACAATTTACAATAAATTTTGTATATGAATGGGCACATGAAAAAAATATAGGCCTATGGGTAAAAATTTAAGACAAAAACACTGATTTTCAATCACAAATATAATTTTTAACAATTATATGGTATGTTCACAATATAGGTGATTTTTTAAGAAGACAACTGAGTATTTAATTATGTTTTGGTCAATTTCGTCTTGAATATATTTGCCTAGTTTATTGTTCCCTTCCCACGTCACAAAAAAATTTAGGCACTGTTCCTCTGGACTCCAACAGCAGACCTGTCACTGTGATACTCTGAACGTTGCGTTTGTTACAGAAGTAAGGTATTGTTGACTCGTATATTTCTTTCTTCTCTTTATCAACATCCATAGGTTGTGCCTTGGACTGTTCAAAGCGTATTGTAGGATCGATAATCTTTGCTACAGATTTTTTCCTATTGATGGCTATCATGTCAATCCTCCGTACGCCATCTTGATCAGCCAAACAATGAACTTCTTCGTAAACTTCCAAACCTTTGTTTCGGAGAGCAGTAGCAAGAAGGGAACGAATGATGTTATGTCGTTTTATTCTTAAGATTTCTCCCTGAGGACACCACCCAAGCACATGAGGTAGGGATTCAAAGTCACTACAGTGTCTGCAGTGGGATGTGCCTGTGGAACGTCCTGAAAGAGCTTTTACTGGCGCTACCATGGCTGTCATTTTTATCATATCTCTCCACTCTGAACTGGAAAGACATTGCTTTTTAATAATCCAAGCATTGGCAGATGGTACTTCCGAAAATAATTCAACACCTTTTCCTTTATGAGGGTATGAACAGCACTCATTATATTCGTTCTCCTTCAGATGTTGTCTTATTTGACGAACATTCAAATTCTTCATGGACTGGTCTAATTTCAGTTCATTAAGACAGCGATTTTCGATTTTTCTAAAATCTATAAGTAAATTGACATGAGTATCACACGAATATTCTAATGATTTGATCATGTTTAGCTCCCAGGAAACTCGTAAACACTTATACTTGCGGCTGGTGTGAAGCATGCTGTTAGGTATGTCGCTAGGAAGCTGCAGAATTTGTTTTACAGCACTTCGAATCATATTACCGGTCTTGTTTAGAAACTGTTTTGGAATTTTATTGACATGGGTTGTTTGAAGAGAATAGGTAAGAGCCGGTTCAATAAATGGATTTATTACAACTAGTTTCCGGTGAGGCTGAAACAAATGAGTTGTAGATAGAGTATCCAAATTATTTCGGACCATGTCTAATATTTTTTGTTCGTGAAATACTAAGGCTTGGTTAAATGTACCACCTAAATATTTAATTTTTTGATCTCAAGTAATACTATCAATGTTGCCAAATGTTGTACATTTTCAATGACGTTTGTCTTAGATTTCATTGGATTTATTTTCAACCTATTTCTTGCTAAAACAGAGTACAGAAAAATTAATTTGTTGTGAAGTGTGAAGCCATGTTTCATATCAGCAGCCGTTGAACTTTTGGATTCTGTAAAATGAAATAATGTTTCTTCTCATATTATAATTATGCCAATATGTGTTTAAATGCAGGTTGTTAGTTCAGTACATTCAAGGCAGTATAATACTGTACACTTTAAATTAATTCTCTCGTATGTATACATGATATTTGGACGCAAACCTTAATTTTTACGTACCAAGTAAATACTCCTATCACTAGAGATAATATCACGTAAACGCGAGTAATGTTTACAAGTAAGATATTCTACAGTATGTTATGCAGTGTTCCTCAATTGTACAATTAAAATGTCTACCGACGAAATTTTGTCACTCACATTTTCGTCTCTGTTTTCATCCAGAATTAACACGATGCAGTCCGTGTCAGTGAATTATGGGACACTCGGTATAGTCCACTGACCTGCCAAGGCGGCTCTGAGCCAGTATACAATATGTTGTAAAATTGTCAATTTCATACCGGAAGGAAACAACAAAAAGGTCATCTGTGAAAGGAGAGGCCGGAGTTGTCTGTCATGGTCAGAATCTGTATCCGAGTTGCGCGAAAGCAGCTAAGGTAATGCAATTCGAATTGCGCGTAAATGGGATGGAAATGTGCTTATGAATTGCGCGAAATAGTTACCGTACGAAAAGTGAGTACTGCAAAGATTCGTGCGCATCTTGTAACATTTTTTGGTAGCAAAGTTAAATGGCTTTTCCTTGCAGCATACAAATGTTGACGTATACGTTATAAATCAGTGGTTACTTATTGATCGTTATTAAGTAGGTTATTTTACGACACATTATCAACATATTAGGTTATTTGGCGTCTGAATGAGATGAAGGTGATAATGTTGGTGAAATGAGTCCGGGGTCTAGCACTTAAAGTTAACCAGCATTTGTTCATTTTGGGTTGAAGGAAAACTCCTCAAAAAAACCTCAACCAGGTAACTTGCCCCGACCGGGAATCGAACCGGGGCCACCTGGTTTCGCGGCCAGATGCACTAAGCGTTACTGGACAGGTGTGGACTTTATTGATCTTATACACTAGAAATGAACAATACTAACTGCCGCTCTCGCTCGCTGTGTTCGTTGCATTTGTCTTTCGAGTCTCGTCTCGTAATCTCTTGCGCATTGAGTCTTGCTTATCATTCTCGAAATAGCATTTGGTCGGCGTGGAAAGATTTCGTAACTTTGAATAACATACATAATTGAAATAAATCGTCGTTGTTCCTGCAATAACTCCTATTTGACATTTATCGACTTTCAGATTTTTGCTCTATTAAATAACTTAAATAGTGATACAGCAAATAATAAAATGTCCTATATGTAATTATATTTCTTTGTTTCGAAAATGTAAGAATTCACAGTCTCCTATGTACGACTGCTATAGAATGAATAAATGTGTTTTTTCCTCCTAATGAAAAATGTTATGTTTTGCACATAGGAGTTATTGCAGGAACGACGACGAAATAACATTAGAAATGTTGAATGGAGACAAAAATACAAAACAAAGCAGTATCGTAGTTATCAAAATCTTCAGGTTCTATTATCAGATATTACCTAAGGTTATATAAAAAAAATAATTCTCAAATAAATTTTCATTTCTAAGAAACATAAAAAATAACGCTAAATAAAGCGTTAATGTACTTTTTCCCTTGAGATTATACACTTGATGTCGAACATGCAAAAATAAAAATTGTAGCCTTTTAATAAGGGCCTAGTAATTATATAAAGTTTGGGGAACGGATTATTATACATCGAAAGGTAGAGATGATGTTTGAAATAGGCTAATTGAGTGTTTATAAATATATAACAGTTGCCAAAATAGTTAAAAGTTCAATCTGGTTTGTGAGTATAAACAACTGTGATGATTCAAGGCTGCTTGGCGTTCGAGACTCGACAATTCCCGAAGGCTTGAAACGCTCATAAGCAGTCTTTACGTCAACGACGCGATGTAGTCAATATTGTCGTGCGGGTTTTCGGCTTTGCGGGCGCTGTTAGTCTTGCTTTGTCGATCGTTGTTCAACTCTAGTAAACACACATACACATAGACGTTAATACTCTTCGAATAACTTCTATGGAAATTTCGCTTATGTCTTCACAAGCTTTCCTTTTAACATTGTTTGAAACAATGAGTCTATGAACGATTGCACTTCATGTTTGTGAGTACGGTGCCTCCAAATGTGAGAAATGTGTCACCAGACTCCTCAGAAAACAAGAACGATCATCACGGTTTTACTGTGCAACACCACCTCACTGATAATTTCATTTCACAGTCTTTAAAATTTGTGTCCTTCTTATACTTTGAGATCTGCATCTCTTTCACTGGACTGGGGAATATGATGCAATGACTTCCTTGCCACATTTAGTAACAAGAGGGCGTGATAGGTACAGGATTAATGTATTGTACTTTAATTTACTTTCTCGCTTATCATTAGACCTCGGATGTTAGGTAAAAACCTATTTCATATTTGGTCCCTCACATAATACAAGAAAATAATTTCGTATATACAAGATTTATTGAAATACACGGTGAACCGTAAGTAATGTCAGTGGGTTATTCTTTCACATATTTCAAACAAAAAAGTTTAATACTATTTTGCTTACCTTCAGCTTCATTTCCGAGATAAAAATATTTTATATGAAACATTTCATAACGTACCTATATACAAGGTAAATACCTTTTTAACAATTTTAACACTTTTAACGTGTGACAGAGTAAATTTTATGTTTATACAGGGTTAGTTAAAAGTCCCGCACCACCTAAATAACTTTTGAAGCATGTGCTTCAGTGACATGAAACTTGGTATGCGAGGATAACCATATACTAAGAACTCAATAATGGTATTACCGATATTTTTTTACTTCCGGTTTAACCGGAAGTAACTCAAACTCTCTTATTTTAAATGGAACTCCCAATATATATATATATATATATATATATATATATATATATATATATATATTTAGTTTTGAATAAAGCTCATTAAGATCTTTTCAAAAATTACCCACACTTAATACTTCTGTACCAATTCAGTGTTGCTAAATAAAAATGGAAGTGGTGCAAGATATTCCTAAAGCCTGGTTAAATCATTCCTTAAATGGTTTCTATGATCGAGTGACACATAGTAAAGCAGCTGAGGGCTACCAATTTGAACACACAACTTAGAAGGTGAGCTAGATTTGTTTTGTTTTTTTGTTAAGGAAGGAGTATTTTATTATTTTAATATTCGAGACACTTTTCTGTTTCCTTGACTTAGCAACACTGAATTTGTACAAAAGTATCAAGTGTGGGTAATTTTTTAAAATCTCTTAATGAGTACTATTCAAAAATAAAATAATATATTGGGTGTTCCATTTAAAATAAGAGAGTTGGAGTTACTTCCGGTTAAACCGGACGTAGAAAAAGCTCGGTAATACCATTATTGAGTTCTTAGTTTATGGTTATCCTCACATACCAAGTTTCATGTCACTGAACCGTATGCTTCAAAAGTTATTTAGGTCGTGCGGGACTTTTAACTAACCCTGTATATAGCCCAAGAGGTGGAATTTAAACCGAGAGGATTCGATCCGACACCGGGATGGAAATCCGGTGTGGCTTAGTGGATAAAGCATCAGCACGTAGAGCTGAAAACCCGGGTTCAGGTCCCGGTACCGGAGAGAATTTTTCTCCTTTCCACTACTCTTTCATTTCATTTCATTTCATTTCATAACGTGTTTTGGAAAAGCCATTGATTCAATTCCCAATTTGCTCAGTCAATTTAAGAGATCTATGTAGTATGATAATTATTGAAAAAAAATAATGTATCGTCAAAATTTAATAAGTAGATTTCAGAAAGTGCGAATTGATATGAAAGAAATAATAATAATAATAATAATAATAATAATAATAATAATAATAATAAATAAACGGGCTATCGAGAATTGTTCATTTTCACTAAGCCACAAATCACAAAATGTTTGACAGGAGAAATCCATTATTGGACTTATTTGTAGGCTCTAATCTCCTGTATATCTCCTGCTTAAAAGTATTGTCCTGAAATATTTTGTTACAGGTGAAATAAACTTAGTCCATGAAGACAGGAGATAGCAACTAAGTCAATGCCATTTATCATAAAACAATTGATACCAACAAAACAATAATAGGTATATAATACCTCTTTTACTGGTGGGTTACTTCAGAACATGTAAATAAGCATGAAAAAAAAATTCAGGTTTCTATCTTGATTATAACGAATGATATCTAGTAAATAAATATGACAAAATCTTTAACTGAAATTATCTCCAAAATATGATTCTAGATTTAGTGAGTTTCGCTTGTATGCCGCTTTCAATATCAGACTTTATTGATAAGTGTCCAAGAGATTTTCCATAAGTTTCTTTAAACCCACACGGATAGTTTTTTTATATCTGAAAAAGAGGATACATCTGAAGAAGAGAGGACATCTGGCAACTACACACATTACGTACAGACTCACATGTTCAGGGCTTTCATGTATCTAACGTAGTTTACTATAAATGCATACTAAGTTTCCGTACAACCAAACTTCTCAAAACTTGTAATAGAGTTTTGCTGCAAAACCGAACCTTTCCGATAGAGCATAGAAAAAGCAGAAAATCAATTTGCTTATATGCAACGAGCCTCAGGAAAAAGAAAGTGGAGACGAAGAGGTTTGAAGGGACGGAGAGGAAAAATAAAAGCAAGTTAAAAAGTTGTTGATCAATTTTATGTGAAACAAACTATTATCACGAAAATGTTGTTTAAATATTATCTTTGTCAGATATATCAAATCCGAGCACAGTTCTTATGTAACGACCAATTAATCCGGAAGTTATTTTTTTTAATTATACAGGGTGTTTCCGAGGGAGTGTTACAAACTTTCAGGGATGATGACGAAGGGCACATGTATCAACTTGAGATAAGAAACCCTGGTTCGGAAATGACCGAGTCGAAAGTTACAAGCAAAAATAGTTCTGTGGAAATGAGATAATTTTATTCCTCTGCACACCTTATTTATGAGTATTTATCTGTACATCTTACACATACTCTATTCATCTGACGTTGTTTACGTTGTATACTTACAGTATTCCATTCAGTGCGCTGTCTGAGGGATGGGGACAGGAAACTACACTAAACCAATGCAGATAGCGTAATGTGTAACGGACATGGTCGGTCCTGATATGCACGTCTGTAGACAGCAGTGTATGTGTACAAGTTGCAGTGTCCAGTCGATCAGTCCTAGTGAAATGGAGGAGTACACGAGAGCGGAATATGCAGACCTGATTTTCGAATACGGATGAGCCAATGGGAACAGTAGACAAGCTCACAGATTGTATCGGTACAAGTACCCACATAGGAGACATCCGGCCCATATCATTTTTCCACGACTGTTCCAAAAGTTAAGGGAAGAACGACACGTGGTGCCAAATTACAATTCCATTTCCACACAACTATTTTTGCTTATAACTTGCCATCATCCCTGAAAGTTTGTAACACTACCTCGGAAACACCCTGTATTTGAAATGAGACTCCTTTGACAAATTATATATTTGAGACAATAACAATCCCATTTTTTATGTCCGAACTTGTCATCACGGGCTTACTTGTATGTCTACTTTAATAATAATTAATTATAATTAATACAGAGTCCGAGATGTCTCGCGTTGTAGGACGAATCTTAGTGGGTGACTTGTATTTGCTAGGTTAGGATCCACTCATTTTATGTTACTTCATGTCTAATGCTATGTCTTTTCCATAGCCACTCAAATGGCCATAGAAACAAGATTGCATCTCATGAGAGGATGACTAATTTTTATAAACAAAAACAACATACGTTATAGATCAACGTCACATGTATTCTTCCGCAAGAAATAAGGAACCCAGCGCACTATATTGTATGGTATGTGGAAGGATCATAGCATGGACCCGCACATTTGTAATGAAAATGTGTCTGGCTAGTCATATCTGCAGAGTTAGGCGATTTTGCTAATGCTGAATTTGGGCACGGGGTTAATACAAGACACGGTACCCTGCCACATTATGCCACAGCTGTACGCAGTTAGTTGAAAAGTAACTTTTCCCGAGGGATTAGTCGCAGAGGTCCTATTGAACGGACTCCACGCTCGCCCGACTTGAATCTCCTGGACCTTGCTTTCTGGGTACTATACACTAAATCACAGGTCTACAGATTCCAAATCCGATACGTAGAACATCTGCGGCAAAGGATGTCGTTTTGTGACCTGTATTTTAAATAAAATGTGTTTTGGACCCAGACGTGAGTGAAACTTTGTATAAAACACATACTGAGATTAGTCCTGTACTGCGGGAATTTTCAGGCACACTGTAGATTTCTGTTACTGAATAAAGAACTGTCGTACGTAGTGTATGAATGATCATCAGAGATAGCAAAGGGAGGTGAACTATCTGCTGAATCTTCACGAGAAACTATTCTGCAAGGCTGCAGTTACTGAGCAAGAGAGTTTCGACTTCTGGCCTCAGCGACAGAGAGGTGAGTATCAGTCTATAACCTTTCCGCTGTTATCCTAATGTATAGTCCGGATCAGCTTACTTTATAACCGAAGGGTGAAACCTAATCATTTTTCCCCCCGTTACTACTTATGCTGGTGGATTATGGTGATTTTATAGTTTGCAGATTCTATTTTCTTTTGCCAACTTCGTTTCGAATTTCGGTACTGAGAAATTTAATACAACTGGTAGTGATTTTATAAATGTTTTGTTTGCAGTAGTGACCGCAGTTTTCGGTAGTGCAAATTCTGAAAATTCAAATTATTCCAGATTTCTGAGTCGATTACTAGAAGCTAGTGAAAATTGGAAATACTAATAATTAATTAATAACAGTATTAATATTAACACATGATAATTAATTTACGTATTGCGTTGTGTTGTGGTTAAAATTGAAGATTACAGTCGGGTAAGTGTACATAAATATAACATATGGTGTGATACATGCCCTTGGGTAGTTGATAGAAATACCATTTCACATTTTAATTTATGCATTTTGTGTTTAGACTTTTATTATAATAACGTCAAAGACAGGAAATAGCATGGCAGTGACTCCTCCAAGAAAAAAAAAAAGCGTGTGCCATTCAGAGGACGCTTTCGGAACCTATAATTCATATGTGTAATGAACTGAAGAAAGAATTTTATTATGTACGCGGAGGCAGCAATTATAACTAGAACAGGAAAATTATTAGGACTGGAGGTCTAGGTATTCTTAAGCAAACATTTCAAATTGGCATTTGGTTTTCGAAGTTTGCACGCATCATTTCACGTGATCAAACAAAACACATTTTTAGGTTAGGTCTCGTGAATCGTAAACTGCTTAATCAAACCAATGGATCTCATGTTGTCAGACAAAATACATTTTAATATTAGATCACATTAATCCAGGCCCTAGTAACTACCAGCATAATGTGCGAGAGGTCCAGGAGGAAATGTACTCTTTCACCAATTAATTATTGAACCATTTAGAGAACACTTCCCAACATAAAGATGGGATGTGGTAAATAAGTAAATAAGCAAGGCATCGCTATTATTATTATTATTTATTATTATTATTAGTATTATTATTATTATTATTATTATTATTATTATTATTACTATTATTATTATTATTATACATGACATTGTGATTTTACATTCTTTGGTATATCTGTTATTAGTATCGGCCTGGTTGGCGCAGTTGGTACTGCTCTGGCCTTCTATGCCCGAGGTTGCGCGTCTATCCCGGGCCAGGTCGATGGCATTTAAATGTGCGCTTTCACTGCCACTCATCCCAACGCGATATTTTCTTAGCCTTGAAATTTAATACAAACCACATATACAAATAGACAAACGCACAAATAGGTCTACAATAGATAAAAACACACATAAATAAATGCATACATACAAACATACATACATACATGCATTACACTACATTAAGTTACATTACATACATACATTACCCCTCCTGAGCACGAGTCTTACTCATTCAGGAGTGGGCTAGTTTATCTTTCATTGTATTTATTAAATGGTATTCATTTCAAACTTACTATCAATAGAATAAATAAATAAATACATGTTCACACTGCAAATGGGTAAATAACCAGTGACAGTGGTAACTAATTACACTCAATAATGATAATTAATAATAAACACTACTGATAAAAATGCAATTAATAATAATAATAATAATAATAATATAATAATAATATAATGATCATCCAAAATTAAATGAAGCACGATCACCTAAAATATCATTTAAAGTAAATCTAATTTGTATCTTAACTCTAAGTTAAAACTAAAACCCACGAGTACTGTATGATATGTTCATACACGCACAAGTACCTTTCAGCACTACGCTCATTTCGCTGTCAACTCACTCACTGCACTGGAACTACGACACATTTCACTGATACTATCCTGATTTGACTAACACTTCAAAAACATTTCACTGTTAAAATATTTTTTACACTGCCACTATAAACTATAAAACTTCTCTGACACAAACACACTTCACTTACACAACACACTTCTTCACTGATACAACACTTCAAATAACAAAACATCATTTTCACCCTTTAAATAGTGTGTATAATATACTACTGTCTATTAGTAAAGTCCTTAATCCTATTTTTAAATACATTTTTAGTTATTGGCAAGTCTGCCTTCAGGTAAAGCATTTCAGTCCCCGACAGTACGATTGAGAAAAGAAAACTTTCCAGTGTCCGTCCTCTGCCTTCTTTCCCTCAAATCCTTCAATATAATATACATTACATAATATGCTTATATAAATTACATTCACAAAGTCATTACATAAATTGAAATATAATTATAACCCTTTGTGTCATTCTGGGGCATCAGCTTTACAGAAATAAGGAACAACATAGCCTTCCACGGTACAGGAGAGAATCCGAAACTAACGCATTAATCCCTTCATTAGAGGGACATCTGAAGGGTGGGGAGAACAATGTGATGGAATTTTCCTCATTAAAAGTTACAAAAATTATATGTGTAAAGATGTAGGCAAACAGAAAACGTTCCACACTATTCAAATATTGGCACACGAAATTTCAGACACTTGCACAAATGTAGCAGCAGTAATGAACAGCTTTCGTGGAGTATTGACAGATTGAAAAATTACAGGAAGCAAATCGTACTGAAGCTAATTAAACAGAAAATTCAATAGTGTGCCATTTTAAAATATAGGATATTTTGAATTCAGTGTTACTACCTATAGACGGATCTGATACGATATAGTCAAATTCAAATTCAAATTCAAATTTATTCAGAATTTACATTTGAAATGGTACAGGGACATCATTTTATTTTTACTTCAATTTTTATTGTACCTGAGTTTTTTAATGTACTTCACTCCCATCCCTTCTACTAGTAAACTTCCAACCGTTCACGACACAGAGCCGAGGGCGCGTAAGCAGTACTGAGTTAGTGAGTACCGGTATACTACGTTCCAGAAATATGTTCGTGTTTTCCAGTGACGAAAGAGCTTTTAATATTGAATCATTTTTCGCACAGGTACTGTCGTCCGTTTGCCTACGTCGCATCCCGGTTTTCCCCACCTGCTTCTGTTCGCCCCTCTGTAAAGTCTAGTAGCTGGGCTATCTTAGCTCTTTTCTGAAAACATTAATTTCTGTTAGGAATTGAACGTCTACGTAATATTATATAACTGTTTAAAATAACTTAAATAAAAGGGCCTCGTTAAATAATTAACTGTCACGTGATCCCCCCCCTTCTACGATCCTGCGATAAAACCACTTGAACGGACAGTAGATAGCATTTCTGAGTAATTTTATCTTTTCGGATCGGGCAGAAGTGAAGATTGAATTTACTGTACGTAAGGTACTCTTTTATAGAGTAGGTACAGAATTATTTCAACATGAGTTACTAGTACGAAGGACGAAACTGATAATTCGAATTAGGTACAATAGTCTATAGTGTGATAATATGCACAAAAGAACTGAAGCCAGTATCGAAATGAACGGCCACCATTTTCAAAAATGTATTTAAATATCCATATTATGATTATTTTTCAATTTAACTTCATTCACTATACTGTACGCTAATGTGCTGTAACAGTACAATATACACTGCATAATGAATACGCCCGGATGGACAGCTCAATTCGTGAGTAAAATCACTAAGTGTTAAAATACAGCACTGTATTTTGATTAAACAAAAACCTAATGAAAATTATCAAACTCAAAATTGCGATATTTCCTAGTTTACATAAATGAATGAACTACTTTTCTTCCCTCCTATAACTAGTAAAGTGATTTCTTCTCTTGCCTCCCAATTCCCTTCTTCTTCCAAGCCTCTCTCCTTCATTCCACTTCTTATGTCGTCCAACCAGGTTTTCCTTGGTCTTCCCCTCTTTCTTCTTCCTGGCGGAATCCATTCCAAAATCTGTCTGGGCAATTTTGTTTCTGGCATTCTACGTACGTGGCCATACCATTCTAATTGCTTGTAGCTAACGAAATCTAACAATGTACTATTAACTCCCATTTCTTGTCTAATGGTTGTGTTTCGAATTTTTTCCAATTTAGAATGTCTAGTGGAACGTCTAAAACAATTCATTCAGTGGAGAGGAGTTTCAATCTCAGATTCGTTTCCGCCCCTTATGTTATAGCACTCCTTATTATAGATTTGGAGTTTTGTTTCAATTGTTATTGTCTTATCCCACCAAACCCCATTTAACATATCTATTGCCGATCTACCTTCTGAATTCCGTATTTTACGTCACTTTCTTGATATAGTACATAAAGGAATAAAATATACGTGCTTAACTACTCGTAATGTAAATCACAAGTATGAATATAGTATGGAATTATGTATGAAAATAATAATGTCTTATGTTTACAAAATAAGTAATACAATTGAGCACTTAAAATATGCCACTACTATACATTAAAAGGACCGAAATCACCACACTGCATTTTATCATTTCTCTTGCACCTAAAGACCGGAGAAAGAGATTTAGAATTTCTAGTACAGAAAATTTTGTTTAGACGGCCATGAAGTCGTGATCTTATAAGCTTTGAAACTTGATATATTTATCTAATGTAAATTTGTGCTATCGCAGAAAAAGAATATTGTATGTTGCAACTCGTATCAAAAAGACAATCTTTACGAACTGGTGTCATATAGCCTATAACTATTGTTCATCACTATTCCAGATGGTGTTGATAGTTCCATACCTTCGGGATCACTAAAACTCAACGTTTCTAAATACTGTAAATGTGTATTTTTACGTACTACTTATGTAACCGTCCTTGAAAAAAAAACAACGTATGCAACTACTCTCAGTCCACTGCTGTGAAGTAACGGTTAGCATGACTGACCGTGAAACGAGCACCTCCGGGTTCAAATTCTACTTGGAACAAGTTACTTAGTTATGATTTCACTGAACTCATTAAGAACAAATACTGGGTAATTTTCGGCAATGGACCCTGGACTCACTTCGATGGCATTATCATCTTCATCTCATTCAGACGCTAGATAACCTTAGCAGTTGATAAAGCGTCGTAAAATAACCAATTTAAAAACTACTCTCATCATACGGTTATTAATGCACTCTTACGAACTTTACGATGCGAGCCTACTTGGTACTATAGTCGCGTCGCTGTTATTTTAGGCGTGACTCCTCTTTGCTTACGCCTTAGGAAGTGAAGTCTCTATAAAGTCTAGGTAGGTAGTATCATTCGCCATTTTTGTTCTTTAGTTGCCGAGCTACCAGACGAGGAATCTATTTGCCACACCGTTAAACATCATGTCGTAGCTCCTATGATAATAAATTAAACGCAATGTAATTGAGCAAATAATTGAGCGGCAAATAACGTCCTCGTGTGCTTTCTGCGAACGTCAAAATGGCGAGCGGTTATACTAAACATTTATCGAGCCGTAGGAAGTGTATTACGTAATCAGCAGCGAATCACAAGACGCACACGTTTAAATGTAGCCGGCCTGCAACGTGATTGGCTGCAGGAAATAAAAGAGACGGGACTATCGTGTCCTAATAGCTATCATTATATGATCGTTGCATAATATACTATTCACATATTATTCATTCCAGTGTACGTCGTCCAATTTTTAACCCGCTAACTTCATATGTGCCATTCCATATGAAATCGATCAGTAAAAAACCTCGCATTTTTTATACTCTAATTTTTCCCTACTTACACAAGGTGCTGAGGGGAGTGCATTTTCAAAAATATACTATCGAAAGTCAAACGGTTTTCGTATTATTGAGCGACAAATTTAGCGTATTTTATAAAAACAAGTCTCTTTCAGCGCTCAGAACTCTGGAACCATTTACTGTAGAACATTGAACGAGAGCTTATTTTGAAGCTGACATTTGGTAGGTTATGTTAAGAAATAATCCTTATTTTTATTGTACACAGAGAGACAGATAATCTGATTTTACTTGGTTTCAGGCTTTTTGGCCATTTGTAAAAATGTAAAAAAATATTGAGAAAAAACCTTGCATTATTAAGAGGGATTCGGCATTGTTTGCTTAATGGTACGGCAATAAGTTTCGAGGGTATTAGATTATTTTCACACGCCTAGACTTGAACGGTGCAGTACCGCACGCACTGGCCGAGAGCTGAAAATAAGCGAGCGTTGGGCGTCATTTTACTCCTGTGTTTATGAAAACCTGTGATAAAGCTAGCACAGCCATGCGCTGCTAGACGACACATAACGTGTTTATCTCCTGGCCTTGCTTGTCTCGGCTAGCTCCCGTCTCACAGTCAGGTTGTTAGTTCACGCGCGTACTATTTATTTTCTTTATTTGATATTTTCAATACTTTCTTAACAACATACCATCAGTAAAAAATATGTTTATTTGTACTTTCAATGCGGAATGTAACTGTATATTTTTAAAATATTTTTTCCTAGCCAAAGGCGTCTTAATGAGGAAAAATCTAAATTTCTCCATTTCCATAAAAAGTAAGAAAATCTGTGTATATGTCAATATAAACTTTAATTTCTCAGCATCAAAATAAACCACGATTTTGATCATTGGGTGAAAGGGTTTCGGAGCTACAACAGTTTAAAGTTGCTAATTATATGAAAATACGATAAATTTAAATATTTTTAATTTAAACACTATGACGTTCTGATGCCTCAAACTTTGCACAAAGCATTGTATGACAGTTCTCTACGTACAAAAAAAGTTTCACTGTATTTAGAAATTGTGAGGTCAATTTTCTCTATATTTCGGTCGATTTGAGATGGAATAGCTCATATACAGATATATTCGAACGCCGAGGGCAACCAATACAAATAAATTGTTCATCTTCATTCACCGTCTGCTTGCAATTTTAATCAAATTAATGACACACACATACAGCTGCATGTACTGCCTCATCCCATCTCACCCCCTCCTAGCAAACGTGTGGCATTCTTTCCCTCCCCTCACACCCTGAGTACAGGTACGTAGATGGGGATGTTTCTGCGGTGATACAACCCTCTCACTGCATCAATCTCCTTCATGGAGAGAAATGCTACATCCACCTGTAGCAATTACAAACCCCATGGATATGGGGGATGGAACGCAATGCAATAACAAGCAACGGTCGTAGCTGTTTAGCAACACTGGTGAACCGAGATTACAACAATGACAGTGCATTGTTGTTCGTACAGGGGACCGCATCACCCAAGTAGGACAGGCCCGTTAATGCTCGCACCTTACTAGGGGTTGGCCGAGAAAACGACATTAATTAGGGGGTTGGTGGACATGCGGGTAACCTAACATTAGTGTACGTTACCCCCCGAGCATAAGATAAGATGATGTGCGTTGTGTTAACAAGTACGAGTTTGCATTCCAGACCACTCCAACAGGGGTGTACTACACTGTAAATAAAGCCTCGATCACACTTTCAAGTAACCTGCATTCAAGTTGCAGTTGAAACTTACTGAAGTTGTTTTGTTTTCAAGAAGGATAAAATGACGTCGATGGAAGTTGTGCAAATAGCCGTGCGTTTTTTTTAAAGCGCTTCATGCCTTTGCTGCAGCAAAATGAGGGTCGAAAAAAAACGTAAGTAGGTCAACTGACTGCAAAATGGTGGACAATTAATATTGGCTTATATTTTTGCCGTAATAAATTTAACCCTAAAAGAACCGAACATGTTAAATAATTTCGACTTCCATGATAATGACATGGAATTATTATTGCTAGACGATTTTGACAATAATAAACGTTGCAAAAGATCAAAACACACATTCCGCCATGATGGATCGTGCAGCAAACTCGTAAAGCGAAGTTTTCATTTGCTGCACGCTTGCTACAGCGACGGTGAAGCAAATGTAATAAAAGAACGGTCTGCTGCAGCGCTTTACGTCTTGCTTTAAAAAAAAAACGCACGGTAGGCACCGTACATGGGTCTCGAAATCGTACTGGTGGCGCCGCGCAGTGTCGCAATTCCTAATTAACTACAGGCTCGCAGTCATTCACTAGTCATGTGTGATATAGAAATTACATGTGGCTTTCTGCCGATAAAAAGTTGTAATATTAGTAAGAATGGATTCATTGATTCATAGTGTTCTGCCCAAGGGCAGGTCTTTCACTACAAACCCAGCAATCTCCAGTTTTTAATTATTTTATAGACTCAGTGGAAAGTTCAGTACTGCTAGAGGAGTGCAAAAATGTAACTACAAAGTTCCTGAAATATCAGTGTAGTTGTTTGGCATTTAAATCAGATTTCAGACCATTGAATGAGGGTGAACAGTCATATTACGAAAACATTGATATACTTATATTTGATGTCATGACGTGTGTAATATTTGTGTGTATAATGTCTCTATAAATTACGTATTTTAATGTGATTTAATTCTAAAAGTAGTCTTAATTACACTTCCTGAATGGGCGACTGCAAATTCTCTAAAACAATATCATCAACATACTACCTCTGATTGAGGTTCTGGCTGATATGTACATCTGTTATCAGGATGTACATCTCACTTGACGATGTGTCAGAGGAAGATCAATATTGTTTGTATGCATAAATATGAAGTCTGACTAGTGTAATTTGTAGCTAGTCGGCGATATATGCAATGGAAGGGAAAAGGAACTGGCCACTCTACCCCATGATCTAGTTGCCTCATAAGTGGTGCCTTGTTGGTACCACTTATGAGGTTCAGACTTCTCTTTAGACAGTTGAATAAACAACAAGATCAACATACGGAAGCAGTTCAATTGATAGTTTGTGTAAAATGTTATACTGCATATTTTAATTCGTTGACTGCACCTTTCAACATGAATTCGAACACTGGCAACGCTGTAAGTACTTTCGACTTCTTCAGCTGTCAATTTACCATCGTGCAGATACGGTGGAGTAACAACAATGATCCCTTTATTGGAGAGGTTTGTTATTATTCCGGGAAAACCTGATTTCATCACCACCTTCTAATAAAGTCAATAATCCGCAGTCAGTTGTTATGAATGTGTCACTCGATCTGCCTCGGTAGCATTTAGATTTGAAGGCCACCATCTGATCCACGTTGGATGGCTGTTTCACTTCTGAACAATTAATTGTCACTCTACATTTGTCAATGTTGCAGGCATTGTTTCCTGAATTCTTTCTCTGCTAGGCCAAAACCCAAAATTACAGCAACCATTGTGGATGTCAACAGCATTAAAGTGGCGGTAAAAATACATTATAATTATAATTGTACGATTAACTCCGAACTCCACCCTCATAGCAGAATACGACAATCCAGTTTTCATTTTAATTGGAAAATATGAGTAGACGATTTTTTTTTACTAATCTTACTCTTGGACAGAACTTTTCGAAAGCTTTCGATGTGAAATTCACTAATAAAAATGGCAAACATAATATGTATGGTCTACATCTTGGGGCGTTTCGACTATCTATGGTAGCTATTTTTGGGTTAAATGATAGAATTGGAAATATTTCTTATTATGATTCTACGGGTATGATTGTGTTTCAATTGGCAGCAATTTTAACAATATATTCGAAACCACAAATGTCACTCCCATTAAGTCTGGTAGTTCTGTCTCATATTTTAGTGTAGAATAATTTCGGAAACCTTGCATTTCATTAAACATATAATCTGTTCCTGAACGCTTGTCATAACATTTCTTATGTGACTTCAGTTCGGCATGTAATGGAATAGACACTTGAGTAGACAATTCACACAATTCAATTGTGAAAGAAAAAACAAAATCATTAAGAATGGTTTCATTTACTTCTGCCTGTATGGCTACTTCATTTTTCGAAATAACACTTGTTGAGCATTCGCCTTTCATAAATTTTCATCTTTCCTTCTTCTTTTTGCGTCTCTTTCGTACCTTTCCGGAGCTAGTTGAGATGAGGCAGTCTTTTTCTTGTAATCTTTTGGAAAAATACTGGGAACGGTATGCTAGTTTTGGGGGTGCCCTGACCTCGTTCCCAACAAAATGAATATTGCAAATTCTCGTTGCGAGTATTGTTTCCAAGGTGAACCATCAGCACTTGAAATCAAGAATTAAATATCGAATACATTTAAAAATAAGTATATTATTATTTATTGCTGCTAATATTATACATATATTATACATAATATATATGTAAAGAACTCAGTAATTATGTACTTTTTGAAATGTAAATTATAAATTCCTGTCGTTGTTAACTTAATGGTTATTTATAAACATAATAGTATATACATTCTATTTTTTATATCAGGCCTAGTATATAATAATACTATGATTACAAGCAGTGTAGCCTTATTTACTTTCGTCTGCGTACTGCATGGATCCACAATTAGCGTCGTTGCGCTTCAATTTTCTGTTTTGGGAATGAATAAAAACAATATCGGTTGGTGTGTTCCTATAAGCATTACTACACTCAAGAACACAGCAATTTGCATTACCTTTCCGCTCTTTAGGATCATCCACATTTCTAATCATTTAACCTGAGATGTTAAGTATATTCATACGCTTCAAGCACAACTCCATCGCCGCTGTCCCGCAGTTAGTAACAGTCGCCACCAGAGGAGCTTGCACGGTGCCTATAGGAATTTTCGTAGTGCAAGCCTCCGTGCCAGAGAACTGATAATAGTACATTATGCAATGAGCCTATAATGGTAGTAATTAAGACGTATGTTTATGAAACGAGCGCAAGCGTGTTTCATAATTTTCATACCAGCGTCTTAATTACCATTATAGAAAAGTTTCATACGACTTTTTATACTCGACCATATTTCTAACTTGAAATTATTCATAAGTATCCATGTTATTCTTATCTGACTGAGGAGCGGAACTGACCTTGTGCAATACCTCATAAATTGTGAGATGTGCGCAGACGCGAAAGTATTGATTTTTCCGAGAAACAAATGTCGACATTTACCTTGACATAATCTAGAGAGTAAAATAAACATTAATCTTGATATAACCTTGAAATTGAATTAGACATTGAAAAACGAGATGACAAATTGAATTTATTTGAATATTATTTACAATTAACGCTAATTATTATAGTAACAGAACTGACTTTATTTCAAATATAGGTGATTTATTGTACAATTGGTGAAATGAATTTGCGGGAATGTGCTTTGTGAAAGGCTGGAAGATGACGGTGAATTGATGTTAATTTGTGTGTTGTTTCTTTCGACTAAGTTTAATATTGTATTTGAGATTACAATTTTATTTTGGATCAATTCTTCAACATAACCTTCTGCGACAGTATTGGATTTCCAGACTCCGTGACGTTTCAATGTTGTGACGTCGCGTCTACTAAAATTGTCGCAGAACTCCTGCGAAAACAGTGGCCGGTGTATATCCGAGAATAATCGATACTTGCGCTTTCATATTGCTACAATGGTATTTTCTGATAGGTGGAACGCCTGAACTTTAATGAATAGGTGTACTTTAATGAGGTCCATTACAGGGCTGCTACCAGGTGTATAATTACTATATTTCGGCATGGTCGAGCATAAAGATATTGAAGAAATGGAAGAAGCGTTGTTCAGTATTGATTAGAAACTGGATTAGTAAGAGAAATACGTGACCATTGACCATTACAAATACAATAATTCAAGCAAAGATTTAATAATTCGTAATATAAATGTAATAAATAGACAGTGGATGCGGGATGACTTATCGTTGAATGTAGGTGCACATTTACTATATGTTACATTTTTTCATTCAGACCATTGGCTCAACAGGTTTTAAACGTAAACAGACTACGTCAACATGCTACTGTATTTCCCTACAGTCAGAAGGAAAAGAAAAATAACGTACTGTAGTACATAATTTGCAAGGTTCAGTCCTCGTCATCATTATGCAATTACCAGCCTTGCAGTAAACGACGATATATTCTCGTAAGTTGCCGAAGCTGAATCGTCTTCTCCTATCCCTTAAACAGTTTTTATATCGAGAGAATTTCTGAAGAAAACCTCTAAAATGGGGATCACTCAATTTCTTTAGAGGAATATTTGTACTGAGCATCATGTTCCACTTGTCGTTAGACCCGCACAAATAAATGATGATGATGATGATGATGATGATGATGATGTAGATGGTTCCTCAGATTTCATTTCAACGCGTTTCCTAGGCGATGTACTGTTGCAATGTTTCTCTATAGCCTGAGTTGTTCTGGTTTTTATTTCAATTTTACATACATTACATTGTCTTCGTTAATACATAAAATGTCACTCTCATACTTCCTAATTGCATTTCGTATCTCTGAGCGAATTTAACGTTTTGCCATTATGAATGGATCAGCAAAATAATAATTAATAATAATTTATTTATTTAATCTGGCAGAGCTAAGGCCAGTAGGCCTTCTCTTCTGCCCAGCCAGACTCTAATTCTAATTGCATACGATTACTTACATAGTTATTACATTAATATCTAGACCATAAAACAACATGAAAGTAGATAATGAAAGTTGGATAAGTAATGTTAGTGTGACAATAATAAACATTGGTAAGAAATAGTATAATAATAATAATAATAATAATAATAATAATAATAATAATGAAATAATTTCGATATTTATCTGTAATATATATATATAACCATTAAACACTGAGAAACCTGAAACAGCTATTATTGTTAACAAGAATTGTTAGAAAAATATTTCATTAGTCTATTCTTAAATTGGTTTGACGTCTGACAGTCCCGGACATTACTCGGTAGGGAATTCCAAAGCCGAGGAACAGCCACAGTGAAAGAAGATGAATATGAGGATGTTCGGTGGAAGGGAATGGATAATATTGAGGAGTGTTGTGATCGTGTGTCTAGGTTATGATGGGTGGATAAATTTTGAAAACGAGACGCAAGATAGACAGGAGTGGAGAAATGCAATATATGAAAGAGATGAGAAAAAGACAGTGGATTTTCCTACGATCTTCTAGACGGAGCCAGGACAACATTTCGAGGGATGGTGTTACGTGATCAGCCCGGCGAATATTGCAGACGAAACGGACGCACATATTATGAACACGTTGTAGTCTCTGCGCCGAAGTAACGCTTAGGTCAGTAAGGAGAATATCACAATAATCGAAGTGGGGCATCACGATTGTTTACACTAACATTTTTTTCATGGAAAAGGGTAGAAAATTCTTCAATCGCCTAAACGAGTGGATTAATGAGAATTCTTTTTTGCAGGTTTCTGCAACTTGAATGTTCCAATTTAAACTTTTATCCATATAAATACCTAGATTCTTTACTGATTCACTGAACGGAATTTCGGTGCCATATATTTTAATCGTGGACAAATATGGTATGGTAATAATAATAATAATAATAATAATAATAATAATAATAATAATAATAATAATAATAATAATAAGAAGAAGAAGAAGAAGAAGAAGAAGAATTTATTTAACCTGGCAGAGTTAAGGCCATACGGCCTTCTCTAACACTCAAGCAGAAGTAAAACTGAGTTACAAAAAACACTACAAATTTACAAAGTACACTACAATTTTACACACAAAACTGAATAAAATAATAATAATGTAATGTAAACAACAAGTAAGTAGAAATCAGACGTAATATGTAACATACATAAAGAAAGGAAAAAGCATAATCAAATGTGAACAGAAGGTCAAAATAAATGAGACAAAGTATAAAAAATAAGACAATTATTGATAATAATAATACTGTATTAGTGAATACTCTGTATTTAAGTACATTACATATATTGAGGACATAAAACGAGACCAATTTCATGAATTTTTGTTTCGTAGATAAACAAAAATGACAATATTTTTAAAACTAGTATTAAGATATTGACTACATTTATGTATTACATGATAGTAAATAGACAGGCTATGGTATGTGTAAATTAATATGCAGAAATTAACCTATTAATGGACATTTTAACTCGTCCGAAACTGGCAGAAATATCGCAATTCGGAGGTCAGGTACTTTAATCCAAAACGTAAACTCGTCCGCTTTGATAACTGGCGATTGATCTGACCTCCAGCTAAAGGTGAACTTGTCCGACAACTTGTAAACACAGCAAAAGCTATTCATAAAATAACCTTCCTGGTGGCAGGATAAACTGTAACAAAGGGTTGTGTATGAAGTGAAGTATGGCAGACGGTGTGGTAACTAGCTGCAGAAGTATTGTAGCCCCTACAGCAATTGTGAACTGGACAAGGAAAACGGTATATGTGCCAAAATGACAACTTGTGGGAAAACACAAAAAACTGTATACTTGCAATTAATATTTAATTTTTTTTCAACATGAAGTGTCTCAACATCCAATTAAGTTTCCTGCAAACATATTGAGCTGTGAAACAACCCATTACTGACAATATTATGTAGTGTAACTGACTCCCACATTATCAAAATCTGACAACAATATAAGTGCCATGTATAATTTCCTTGAAAACGGTTCAAACAGTAGAGTGATTTGTGAATATTAAAAGATAGAACACTAGCAATTTTATTTTTAAGCATGAGAAACTGTTTGTTTTTCTTACTGGCACTGGTCCTTATAAAAACCATGGTACTTAGTGTCCATGAAATCTAGCATTGCCAGAATGTCTTTCTCCTTCTCTGAGTTCTTCTCCAGATTTGTAATAGACTGCAGTGTTCGTCCTCTTTTTAGAACCTGACATGTCTTCCACTGTTCAGAATCACTCAAGTTTTTCCTGGTAAGGACCAATGTTGGATGATCACAAGCTACTCGAATCCATGATACTTGAGTAATGCGCAATGTTAACGTATTTAGAGCCCTGTCAGCTTCTGAAGCCACATCCAAGAAGTCTTCAGATTTCATTGAAATGACTTTGAATGTTTTTTATAATTCTGGCCGATCTTACAATGTCCTGTATCTCATAAGGAATCATGGCTCTACAAACCCTCTCCCTTAGCAGTTGTGTATGGCTTCCCTTGCTGCCGTAGTTTCCTATTTTCTACACACTTCTTTGCCTTAGACACTTTTATAGTTAGTGGCTTCTTATTATCCATGATAAATGCTACAAAACCGCTACATTCACTGCAGATCAACACAGCGAGTAACCCTCCACAGAACATACACTAGGTGGCACTTATATCGTTCACCAGGACTATTCTACGGGACTTATATCAAGTAATAATAATAATGAATAATAATCCGTAGCGCTACAGCCCATGAAGGGCCAAGACCTACCAGCTGGCTGCTGGCCTCATGGCCACATGCCGAAGCAGAGGTGGACGATCATCCAACCAGAATGGCGGTATCGTGTGGTTAGCACGATGAGCCTCTCAGCCGTTATAGCTGGTTTGCGTAACCGGATTTCGCTACCTATCGTAGCTCCCCAAGTGCATCACGATGCTGGGTGGGCACCGGTCTCATACACTGGCCAAAATTTCATGAGAAAATTTCTTCCCCCATGAGGACTGGAACCAGCGCGCATTCCGTAACGCGAGTCCTAGGCAGAATGCCTTAGACCACGACGCCACGGCGCGGGACCTTATATCAAGTGTCATCTAGAATGCACTCGTTTGATATTATGGAAGGATGTTTGGCACATATAACCATTACTATGACATTGGCGCTGCGACATATATCACATTCCATGACAAAAACAAAATTTGAAATCTGAGGAACTTATACCGTTTTCCATGTCTGCTATTCAATTGTTCAGAGAGAATTATAATTGAGGCATGCATATGGAAAAGGCTGAAAGTGCCGCAAATAAAAACTTGTAGATATCACATAAAACTGTTTAAAGCTGGAATTTTTTAGTTTCAATTATTGAAAAGAAAGAAGCGTTAATCTTAATTGTAAAATTTAACATAATGTTACCTTCTTTTCGTTTCATTTTCTTTATTTTGTAAGAAGAATGCATGGATAAAGGGAAAAGTTGTTTGTTCATAAACCTGGAGAATGGTGTAAGTACCACCTGGCTACTTATGAAAGGATGAAAGTTCAAATGGAAAACAGTGTTGAATATTTTTATGTCATTTTTTTTTTTTTTGTAACTTGAGAAGAACAAATTGCAGACCACTATAATACTGCCTGTTAAAAAAAAAAAGCAACCCTCATGTCACAAAATAAACCAATAGTAATATTTGCATGCTCAGACATAGGTTACAATAATCATTATGTATATCCTCAGGCACAAAGTAAATTAAATAATGAAATATCTACATTATCAGTTGAAGACCCTATCAAGTTCTTTTTTGACGGGGGTGACGAATGTCCTTCGACAAGGTGCGCTACATCTTTGTACCCGAGTGACTCATTGTCTCTTATTTTCAGATTTTAAGAGAAGTTCCTGGTAGAACTATCTGTCTTCTACTTTCTTTTCGAGGTAGTTTATCATCACCAGTAGATCTGTGGCCTTTTCGGTGATCATTTTCGAAACAAACTGAATCCTTAGCAAGTTTTGTAAATCAGAAAGTGAGTTAAGATGTTTCCTTTTGTTGAGAACGTCTGTTTTCGTCCACACATTTGTAAGATCTACACTCGTGGATGTTTTAATATCATGAGGGTTCTTATGAGAGATACGGATGTGTAGAATTGCAAATATGCCCTTGAAAGTTTTAGGGCATACCTGTACATTTTTACCCCAGACATTTGATATCATGTATGAAAATATACACTGACGCCTACTCTCTTCTGGATCATCATATTTTCCATGACACCTATGACCCACATTTTGCATGTAAATAATTTACTTGTAGGTTTTCACTAAATTTGTAGAATTCCATAACAGTTCCTTTAGTTCAGGTACAAGATCTTTACATGCAAACTTACATGAACAGGTGGCTTGTTATGGCGGTAGTTGTTTACTTGCAGTTTGTTTCCCTGAGCTTGTTACATAGGGTTTTCCATTCTCTCTCGCCTGTCGACGAATTTTCAACACAGTCACTTTACTAACAGGATGACCTAGGTTCATTTAGTTAATATAGACAACTGATCTTAGACTCAGAATACAAACACGTTCACAGTGAGTCCCAGCGAAGCAAACAGTACACAAAACCCGCATTTGGCACATTCACCGTGATGCTTGGACATTCACTCTCACACATTCATATGTCAAACATCTTCAGAGAGAGAGAGAAGTTCTAAAAGGGGCATTCAAAAATCCAGAGGAAACTGGCCAGTGACAAACAAGGAACTTTTACATAAACACTTCAGGAACTTTTTAGTATTTGTAAAATCAGTATATTTTAATGAATTATAAATTTATATTTACTTTTAAATAATAGTATACCTTAAAAATAATATTATAAGAGGCAAATAATACTGTAAATTGAAAATTATAGCATGTATAGCTTGCGCAAGGAACGATTACCGAAAAGCTATGGTGGCGTTGCTGTCTGTTTTGACGTGTGTATGTAGGCACGCCGAGGGGGGAAAGGTGCGGGCCGATGGAAGTACTGTCTCTTCCAAGAAGATGAACAAATGAGGACATCGCTGTGAAAATAAAGAACGTAGCAAGAGAAAGATTCGAAACTAATTAAATGTTTACGAATGAAATAATAATACCGTGCGATACAAGACACGTATTCACATGCAATGGAACAAACTAAAGTCATAATGTAACTATCACAACGCAAGACTGATTCTATCGATGTAATTTCTCTTCCGATTGCACTCTTGAATATCATTCAAGTTATCTCGTGACCTTTCCTCTCGCCCGCTGTTCCTTATCGCAGTGTTTGATTCGCATTCCTTCCGTCGGTATTCCCTGCTTGCGAGACCTAAAGCATTGTACAGAAAAGCAATGAAGCATGCTGATGAATTTAAAAAATACATACATACATACATACATACATACATACATACATACATACATACATACATACATACATACATACATACATACATACTGTACATACATACATTCATTAGTGCATTAAATAGGACTACCTATAAACATAGCTTACTGTAAGAATGGTATACTATCCTCCTTACGGAAATCCGTTTCTTGGACATAGTTACATTCAATAGTATTGGAAGAAGAAATTTGCTGATATGCTGCCTTAGCTCTATTTTTTTAAGATCTCCATCCGGAAATTAATAGTCGTGGCAACACTTTTCTAAATCTAACCCGAATTGTCGGAATTGAATGTAACATGTTGGTCTAGCCCATATTACTTCGCAAGCGTTAAGATGAGAGCAAACTGCAATAACAATCCAAAGAACCCGAGCCAACAACCCCCTCTTTCCAGTCTCATTGTCTTTAGCAATAATAATAATAATTGATCAGTTCAGGACTCTCCAAAGCTGTGATATTACAGTATCCTAAGAATGCATATCGTACACAAATCGTAACTGTGGAATATAAATTAACCCACTGAGTTGTTTAACCAATTACTATTCCATTTGAAAATCATTCTAAAAACCGCCAATTTCCACTCAAAAGCCTCTAAATTTCTGTATAAAAACTCCCAGAGTTCCCGCCGACCGCTGGTCGTTCAATTTTACCGCAGCGAGGAATCAAAAAAACCGGCAGATTTAGCGGGAAACCGCTGACACTGACAATTCTGAATGAATGTATGGATTTTATTGTTTCGAACGTGTTGGCTGTCATGAAGAGAATGATTTAAAACATTTTAATTCAATACCGCGACCAAAGCCATTGTTTAGCTTGCTAAGGATGGTGAAAGAAAACCAGTGCTATGTGAGCTGTTAACACAGACATGGGGTCTCTCATACCGGTATTGTGTTGGCATTGTTGTCGACACAAGAATAAAGCAATGGATGTTAAATAACTTGGGTAGTGTTTTTTACATCCCTTCCCTTAATTTAAAAAGCAGAGATGTGATATACCGCAACATTTTATTTATAAAATTATAAATTTCGTGACAATCACTGCTTGGAAATACATGAAACATATAAAGACGCGTCCATCAAAACTGAATATATACTGTAAAGACTTCGAGACTTCGGACCCGATACAATAAGTTTACTGTGCATGTACTATAGGTTGTTGACTCATTGCAGGTAGCGAAAGGTAGAGATGTGTTGAGGAAACAAAGTTCCTGTTTAGAGTAGGGTAGGCCTACGGTAGTATGGGGAAACACACACATAGGTAGATTCTGAAAGTAAATATACATTACACAATGACAATGTCAAAAGAATGTGAAAAGCATTTAGTCTCCTGACATTTATAGCCATTTGTGTTTAATTATACACAGTGTTAATGGTGGAAATAAACATGTAGCAATTTTAATTTCTTCATTTATCCTATTGGTCGTCTTTAGTAAGTGCAGTTACAGTACCGAATTGCAGTGTACTACAAGATACATTCTCAGTGTCTCAAACGTACGTAAATCTTTTGCGGTTAACTGTCAAACAAAGTTTGTACTGTGAAAAGCTGCGCTCTACGTCGCATGACGTGATAGGAGCAAAACGAAAAAACCTAACATCATCATTACAGTCTCTAAGAGACTGTCCTTTATTCTCGGGTGACTCTATGTCCACTAATTTGCTGTTTATGTTATATTTACATAAAATTGATTTCCACTTCTGTTTTACACGTTCAGTAACCGGTGTGCTTGGTGTCTCATTAATTCTCTGCGTCATTTCCTCAACTAATTTGAGGACTTCCGACATCTCTTGCTCTGACTTTTCTAACCGTGTAATAGTTTCAGACACACTTTGAAAATGGGTTTGTATGAAAACCAAATTATTCGTCAGAACCTTCAAATACAGAGCTTTAATTATTCTGATTGCAGAACAGTCGTCACTCAATGTGTTAATTATCTGCACAATTGTACGGAGTATCTGGCATAATAAATAGCTGCATTAAGCCATGTACCCCATCTAGTAACAATGGACTCTGGAGGTAGAGGAAGATTGTGTGCTAGTTTCTTGAATTTCGCACCCCTCTTTGCGTATTTGTTGGCATTCATTCTACAGCACCCCCATCCACTGTATGCTTTACCACTATACTCAATACACCGTTATGCGGATTTCCCACTGAATTGCTCTATTGGGTCCGAAGTCTCGAAGTCTGAATGATTAAATGAAGTAAAAACTGAAATATGTTTAAAGCAAAAAATAGAAATATTCAAAACAACACCTACTTTATCTTACAGCACACTTTTAACAGGAAATCATTGTTGATCACTCTCAAGGACGAAATCTTGTTCACCTGCAGAGTCAACTTCATTATTTTTGTCCTCTGTCCACTCAAACACTGTCTCGTCATAATTTTCATCACAAACACTAAGGGCCGTCCGTATTCATAGACATTCTTGACGCGGGCTTCCGGTGGATGATCAGCGAACTAACGTTTTTCGTATTAATAAACCAGTGTTAATGATATGACATGATATGATATGAATTCTGTACAAGTAACCAGTCGATAGTCGGGGCTAGTTTAGCACTCTCGTAGCGCGGGCTAGCGAAATGTCTATGAATAGCACCCTAACATTTTGCGAAGGGACTTGTGTAGAATCCATTGTGGGAATGGAGGAAAACGGTCAAATTACACAGACATAAGGTCTACGAGACCGCTAGCAGTATACTTAGTGTCGGATTTAGGCTAGGGTGGCAATTTCTCTCTCTCCTCTCCTCCTTTTCTCTTCTCTTTTCATTTTACAGTGAAATTTATTTTTATAACACTCGCTGGTAATTATTTCCTGAAGTTTGTGCTTGATATTGTCGGATATTGTTTTCTTATCACATTGTCACGGTCATGGCGAGAATAAAAGAAAAGTCTGCAGATGTGTATATTATATTACTGGTATCACGTTACTATGCTATGAAACTGCTTAAATTTAACTGCTTGTATAAACAAGAATGTATTATACATCTTGATTACACAACTTTTAACACTATATCACTTCGAAAAACGTATTATTTGTCTTTCACGTGTTAAATTTTATATTACCTTCTTAACATGTTTCAGCTGCTATTGGCCATCTTCAGAACTGGTTGTTGCTGGTCTTGGCGCCTTTTCTTTTGTTTCCTTTGAGGATGTGCTTGTGTAGTGTAATGTAGAGTCAGAGAGAGAGAGAGAGTGTGTGTGTGTGTCAATTTCAGAACACACACACTCTTTGACTGAACATTACGCTACACAATCACATCCTCACAGGAAATAAAACAAAAGGGGCCAAGACCAGCAACAACCAGTTCTGAAGATGTCCAATAGCAGATTGAAACATGTTAACAAGGTAATATAAAATTTAACACAAGAAAGACAAATAATACGTTTTCCGAAGAATGTATTCTTGAAAATCAAATTAGATGTGTGTTTATTATTTAACGCTATGAATAATAACCATAAGTCTTAGTTACATATCCAATTTTATCGTCAACAATACTAATCACTATCCAGCATGTGCACTACATAATTCCATATGACAGGTTTATACCGCAAAGAGTTGGAGTTCATTTTTCAATTTACTTTATACTTCCTATCGAAGTAAGAAATACTCGTAATAATTAGATGGCTGAGAATCAGACTGTTCCAAGTCCGTTTCACTATTTTCTTTTTTTAGGACACTCGTTTTAAGTTTCTGACTTTCAAAGCTGGACATGAAACACTTTATAGCTTCATGATAACCTTATGAGGAGTAATATTTACAATTTTGTTCGATTCGTATATGCAGACAAGGGCATGGAACACAATGAAACAGAACTTTTCTTGTTCTTTAGTTGGACATAAGACTACTTTTTACATCAAGGAAAGACTGTTATAGAACAGCCGGTTCTCTGCCATCGAATTATTCCACCAATGAAACCGATGATTAAAAATAAACCACAGCCTGTCTTTCACAAATCAATTTTGTTTCAACAATGAATAAGTTTGAATATGTTTTTTTGCATCTAGTGTGATGTACTTCGTCAGATCGACTTTCATGACATCATCAACGCTTTATGAAGAAAGCGCAAGGGAAATCTGTATAATTCACAAGTAAGATGCATGTATTTTGATTCCAGTAATTTGTTTTCTGAACTGTAACATTTCATTTAAAACTGAATTCAAACTAAACATGACCTGTATAACAGCTGCTTAGAAATTATTTGTAAGAGTTGGGGGGCGGCAAATTTTAGCACTGCCTAGAGGCGGCACTATATACCTCAACCGGCTCTGAGTAGTAATAGACGAAACAATTGAATACAACTAAGTGAACTGCGCCATTGGCTTCCCGCCAGAAAGTACACAAACGTTCAGATTCGTAAATTGGCGGGAACCAGTTCATTTACTTATTAAAAATTTCAGAGTGGTCTTAGAGACCGCACCTCTATGTTTGAGGGTTAAATATCAGTTATAAAGAAAATTTAAGTTATGATTTACAGCAGAGGTCTGCATCGGACGTTTTCGCTCGAGCGTCAAGTAGTTCATAGCATAATCCGACAGGTAGCGCACATGCATGATGGGTAAAATTGTCACGAGCGATAAATCCTCGAACGGTATAAGCCGAGCGTTAGACATTCGTTCTTGTTACAGTGATGAACTGTGTAGTAACATTATAGATGTTTATCATTTCAAAACTTTGCAGTGTTTAACTAATCTCTCCATAGTACAACTACAAAACTTGCTTTAAAATGTACGTAATATAGATTGTGTAGGTAAATGTTTTTTCTTTTTCCCCACACAGGAGTGATTTTGTTTTTTGCCACATCTGATAGATGTTATTGGATGTAAATGTAATTATTATAAACGGAGAACACAATCACGATAATGCAAGAACTGTATCAAGTTTTCTTGTTGTAATAAAATAATAATAGTAATAATAATAATAATAATAATAATAATAATAATAATAATAATTAGTGTATCAATCTTTGCGTCTGTAACAGTTGTTCAGCAGTTATATTTTCTGTGACGTTATCTCTGTACTAATATTGTTATTAATCTACTGCTATATCTATACTAATAATAAATCTGTAGCCGAAATTGTTCTGGTAATTTTCGATTTTCCGAAAATAATTGGTCCTAACATATATAATTAACCACCCTGAAACCGAATATCGCATTTTTGAAATTTTTGTTTTATGTCTGCCTGTATGTTTGTTACCTTTTCACGCGATAATGGCTGAACCGATTTATATGAAAATTGGAATATAAATTAAGTTCGTTGTAACTTAGATTTTAGGCTATATGGCATTCAAAATACTTTATTTAAAAGGGGGGTTATAAGGGGGCCTGAATTAAATCGAAATATCTCGCTTATTATTGATTTTTGTGAAAAATGTTACATAACAAAAGTTTCTTTAAAAATGATTTCCGATAAGTTTTATTCTTTAAAAAATTTTGATAGGACTGATATGTAATGAGATAAATGAGTTTTAAAGTTAAAATAACGCCATCTAAGACGGTGCAATGAATTAAGAACAAATGACTTCGTCTATAAGGGGTCTTGGACAACAACAATCGAAACAGGGGCCTTGGACATCAACAATGGAAACTAATTAAACATAGCCTACAGAGAATGTTTCTGTGTATTAACCGATTTGTATAATTAATTATTATTTCACCATTGGAAAGTGTAGTTTCTCTAGATGGGCGTAATGCTGTAATGTTATTACAGTAACGTCTGAGTAAATCGAGGACAGGTAAGATTAAAATAGCTTCTTGTGCACAGAAAATTTGATAGGCTATTTTGTACATTCGTTTTCTGCATTTCTTAAAATAATATTTATGTACACTCATTTTAATCTCAGAGAATTAACGAACAACGAGAGTGTATTGATTTAGTATGCTGTAACAGTACGTTAGCTCAGCAATCCATTATTGTATAATTCAAATTTTAACTATGCTCAATTTAATCGTGTTAAAATGCATAAAATATATATGCAATAAATTCAGTGCAAAAAAAAATTGGGTAATGAGCGAAGCAGATTATCTTGCGCTGTTGTAAAAGTTGTTCCCTGGATCAACCGTCCTATTTTAATTATGTAATTACGTTATATTTATTTCTAACGGGTGCAACGGAGCGCACGGGTACGGCTAGTCAATAATATTTTGTAAAACGTTTCTACATTGTCGCAGTATATAGGCGGAACACCTATCATATTATATATGTGGTAAATCAAATATTGAATAATCATTAATTAGCAATAATAACTGTATATCGAAGGTTTTCATACTATTTTATTTATAACTTCATGTTACTGTTTTGGTACGTTCCATTAAACGTTTGTCATAAACGCAGAAAATAAAGCCTTATTTTTACCGTGTGAGTAAAACATATGTGTATCTTATCTATCGCCTTCCGTACAAGATAAGACATGTCGGTGAGATGACCTTGCACTGTGTTTCTATTTATTACGAGCGTATCACGACCGATTGTATCTCACTCGAGGGTGCGACACTCTACCGAGTTCAAGCGAGCATTTTAACTCCAATGCAGCACTCAGCATACTTTACAGTATGCAGCAGGGATGTAGCGGAGGTTGAGCGGAGCGGCATTCCCGCACCGCGGTTGAAGGTGGGGCGGAGCTCCGGTACTGATTTGGAATTTTAAAATCTGTTTTGACATCACAATACTTTCCCAGCTAACGATATCTTAGTTAATTTCAGAATATTTAGTGATTTTCTGTGCTTCCTTTAGAAAATCGGAGCAAGTTCGATAGTAGAGGGTCGCGAGACCACTAGGAGCGTAGACAGGGTGTGTGGTGAGAAATTGAGGAAGAATCAGGCAGGACAACCACAAACTAAACTTTAGTTGCCTGCGCGAAATGATCACATTCCTAATTCACTTTTGTTTCGTATCGTATTTCGTTAGTTTTCGCATCTTTGTATGATACAGAAGATTGTCTATGGTATTACTTACCGAAATGTGCTGTGTTTGCTTCCCAGTTATTTCAAGAAGTGAATTTTAAACTGTTAATTTACAGCCTATATCGTGACTAAAAGATTGCTTGAAACTTCTGCTTTTATCTATTGCACTTCAGTAAATATGGAGCAAAATAAACATAGACAAAAAAAAACATTAACTTCTTTCTTTTCTCGTGCCATTGCTGTTACTAGTGGAGTTACAAAAGCTTCCTCTCCTGATATTGTTGATATCTCAAGCTCATCGCTTCTATTTAATGAACCTTGTAATTCAACCACAGATACTGTTATAATTAAAAGATACAGTTCCAGTATGACTGCGAAGAATATTCAACGTCATAATGTTGAAAATAGTGAAAGCTAAAAAGTCGGCTTGCAAAGTGAGTGGTCGAATGTATGGAGTGAAGAAAATATGTGGTCAAGAAAAAAAAAGGCTTATCCGTGGATTGATTGTAAGCAATGTAAGCTAGGCTGTAAAGTGTGTCATGAAGTAACTACATTAGGTGCGTTAAAAAAGAGTGTATTTCTGTATGTAATGAACAGGGAACGGATTTATATGGACTAAAAATATATGAAATATGTAAATATATATGTAGTTATTTTTACCAAAATATGGAATTAAATATGGATTTTTACCAAAATATGGAATTAAATATGGACTTAAAATTATAAAAAAATGACTATGTACGTTAAATATTGGTACATTTTAATCAAACTAAACAAAAAATATAATGGACGTACCTTATCTTCCAATGTAGTTTCAACAAAACACAATTTTTATTGTCTGTTACCATAACAATAGGTTACAAACATTTCTTTCAAGTGCTGAAAAGTGAATCTTCTTCTATTGTCTCTGAGGATAGATTTATACTGACTAAAAGAGCGTTCGACGTCACAAGAAGTAACTGGTATATAATTCAATTTCACAATGTCTGCTGGGGATAAGTCCAAGTTAATCTTCACTGTTGATTCACCACTCATCACAGCAACAACCTTTTGTAGTTCTTCATATCCAGGGTTTTTTGAAAGTACAGTGTCCACCTTAGCTCTTACTGCATCTGCAACTTTACCTCTACCACGATTCAGTTGTTCCACAGTACTATTTATAATTTCAAAACTTTCAGATAGTGAAAGGTGCCTATTTTGGAGACTTTTGAGCGTTTTTATGATGCATGAAAATGTATGCTGAATGTGAGCTAAGTCATTCTTCACACTTATGTCACAGGTAACTGTTTTCGCAGTATCAATTGAGACTGCATCTTCAGAGTCCAATGCAAGGAGAACATTGTTAATAGAGTCTATATGTTCGGCATAATATTCAACTGCTTCTAGCCATGTACCCCATCTAGTTAAAATTGGCTTTGGTGGCAATGGAATTTCAGGGTACATTTCTTTCAACACGTTAACTCTACTGGGAGCTTTGAGAAATACTTTTTTCACTGATGAAATCAACAAATCTACTTTAGGGAAATTGTCTCTGACCACTTCTGCCACACGATGAAATGCATGCGCCACACAAGTAAAATGAGTCAATTTAGGATATACAACAGATAATGCTTGTCCAGCTTTGACCATATAAGGGGCAGCATCGCTAATAAAGAATAACACATTATCGTACATAATACCCTTTGGCCACAGGATACCCATAGCTTCGTTGAACAGTTTAACTATAGTTTTGTTATTGCACTTTTCTAGAACATCACAATGTAAAAGAATTCGTTCAGAATATTGTTCACTTAACAAACCGATAACTACATTACCAACAAGTCTACCTTCTTTGTCGGGAGTCTCATCAATGGAAACCCAAATTGAACTATCTTTAATTTCATCTCTTATCTTCTGTATTGTCTCATCGTAGATGGATGGAGCATACGTCTTCCTAAGTGTTGACTCATCCGGGATTGTATGTTGAGTATATTTTTCAAGGAATTCCCTGAAGACCTTATTCTTTAGTTTGTAGAGAGGAATATCAGCAGAGATGAGAGAACGGCACAGGTCGATGTTAAACTCAGATCTTACATTCGATGTTGTTGGTTGTGTTAAAAACAATTGTCTCTGCTTGGAATTTAGTTGTTTGTTGGCCTGATGTTTACTAGTTGTAATGTGTTGTTGCACCAGGAACTTTTGTGTAGATGATACTGCACACTGACACAAATTACAAAATAATATTTTATTGTCAGTTGATAAACCATCTTCTTTAAATTCTGAAATGTAACTTGTTAGTTTTGATTTTAAATTGACTGAATGACGTACTTTTGGCATATTTACCGTCTTTATAGTATGATTTACAAAACTGAACCTATGTGTACTCTGACTGGCATTTAACTGTTGAGCTGCACAACTGAAGTCTGTTAAAAATTTTAAATTAAATTAATACAGTTTTGTAACTTACTTTCCCATTGTTGATAGGACTGCTAATTTTCAAATAACTCTGATGTTAAAGGGATTACTGAACATGTGTTTAAATCTCTATTGTTGAAATGTATTTTTAAAAGTTAATGGAATTTTGTTTTGTTTTATTGTTAAACCTAATATAATATGGACTGTTTTATATGAAATATGGAAAATATATGGAAATTAACGAAAATATGTACTAAACTCTAAAATATGGAAAAATATGGAAAATAAAAGTAGGATTTTTCAACCCTACACATTGTGAAACATAAAGATAATGCAAAATATAAATTATATTAGCTTTATAAGTAAATATGTATTTACATATAAATCCTTTCCCTGGTAATGAATGACGCTTATATTCTGTAAATTACTACAGATCGAACAGATCATATCAACTTAAGTCACTACGAAAAAAAATCATTGCACACAAATCCAATGCTTATAATATAGCACCAAAAATTATTGATACGTCTGAAAAGCAATCAATTGAAAATGTTGGCGAATAAATGAATGCAGCCCACCGTGAAGCAACAAAAGCGAAATTTAGATCAGCTTATTGCATTGCGCAGAATGACCACCCTTACAGTGACCATTTCGGTTTACTTGAGCTTCAGAAGCTAAATGGAATAGGTATTGATTGGTGTTGCCCTGCATTATCCTGACAGTCTTACTTTCTGGCATTTCTTTCTTTGTCTTATTTTTTTGCATCCAAACCTTCCCTCTTCCCCAAATTTTAAAAAAACATAAAGAGCTCCAGCACTGTACAGTTTGGGACTACAACCCTGGTATCCAGGTCGGGTGCAGGTGAAATTAAGACAATTACCGTAATCTTTATTTTTCATATTATGTAATAGTTTGTAGCAGATTCGTAAATGTTGTGAATTCTTTTATAACACTGAACCTTGAATAGCGTTAGAACCAATTTTGTTTCAAATTTGTTCTTTGTGTTCAAAGTCGTTGCACGTGTACGGACAAACATGAGTGCTCAGCTTCAGTTGACACGTCTGCAAATAACAATGGAATCCAAATTACAAAGGGAGCAAGGGTGAATCAATAAATATTAAAACACTACCCCTCCCACACCGGAAATTAAAACTGCACAGAGTTGAGGCACCGTGGTGTAAGCTTAACCAGGAAATACAAGAACCTTGTTAAAACGCCGAGATAAACCACGATTTAATGCGAATTTTACATGCTGTAACGTACACAGTTTTACGTTGTAATCATACTTTTGAACTGAAAAAATCCAAATGTGGCTAAGTCCGCTTACTCGTCAAAGGGATCTACGTTCGTGCATGAAAGGATAATTTTTGATACTGGACGCCACGTTGTAAGCTAAATATTACTGCGGAATCCTTAGACAATGATTACGAAGAGAGACTGGACATGCGTTATATTCTTAACCCGGGAGAACTCGCGCGGGGTATATATGACCAGAAATATAAATGTTTCGTCATTAATCATGATTATAAATATGATTAATCTGTTTTATCTCTTTTTCCATGTTATATGCAATTTTATGTTTTTTTTTTTTTTTAACAAAGAACGGTACTGTCTATTGCAATCATGGGGGAAAATGGCTCCGAAGGGCCACTGCACTCATAGCTTCCTTACCTCACTCCACCAACCATCTCCTCCGCCTGGTGCTTCGTAGACACGCTTCATTCAGTGGCGGGTATGGCTTCGATCTCGGGACGTCAGTTTCAGGAAGAGTGGCAGAAATAATTTTTGTTACTTACAAAAAGAAGAAAGTCTGCTGCTTAATATGCGGGTTTAAAATTGCGCATATAAAACGCTTCAATATTAAACGCCACTTTGATCGGAAGCATAAAGCGGATGATTTATAGGTATTTATTTACAATTTTAAAAGCTATTTTCATAATATCTTGAAAAGATACAAAACAAGGCATGTTTATGGTATTTTCGGAGTTTAGTTATTCTTTTATTAAGTATCTGGAACTGAACTTATTTAAAACTTTGAGTGCATATTAGGCCTACTTGATGCGATTTCATCAGTTCTGTAATATATTTTTAAATCTATTTCTCTTAGGATTGGAGAGAGAACGTAGACTTAATGAACTGAAATCGAAGTCAAATGCACCCCAGAATGAAACCTCTCGACAGAAAATATTACGCGCAAGTTATAGAATATCCTGGCTTATAGCTAAAAGAAACCGCTGTTTTTCAGATGGGGAATTAGTTAAAGATTGCTCAGTGACTGCTGCAGAAGAGGCCGAGGAGTTAATAACAAGAAACTCCGAGAGCCATCAACAACAAAAAAATTAAAACTAGAATATAAGCCTACAGTAGTATTTCGTTTCGTTCACATATCATATTTTGTTTAATATGTTTTAAAGTTTAATGACAATGGAGCTTAGTTACTTTCTTTAGTGTTTTTACAAGAAAACAATTGATTATGTTGATCATTATATTGTGTTTAATATGTTTTCAAGTTAAATGATAATGGAGCTTAGTTACTTTCTTTATTGGTTTTAAAAGGCAACAATTTATTATGTTTATCAATACATTTTTTTAATATGTTGTACAGTTACATGACAATGGAGCTTTGCTTTTTCTTTATTATTTTTAAAAATTAACAATTTATTATGTCCATCACAAGGCAGTTCAAGGATTTTTCGTGCACATGATAAACGAATGGCTATAAAATTGAAGAATATATAATTTGCCTAATCACAGTAGGTTCCTGTAATAATAATTGTATGACACACGTACTTCATATAGGCTAAACAAAAGACTGTAAACATTTTGAAACAAGAAGTAACAGCGGAGAAATTACTGATGCGCAAGGTGTGTCGAATCCACCACTGCACTTGACTTAGCAAAACAACTGCGTTACCCCTCGCCTGCCAATCAAACGAATGTGAGGTGAGTAGGACACGTTCCCTCCCTACTTTTCCGACAGTCCCCATAGCTGGTCTATTGTAATTGGGGCTTTGCCCTGTTATAGACATAAATAAATAAATATATAAATTTATTTAAAGTTTCTCAGTCATATCGTACCCCTCTGGCAAACTAGCGAAAGTGACAAATTAGCGAATCTTCACTTAAGGTCTACATTGTACAATCTATATAAGAACTACACCCTGGCAAAGTATCGTATCTGCAGCTCCTTCTTTATGGCTACAATAAGCTGTGCTTTTTTCACCGAACTACGAAGCTAGTATATTAGACTATGCAGAAGTAGCGAATCTGCACTGTTGTTAGTTTACCATAGTCAGTATTGTGGAAGTCGTCAACATTCACTACGACAAATTAACGAAAGTGTCGGATCAGCTGTGTGATTATTAGAATTTTCCCGCGGTGTTTGTTTGTCGCGAGTTTTTTCTGGACACATTAAATATCTCCGAAGGTTTAGTCAGGGGAGCACTACGTAAAGTCACTGAACAAGGAATTTTACTTCCTGAGATGAGAGGGACACACGAACCAAAGAACAAGCTTAATACAGAAGACGAAGCATTCATTAGGGAACACATACTGTCTTTCCCGAGCGTAGAATCACACTACTGCCGGAGGAAAAGTGAATACAGATATCTGGAACCATTCTAAACATTACAGAAATGTATGAACTGTACGAAAAGAAATGTTGTGACTCAGAAACAAGATATTGTTCAAGTATTGAAAAGTACAGGAGAATTTTCCGTGAATACAAAATTACCTTCCATGTTCCTAAGAAGGATCCCTGCAAAACTTGTTCAATATATATATTTTTAGTAGGTTATTTTATGACGCTTTATCAACATCTTAGGTTATTTAGCGTCTGAATGAGATGAAGGTGATAATGACGGTGAAGTGAGTCCGGGGTCCAGCACCGAAAGTTACCCAGCATATACTCGTATAGGTTGAGGGAAAACCCCGGAAAAAACCTCAACGAGGTAACTTGCCCCGGCCGGGAATCGAACCCAGGCCACCTGGTTTCACGGGCGTAGAAAAAAAGAAAACAGGGGAATTGACTGAAAATGAAAAATAATCGTACAAAGAACATGTGGAGAGGAAAGAAGCTGCCCGTAATTTGAAAGACGTTGGTAAAGAGAAAGCAAAGAATGACAAAACAATGTTGGCATTTGAATTCGATTTGCAGGCTGTTTTAAGTACCCCAAAAGGAGCTCATTTTTCTATGTAAGGAAGCTGGCTGTGTATAATTTAACAGTTTACAATTTAGGTGATGCTTCAGTAGAATGTTTTATATGGGATGAGACTGAAGGTAAGAGAGGAAGCGTGGAAATTTCAACTTGCATTTACTCTTACCTCATGAAATACCCCAATGCTGAGACTGTAATGATGATGTCAGACAGCTGCGGAGGACAGCAAAAAAACACAAATTGTTTATGTATGTGTCTAGAAGCAGTAAAAAACCATCCAAAAATTCAGCAGATTGATCATATTTATTTTGAGTCAGGACATAGTTTAATGGAGTACGACTCTATACATCAAAACATATTTATGTCTGCGAAACAACTCCCAGTGTACACTCCAGAAGGGAGGGTTCAACAGATAAGGAATGCACGTAAGAATCCATCACCCTACAATGTTTCTTCATTGGTACATGATGACTTCCTTGACTTCAACCAAAACAAGAATACTTTTACAGCTGAGGAAGAGAATACTTCTTTGCCCTTCCGACAAACGGTGTGGTTTCGTTACACAAAGACTAGGTATGAAGATAGCTACTTCAAAAGGTTCACTCTCAAGCAACGAAGGAGCCGCCCATTAAAGTCTGAACCAGTGAAACCTTATTGTGCAAGATTATGTATATCTGATGCCAAACGGAAGGATCTGCAAAAACTTTGTGATGACCTGCAAATTCTGAAGGCATATCATAGATTTTATGAAAGCCTTCCATCATCAGCAACTGTGAGAGATGCTTTAGCAGAGCCAAATATTTCAGAGGAGTCAGACCAAGAATAGAATGGAAAAGTATTATTAAATAAAACAAAACAGTCTCTTTTTTAATTATTACTGACCAAAAAAAAAGTTGTTTCATCTCTTGAATGTGCCCTCAACTCGTAAATTAAATGTTCCAATTAAATATTACATACGCTTCTTATTTCATTTCAATTCCTCCAATTTCTAAGTACAAATATATCTACTTAAATCATAATCATTAGTAAAACAGTACGGTTGTAGTGCAGATTCAACACTTTGCACCATGATGATAGATGGGATGTGCAATAATATCACTCAGGCAAAGTAACGAAACTGCCATTTCTGCCCTTAAAACAAAGAAAAGCACACAAACCGAAACTAATCTCAAACAAGTTGGTAAACTAGTTTTTTAACACATAAAACAAACCATGTAAGAATAATACTTGATTTTACGTGAGTAATCAAAGTTTGTTTTAGCTCTCCTGAAAAATTAACAATTTGCACTTTCGCTAGTAGCCAGAGGAAGGACGATATGATTTACCATTTGTTGCAGATTATTATTTGCTAATACATCTTACTGAAGAAAATATATGAACATTTTCGCCTATACGGCATCATCAAATATTAAAATATTATAAAAACGAAGTCCAATAGGGTATTCACAGGGAGAAACAATGATTTAAATAATCATGAGTTATATGTAGGCTCCGTATTCCAGCTATCAATTAACTGGAATGAAGTTACCTGATTCGAAGTGGAATCACAGCGCGGTACAGGTACGTTCATATACAAAATAGTTACGCATTCTCTGCGTTCTTCCTCTAGAACAGCCGTGGCGGAAATGTAATCGTGCGCCGAGCCACTGTGTAACCTGCAACTGCATAGCACCTATAGGAAGAGGCGGACACCCGAAGGGGAAGTGAAGCAACAGTCTGACTTATTAACAGATTTGCATTTTCCTTACGTCAAGCACTTAAATACAATTTTATACAGTACAAGGCTACAAACTAATGTTTAGTACGTGTAACGAAGAAAGAAATGAAGAATGAAACATAGGACACATTATCACAACCTAAAATTAACTGTCTTCAGTATGTCTCTGCGACAGAGTTTCAAAATCAGGAATGATGTCACTTACTGCCAGTCGTAGTTGATCGCGAAGGTATTTGTCTGTCAGTGTGATCTAAATTCGTTTTTTTACTATTTTCATTGTTGAAAATACTTTTTCACAAACGTAAGTTGTAGCGAACATGGCTTCAACAAAGCAAGCGAAAGACCGGAGCTTCGGATATTTATTTTTTGGCGAAGATTTGAAAACTTCAACATTTGTCAAGTCCTTACATATAGCTTTCATTTAACATCACATTGTAAATCTGCGAGTTTAAATTGAAGATCTAACAGCATTATTCGTATATCTGCTGAAAAAGGATCGATGTACAGAGATGATGATGATGATGATGATGATGATGATGATGATGATGATGATGATGATGATGATAATAATAATAATAATAATAATAATAATAATAATAATAACACGTAACTTTTTAATGTTTCATGAGTGACATGTAGTAGGCTATAATGCCGTTTTATGTTATACAACCGTTTCCTCGTAATACTTGTGAACAAATCATACATTTAATTCTCATCATATTTGCAAAAAAAAAAAAAATACGTCCTCCCATCATATTTGAAACTTTCATTTTTGTAGAGGTACATGGTTTCGAGAAAGACATTGCAACGATACGCCACTCGCAGGTCACAGACAAATACAAATGGAACGGAGTTTGAATCCAGTGAGTGAGAGGCTGGGGGTTGGGGGAAGTAGGAAGCAAGAGAAATGCATAGCTATCATTGCGAGCCACAGTGTGCTCTTGAGTCACATTTTCGCCATGGCTGCTCTAGAAAGTCAAAACCGGGACGCAGTCATAGAGAGCGGTTTTATCGATCACTGCTCTTACTAGTCGTATTATTTAAATCATTACATCTTTGTGGCTGATTGAAGTTTCATTGCAGAGGTAAAATGGTTTAGGTAAGACGCTCAAGCGTGTAATATTGCAGGGTATATTTGAGGATATTTGAACTAATATTTTCACTGTCATTATAGAAAACATTACATATAAACTGTATAAAATAAACGTAAAAGTGACAAAAACAGTGCACTGAAATACACTGCAATAACAAAAGGCACACAAAGTGTGTTGAACGCAATCCAAAAGAAACAATACTGTACCACCAAAATCTGAAAATTATGAAGATATGAACTAGAGCGACATTTAGCATGGATTTCTGTAGCCTACCATAACGTACAGTGCCAACATCCCAATTAAAAATAAATAATCTACATTTTAGGGAATTCCTAGAAATGTACGTAGGAAATTAGTGAGTTCTCAGTGATGAGCGACATGCAATATCCTAATGAAACACGAAAAAATATTAGACAATAAGAATATCTTGTACTACATCATGCACCAATAACGTCTTACGCTATTTAAAGAATTTCTTACGATATAAAATCACTTCAAGTTCCGCAACTTACGAATGCACGTTATTATTCACTGCAAAGTTCACGACGAAAATGAACACCACAGCTCAAGCATGTGTTTACTAGTATAGCTTCAGAATGTCGGGAGTTGACTGTACTCCACGAACACGCAGCGACGACCTGTGTGTTTATATCCTTATCCGTTGCATTATCTGTGTTCGCTTACTATATACCCAAAGTGTCTTTAACTTCAGTCTTTAGGTAGCTGGAATACGAAGCCTAGTTATATGTAATGGGAATCTGATATCTTTGTGAGAATTGTGTTCAATTTCACTGATTTGTTTATTTTTACCAACATTTCTAATATTAACCTGGATATGCCTTTGGATTAACGATTGAGAACCGGAAACACAGTTTCCTAACCCCTTTCCACGAATGGAGTGGATACTGGAGTAAAATACAAACAAATCACTTTACTAGTTATAGGAGGGAAGAAAAGTCGTTCATCCATTTACGTAAAGTAGAAAATATCGCGATTTTGAGTTTGATAATTTTCACTAGGTTTTTCTTTAATCAAAATATAATACAGTATTAACAATAAGTGTTTTTACTTACGAAGTAGCTATCCATCCAGACGTATTCATTATGCATTGTATATTATACTGTCTACAGCACATTAGCATACAATATAGAGAAAGAAGTTAAATTGAAAAATAAACATTATATGGATATTTAAACGGAATTTTGGAAATGGTGCCTTTCATTTCGATACAGGCTTTAGTTCTTTTTTGTATATTATCGCACTATATACTATTGTACCTAATTCCTATTACCAGTTTTGTCCTTCGTACTAGTAACTCATGTTGATATAATTCTGTACCTACTCTATAAAAGAGTACCTTACGTACTTTAATTCAATCTTCACTTCTTCCCGATCCGAAAAGATAAAATTACTCAGACATCATTCCAAGTGGTTTTGTCGCAGGGTAGTAGAAAGAGGGAAAATTACGTGACAAACAATTAACGAGGCACTTTCATTTAAGTTATTTTACAAAGTTGTATAATATTATGTAGACGTCCAATTCCTAACAGAAATAATTGTTTTCAGAAAAGAGCTAAGATAGCCCAGCCACTAGCGTTTACAGAGAAGAAGCAGAAGCGGGTGGGGGAACCGGGATGTGACGTAGGCAAACGGACGGCTATACCTTTGCGAGAAAATGATTCAATATTGAAAGTTCTTTCGTCAAAGGGAAACGTGAACATATTTCTGGAACGTACTATACTCGTACTCACTAACTCAGTACTGTTTGTGTTTACTATGACTGTGAGGCGACTTTGACTTTGACTGTATACGCTTGGTTCTGTGTGGAGAACGGTTGGAAGTTTACTAGTAGAGTGGGTGGGAGTGAAGTACATTCAAAAACTGAGGTACAATAAAAATTGAAGTAAAAATAAAATGATGTCCCTGGGGACATCACTTTATTTTTACCAACATTTTTAACATTAACCTGGCTATACTCGGAAACACTGTTACCCCCCTTCTATTACAGGAGTTTGGAGTTGCTAGTGCAATATGTAAACAAATCATTTTACTAGCTATAGGACGAGACAAGTAGTGTATCCATTTATGTTACAGGAAATACAGTATTACGATATTCAGTTTGATCATTACTTTTACGGTATTTTATCAAAAAACAGTAAAATAGTAACAATTTTTTTTTTCACAAACTCAACTCTTCAGGCAGCTATATTCATTATGTAATGTCTACTTTATTCAGCATATTACTAACCTAATTTATTCCTGAGAATTTTGTGAGCACTTCCGTAAAAAAAAAAAAAAAAAAAAAAAAAAACAATTTCTACAGCTAACTTCTTGACCGACTTATTAGGACCTCGCTGCATCCTTTCTCTAGCATCTTCTACAGCATCTTCTGTCACCTTTGTTGGCCATCTTACACTTTTCTTCCTTTCTGTACATTCTGTTGCTCTAAATTTACCTACTAGATTAATGACATTTATACGAAAATATTCCGTAATGATATAATCAGGAAATTGTGAAAAAACTGTTGTTCACATTCGGTTATATTGTAATTCCAGTTTTCATCATCGTCCTTCATACCTGCAAACAGTAAAACAAAACTCTTGTTTAAATAATGCTGTTAAGTACCGTACCATATTATAGGCTACCGTACTTTCGGTAACTCTAATCTTCACTTGTGCTCAGTCCACACAGACAAATTCAGTTATGCTACACACGATACCTGTGTGAAAATAAACTTCAATAATATAGGCTCTTTCTTCTATAGAAAATGCAACATATTTCTGAAACACACTGTACTCTGTACTGTTTATTTCACTGCTAGCAACAGCGGCCGTAAGTTTGTGTGACTGACGTTATCAGGGACATTAGTGAAAGGGGTGGGAGTCAAGTACATTTAGAAACGCAGGTACAATAAAAATTGAAGTAAAAATAAAATGATGTCCCTGTACAAGTAGTTAAATTTAAGCAGTTTCATAGTATAATAACGTGATACTGGCATTACAATATAATTATGCAGCTGCACACTTTACTTTTACTCTCGCCGCGACCGCGACAATGCGAAAATAAAACAATATCCGACTTCCACAAGGTGTTCAAGAAAAGACTTAAGAAAAGATTTTCGAAAAAGTATTTTAAAAACAAATTTCATTGTAAAATGAAAATAAAAAAAGAAAGAAAAAAGGAGGGGAGAGAGAAAATGCCACTCCCCTGAAAATTGCTGTCCTAGGTAACTGCCTAGGTTGCCTAGGCCTAAATCCGGCACTCCTCTCTCATCCTTTCCCGTAATCAAGATGAATAACATAATGAAAATGTGGGTCGCATTCCTTCCGTACCAATCATTTATGCTGCCTAGCATTGAGTCGCTGTCCTCTGCATTTGTAAGTAGAACCGCTGCCATTTTAGTAGCATTTCAATAGCGGTGCAGTATTTAAGTAGATCCCAAAGCTGCTAAACTGCATGTCGCTTCTTAAATGTCCCACTTGCTAATGGAGCAATTCCTAGCGAAATGTAACGTTTTAGTAAAACCACATATTGTGTACTTCCACACGTTTTCCCAATAGCTTTGCTCTAATAACACTATTTCAAGTGCTACTTAGGAATGGGAGTAGGGAATAGGTTGGTAAATGGTGGGGTGAGGGGGAGTGGAATTGGAACCACGCCAACCGAGAGAAATTGTCAAGGAAATTCTCTCGACAAGAAGTTTATTTACTTGAGCTAAATTCTGAACGATCCTAATTGACAGCGAAAACAGTTGAATCTCTAGCAACTTGCAGTACTTAATGCTAAATTAGTGTAAACTTGACAGCGCTAAGTTTCATCCTCTTTAGCACCCTTCCCCCATGTTTATCTCGCCATGCTGTATTTATTGACATAGTACTACACATTATCATTACGTGAATGTGCTTTATGGCGCCATTAAAAGAGCGAAAATTGTGTAAATTTACATGCCTGTACTTGCATCATTAGTGATTATAGCAGCTTTTAATGATTTATGAGGTAGTAATGTAGTTTTCGGATGAGGCTAGGTATAATATTTAATCCAATAAAAAATCCTTTATTAATTCATCCTTATGGAACGTTTTAGAGATTTTTTTATTAACTTTATTTACTTTAACATCAGTGGTCATATAGTGTGTAGGATATTTGGGCATTTCATTAGGCTGTTTTAACTGTTGTAGTGTTCCTGTTTCTATTGTCGCGTGCTGCAGATTCCTTGAATTCATGTAACTGATTTTAGTTTTTCATTATTGTTTATTATATTGGTGATTGAAGTGGTGATGAAGCATGGTATGGAAATTTTCAATCCAGCATTTGCCTTCGTGACTGAGGCAAAACCATGAAACACCTCAGTCAGATTGGCTGGTCATGGGGTTTGAACCCGGGACCTTCCGAATGTTAGTCTCATACTTTACCATCTGAGCCACCTCGCACAATTTACCGTCCTTGTGCACCACAAATTCCATTTGGCACCCCCCTGGATTCGAATCCGGGTTATCAGTATGGAAAGCCGACTCCCTAGCTGTTCGGCTAACGTTGTGCCAAGAATCACGATATGAACAGATATATAATTCCATGTTTCAGGGAATTATGTTCTTCTGTGTAAGGTAATAGTGGAATATTCCTTTTCGTTTTCTTTAATTTCGACATTCATTCTATCTGTCGTGAGTACAGCAATTTTGCTTTAATATTTCGACGGTTTTTTTATATTCAGTATTTCAAATTCAATTTATCTTGTAATTATGCACATTAAATTGAGTAAAATTAAAGTTAACCTCGTCTCAGGTCATGAAGGCACACAGGGGAACCGAAGTTTACGTTTTCCACATGTACGGATAATCTGCATTGATGGCAGTGGGTATCAGTCCTAAATACCCGCTGCCGTTACTCCCATGGAAATACCCTTGGTACTCGTTTCTGTTAGAGGCTAAGTAAACCCCAGGGGCATAGTGTGGCCGAAAGGATTACATCAATGGAGAAAATCCATGGCCCCATCGGGAATCGAAACATCGACTTGAAGCTTTACGCCTTAAAAGTGACGCTACTGCACACTCTTCATTAACAAACCTATGCGTCTTCATTTCAAAGAGATAATGAACAATAATAATGTTGAATGATTTTCTTTGTAATGTTTTGTTGGGGATCTACATAGAGTATACACCCTGTTTGAAAACTGTGATACGGTAACATTTTCATATAATTGATATTAAATTTTAACCATACAATACCCTGATGCATATAATTTGCTTAAGAAAGTCTCTAAGTTTCTATTGACACGTTATAAATACTCAAAGTAGGAAACTCTTTATTAACAGAGCATTATAAACATGTTAGTCAAGATTAATGCCACATTTCCCTAACACCTACTCATGTATGCAATAATAGTAACGATCCGAAGTCTTACTTCTTCATTGTACTGAGATAAAAATGGCACATAAACTGCATCCTTCACATACCCCAAAGAAAAAAATCGCATGGTGTCATATCTGGTGTTCTGGCAATAGCCCAACGATGTGGTAGGTGGTGAATTCGGAAATGTCTTCAAATTAGCATTTGTATCACTGTATACAGGTCTGCTGCAGAATGCAAACCGGTTTTCGTTGAGAAGTTTCAATTTTTCATCATGTCTTCTATGCCAACAGATATAACATTTTCCGAAATTTAGAACTTAAAACTTCGAGAGTTTGACTATCACATGACATGTAGCTCGTTAATTTCTCATTAACAGGCTACTTTAATAACAGCTAGGCCTACATGAAAGTATTAACAACATTTTCAAACACGGTATTCTTAATTATTGTACTTATTCACAACTTTAGTTACAATTTCAAGTCTTCATCTCCCCCCCGCACACAAATAATTAGACTACACAATGAGTTGCCTTTCCTGGCCGAGCAGAAAGTCTGTTTTTCTTACAGGTTTAGAATGGATAGTTGTAAACCCAAGTTACATTTTCGAAGATGAAATTGATTTTAGTACAGCCTGATAGACAACATTGCTGATATGATTAGAATGTATTACAGAACAATATGTCACTTCTGAATATCGATTTTCGTAAAAAATAAATAACTACAAAGACTAAAAAATATTTCTTGTAAAAGTGTGAAAAATTGATTTGTAATAACCAGGGAACGGATTTATGTGGACTAAAAATATATGAAATATGTAAATATATATGTAGTTATTTTTACCAAAATATGGAATTAAATATGGATTTTTACCAAAATATGGAATTAAATATGGACTTAAAATTATAAAAAAATGACTATGTACGTTAAATATTGGTACATTTTAATCAAACTAAACAAAAAATATAATGGACGTACCTTATCTTCCAATGTAGTTTCAACAAAACACAATTTTTATTGTCTGTTACCATAACAATAGGTTACAAACATTTCTTTCAAGTGCTGAAAAGTGAATCTTCTTCTATTGTCTCTGAGGATAGATTTATACTGACTAAAAGAGCGTTCGACGTCACAAGAAGTAACTGGTACATAATTCAATTTCACAATGTCTGCTGGGGATAAGTCCAAGTTAATCTTCACTGTTGATTCACCACTCATCACAGCAACAACCTTTTGTAGTTCTTCATATCCAGGGTTTTTTGAAAGTACAGTGTCCACCTTAGCTCTTACTGCATCTGCAACTTTACCTCTACCACGATTCAGTTGTTCCACAGTACTATTTATAATTTCAAAACTTTCAGATAGTGAAAGGTGCCTATTTTGGAGACTTTTGAGCGTTTTTATGATGCATGAAAATGTATGCTGAATGTGAGCTAAGTCATTCTTCACACTTATGTCACAGGTAACTGTTTTCGCAGTATCAATTGAGACTGCATCTTCAGAGTCCAATGCAAGGAGAACATTGTTAATAGAGTCTATATGTTCGGCATAATATTCAACTGCTTCTAGCCATGTACCCCATCTAGTTAAAATTGGCTTTGGTGGCAATGGAATTTCAGGGTACATTTCTTTCAACACGTTAACTCTACTGGGAGCTTTGAGAAATACTTTTTTCACTGATGAAATCAACAAATCTACTTTAGGGAAATTGTCTCTGACCACTTCTGCCACACGATGAAATGCATGCGCCACACAAGTAAAATGAGTCAATTTAGGATATACAACAGATAATGCTTGTCCAGCTTTGACCATATAAGGGGCAGCATCGCTAATAAAGAATAACACATTATCGTACATAATACCCTTTGGCCACAGGATACCCATAGCTTCGTTGAACAGTTTAACTATAGTTTTGTTATTGCACTTTTCTAGAACATCACAATGTAAAAGAATTCGTTCAGAATATTGTTCACTTAACAAACCGATAACTACATTACCAACAAGTCTACCTTCTTTGTCGGGAGTCTCATCAATGGAAACCCAAATTGAACTATCTTTAATTTCATCTCTTATCTTCTGTATTGTCTCATCGTAGATGGATGGAGCATACGTCTTCCTAAGTGTTGACTCATCCGGGATTGTATGTTGAGTATATTTTTCAAGGAATTCCCTGAAGACCTTATTCTTTAGTTTGTAGAGAGGAATATCAGCAGAGATGAGAGAACGGCACAGGTCGATGTTAAACTCAGATCTTACATTCGATGTTGTTGGTTGTGTTAAAAACAATTGTCTCTGCTTGGAATTTAGTTGTTTGTTGGCCTGATGTTTACTAGTTGTAATGTGTTGTTGCACCAGGAACTTTTGTGTAGATGATACTGCACACTGACACAAATTACAAAATAATATTTTATTGTCAGTTGATAAACCATCTTCTTTAAATTCTGAAATGTAACTTGTTAGTTTTGATTTTAAATTGACTGAATGACGTACTTTTGGCATATTTACCGTCTTTATAGTATGATTTACAAAACTGAACCTATGTGTACTCTGACTGGCATTTAACTGTTGAGCTGCACAACTGAAGTCTGTTAAAAATTTTAAATTAAATTAATACAGTTTTGTAACTTACTTTCCCATTGTTGATAGGACTGCTAATTTTCAAATAACTCTGATGTTAAAGGGATTACTGAACATGTGTTTAAATCTCTATTGTTGAAATGTATTTTTAAAAGTTAATGGAATTTTGTTTTGTTTTATTGTTAAACCTAATATAATATGGACTGTTTTATATGAAATATGGAAAATATATGGAAATTAACGAAAATATGTACTAAACTCTAAAATATGGAAAAATATGGAAAATAAAAGTAGGATTTTTCAACCCTACACATTGTGAAACATAAAGATAATGCAAAATATAAATTATATTAGCTTTATAAGTAAATATGTATTTACATATAAATCCTTTCCCTGGTAATAACTATTGTGTTTCTTATTTTTAGGAAGTATTTTATTTTTTGTGTAGGTTAGGAAATGAAAGTATATTTTATTTGCATGCACAGTAAATGATATTACTTATGTATAACTTTTGGATGATAGTTTAAGGCAACATGATAAAACAAGTACATAGTTCTGAAACGTGGGAAATTTCACATTTTCGCGACACTGAATTCTTTCTTTTCTCTTGCTGAAGCATATACCGTAAATATTGTGAGGTTACGAAAGGAAGGTTGCAAGTGGGTTATAATTAGGAATGACAGCACTTAGTACAATTTTCTGAAGTAAATATTCTCTTATTTCGGTTTCTCTTCATTTATCGAATAATCCAGTAATTTGTATTAGTTACACAGAATTATCTAGGAACTCTTTGTTCAAGCTCCTTTAAATCGAACAGATCCATACCTACATTCCTTAGGAATATGGTTAATCAGCTTTATTACAGGCTGTGAAGCTCCACTGAATAACGGGAGGTTAACGCTCCCACATTCTACAAGTAAGTTGGCTGTGAAAGTTGTAATCTTAAAAGTTTCAGTTAAGTTTAAATTGCTCCGTGTAGGCTACTGTTGTAATGACTTATTCATTACGTGAAAGTACATATCTGTACAATACATACATAGGGAAACGAAAATCTTGTGCGGCGACAACACGCAACTTTCTGGAACTATACTGTTCCAGTACAATAAGAAGACTTTATAAGAAGCTCATGCGGATAGGTTCGGTAAACGATGAAAAACGAAAAGAGAACGCTGTGCTCTGTCTGAAGAGAAATTAGACGAGATTAGTGAAAGATTGGAACATGCCCCTCAAAAATCCTCCAGACATTTAGCGCAAAAAACTGGAATAAGTGAAAGTTCTACTTAAATTAAGTCCCTACAGAATGCAAAAAACCCACACTCCATAAACGAAGCTTAACAGAATGTAAGAGATGCAATAAATTCTATCAGTGCTGAAGAACTTGCAAGAGTGTCTGCAAATTTCATAAAAAGATGTCAAATGTGTGTTGCAGTAAATGGAGAACAATTTGAGCAACGAATGTGACCTTGGTAAGTGCCGTAAATTTTAAGCATTGTAACAGTAGGATTGTAGGCCTAGAAGTGCCGGAGACGCGCGCGTGTTCCTCGCGGTAACCAACACAATGATAGCCGGGTCGCTCTGGACGAAAACCCGAGCGTCCCCAACTAACCTCACTGTAGAACCAAAACAAGATAGCCACAGAATGGAGCATCCTAATAATATGGTCTACATAGAGAAAGTCTGTCAATTAAAACAATACATGGTAAACATAAATCTAGGAACAAATTCTTTATAAACAATGGAAGTAAACATGATGCGCCAGGTCTCCAAGTAGAGTTCGCCGAATTTTAAGTTACAGATTTTACCACTGGACTGTCCACAGATCAGAAACGTCTATAATAATAAGGTATATTAATAATGAAATTGCCTCTGATTGAGAATCTGGCTGATATCTAGAGTACATGTATTATCAGGCAGTACATCTCACTTGACGATATGTGAGAGGAAGAACTATTATTGTTTTTATGAATCTGAAGTCTGATTAGTGTAATATGTTTCTGATCGGCGATGTACGCAATGGAGGGAGAAAGGAACTGGCCACCTTACCCCATTATCTACTGGCCTACTTGCCTCATAAATGGTGCCTTGTTGGTATCACTTGTGATTTCAGATCTGTCTTCCAAGAGTTGACTAAACAACAACAGTAATGAAATAAACATGAGATAATTTTGATACCAAAGATATGAGAAAATTAAGCTGCACACCTGCAACATATGTATAGTTTAAAGAAATCTGTAGTTTAGTGCCCAACCTTGCAACTAAGGAAGAAGTATTTCTCCAATATTAACAAAGTTTCTTGAAAATGTAATTAGAATATGCCTGACTCGTAACTTGCCGGGCGATATACTTCAAAGGAGTTCGTAAGGAACTTTAAATTGGAGAGGTGGATATGAATAAAAACACTAGCTTTAGAGCAAAATAATCAGGGGAAATTCCTAGGCTAATCAATGATTTCGTGGGCGAGCATGAAGGCGGTGAATCTGTAGAGCAACAATGAAACCTAAGACACTGAATTAGATTGAAAGTGACTCGTTGATAAACACATTATAATATTGCTCTTGCTATTTTATTATACTCAATATTGCTTAAAACTAGACACTGTACATTGGGCCACAATCTCAATCCAGCTGGAAAAATTATCTTTTTCATAGTCACTGAAGTTGAACATTGAATTCTTTCGGCTCAGTTATGCCTTTACTGTGTACATTCCAGTGATTACGAATCCAAAACGACAAACATCAAAGTCGGTATACCTTAAAATGTATCAATATGAATTAATGCTGCACTCATCCCACACGTACATAAGACGTAAGTTTTTAATTTATTTGAAACGTCACATAATATGTGAATGAATTCATATTTAATCGCATTATTCTTTTTCAAGAATTATTACAGTACAATACAAAACATTGCCAATATTATATAATTATCATGTCTTGATTTTTAACCATTAAAGTTATTCAAATACATACACGTTACAGAAGTCAATAATCACCTGATGAACAATATATAGAAGATTCCAACAAAACAAATTGTATTGCATGTGAGACATACATTATTACAACAATGAAAATTTTAATCACATCAGTAATATTTGCATAATATCACGTCAAATCTGTGTCACATAGGCATACGTACAAATATTTTACATTTTTTATTGATTTTTAACAATTTTTTAAGTATATAATAGTGCCATTCAACAAACACAAAATATGTAATATGAGTTCTATGTATTTTACTTATATTTTATACTAGCTGTACCCGTGCGCTCCGCTGCACCCGTTAGAAATAAATATAAAGTAATTACATAATTAAAATAGGACATTTGATCCAGGGAACATTCGTGTTTGATAGAAGGATAAATCGTTTAATATGTTACTTAATTTGAATTGCATCCAAATAATTAAAATGCGATCATTTTGGTTCAGAGACACTCATTTGGTGCAATGACAATTCCTTTAACATGTTTCTTAATTTTTATTACATGCAACCATAGTTTAATGAAGATTGACATCATTTAGATTTAATGTGTATATTTTATTTTACTTGTTATAGGTTTCCATTGAATTACGGTAATAACTTAATTTTAACCCTTGTTTTCTACGTATTCAGTAAATGGCGCTTGGCCCACTATGGTTCTGAACTCTTCAAATAACTTAAATTATATTATATTATATTATATTATATTATATTATATTATATTATATTATATTATATTATATTATATTATATTATATTATATTATATTATATTATATATTATATCAGAAGTTACTGTAATAACATTATAGCATTATGTCCATCTAGAGAAACTACACTTTCCAATGGTGAATTAATAATTAATTATACAAATTCGGTTAATTTAGCTTCCGATATTACTTCATACAAACACAGAAATATTCTCTGTAGGCTGTCTTTCATAGCTATCGATTGTTGCTGTCCAAGGCCCCTTACAGACGAAGTCATTTGTTTTTTAATTCATTACACGGCCTTAGATGGCAGTTATTTTAATTTTAAAACTCATTTATCTCATTAAATATCAGTCCTATCAAAATTTTTCAAGGAATAAACCTTATCGCAAATTATTTTTAAAGAAACTTTTGTTATGTAACATTTTTCAAAAAAATCAATAATAAGCGAGATATTTCGATTTATTTAATTCAGGCCCCCTTATAACCCCCCTTTTCAATAATGTATTTTGAATGCCATATAGCCTAAAATCTAGGTTACAACGAACTTAAGTTATATTCCAATTTTCATCGAAATCCGTTCAGCCATTATCGCGAGAAAAGGTAACAAACTTACAGACAGACAGACAGACAGACATACAAACAAAAATTAAAAAAAAAAAAAGCGATTTTCGGTTTCAGGGTGGTTAATTATATATGTTAGGACCAATTATTTTTGGAAAATCGAAAATTACCAGAAAAATTTCGGCTACAGATTTATTATTAGTATAGATTTTTACATTTTCGGAAGTCGACGAAAGTATATACTGTATAAACAAGAATACATGGTTGAAAATCAAATTGGATGTGCTTATTATTTATCGCTATGAATAGTAACCACAACTCTCAGTAACATTTCCAACATAATATATCGTCCACAATACTATTTCCTCATTTTTCAGCATGTGCACTATGTAATTCCATATGAAAGATTTATTCCGCAAAGAGTTGAAGTTTATTTTTCATTTTACTTTGTACTTCTTCCTATCGAAGTAAGAAATACTCGTAATAATTATACCAACAACAAAACCAATGCTTAGAAATAAACCACAGCCTGCCTTTTACAAATCAATTTTGTTTCAACAATGGATAAGTTTGAATTTATGTTTCTTTGCATCGAGTCTGATGTGTTTCGTTAGATCGGCTTGATGGCAAATGGTTCCACCAACATAATCAAGAATTTTTAATAATTGGTATGACTATTATATTGTTAACAATAATTCAGTGATAACGGACATCATCAATGCTTTCTCTGTTAAGAAAGTGCGAAGGAAATCTTTATAATTCACAAATAAAAAGCGTTTATTTTGATTCCAGTAATTTATTGTTTTCTAAATCGTAACATTTCATTTAATATTAATTCAAACTAAACATGACTTAAGTCAATAAATAAATAAATAAATAAACAAATAAATAAATATAAATAAATAAATGACTGAATAAATAACTAAATAAATAACTAACTAAATAACAGAATATATCAATAAATAAATAAATCTATACTAATAATAAATTTGTAGCCAAAATTTTTCTGGTAATTTTCGATTTTCCAAAAATAATTGGTCCTAAAATATATCATTAACCACTCTGAAACCGAAAATCGCTTTTTTGAAATTTTTGTTTGTATGTCTGTCTGTCTGTCTGTCTGGATGTTTCTTACCTTTTCACTCGATAATGGCTGAACCGATGTATATGAAAATTGGAACATAAATTAAGTTCGCTGTATCTTAGATTTTAGGCTATATCACATTCAAAATTCGTTATTTAAAAGGGGGGTTATAAGGGGACCTGAATTAAATAAATCGAAATATCTCGCTTATTATTGATTTTTGTGAAATATATTATATAACAAAAGTTTCTTTAAACATGATTTCCGATAAGTTTTAATCTTTATAAAATTTTGATAGGACTGATATTTAATGGGATAAATGAGTTTTAATATTAAAATGCAATGCCATCGAAGGCGGTGTAATGAAATGAAAACAAATGACTACGTCTGTAAGAGACCTTGGACAACAACAATCGAAAGCTATAAAACATAGCCTACAGAGAATGTTTCTGTGTTGGTATGAAATATCGAAAGCTCAATTAACCGATTTGTGTAATTAATTATTATTTCACCATTGGAAAGTGTAGTTTCTCTAGATGGACATAATGCTATAATGTTATTACCAGACATCGGATTCTAGGGCAAATGCCTATTTTGTTTCTTGAGGAGAAAAGTAAAAATAATTATTAATATTTGTGTTTCATGGAAATTTAAAGGTATTCAAGGAGTTTTATAGTGCCCTAAAATGCCCTAAAACGGTTATTAGAGCCTAATTTGTTAATATTCGCCTAAAAATGCCTAACTCACTGTAAAGTTTCGCATTTTACTCTTACTTTTTATAATTTATACATGCATTCACTGCGAAATTTAAGGCATTTAAAAAGTGGAAAGTTTGCTTCACACCGGCCATGAAACCATTGATAAAGGAAACAAAATGTTTTGAATCTCACGACACTCGCAATAGATTTCACCGAATTTAACATGTTTGGAGGCATACATGCCGACAAAGAACCAACCTTAGTTTTGAAGCAGGCAACAATCACAACATGTGCTGCTACCGATTCAGAGATATACTATACTATAAAAATGACTGTTTTCGGTCTGAAAACGATTAGCTGTACTGCCCTTCAGAGTGTCATAAAATCACAATTTTTGGAGAAAGAGTGTTTTTGAAATATTTATGAGAAGTCGTAAAACTGCGAATTAGTAGGGTAAACCGTTACAAAATATTTAAAAGAATGGCCCTCCTAGTGTTAACACTACCAGGAAATGCAACAATAAGTGGAACTTTGTATTTTTGTCCAATTGAATCTCAATAACAACGGTTCATTTGAATGCTCGTTAACAGTTGCTCTTTCCCTCACCTTATTTGTGTTGAGAAGTTTTGAGCGGTAGGACGTTTTCCTGTGAAGTTTAACGCGATAATGCCGAAAAATATAAGTGCAAAATCTACATTGATCCGGCAATGGCTAAGAGAATATTCGGTGAATGTAGAGTATCCAACGCCCACTGAACGAATATTTCAATTTTATCACTGCCAATGTTGCGCTATAATCGTATATGCAAGGTAGGCTATAACAAAAACCTAAACTAACCAAACCTAACCTGTCAAAGAAGCAACAAGTTATACTAAATATGTGTAAAATTGGCCTATGTTTCTAAAGTGGGCGGGACATAAGTAACATTGACCGAATATTCAGAATTCACTTATCATGGAAAAGTAATATTCTGCAAGATTTGTAGCAAACAGGTATGTAACAATAGTTGAAATATATAAATTCTATTAATTTTAATGAGTAGGCCTATAATATTTATACACTGACTGAGCTATCCTGAGGTATAATTCTTTTTAAGACCACTACACTTTAACCTTTTAAATTCCGATAGTTAAAGTATTTGCAGGTCATTAAAATTTTGATTGTTCGAACCCACTAACTTTGTGATAGAAATACGGCAATACAACAATTAGGATTTTATTTTAATTCAGTTTACTTTACATTTTTAGATTTCGCAAGAAAAGAAGTGCCACCTAAAGCAGCATGTGCAAGGAGCGGCTCATAAGGCTAAAGCTCAGCAGAAAAATAAACTGTAACAAACTTTACTACACAGCCTACTTCATCCAATCTCAGCAGCAATTTCTATGCTGATTTAACCAGAGCGTTTGTTGCTGCTAACATTCCCTGGAATGCAATTGAAAATCCGGTTTTAAGACAGTTTTTACAAAAATACTGCAAACAAAATATCCCATCTGAGTCGACCCTAAGAAAAAATTACTTAGACAGAATATACAATGAAACTTTAGCTTCAATTCGGGAGGATATAGGTGATTCTTACATATGGGTCTCTGTGGATGAAACCTAAGATCCTATGAATAGGTATATAGCAAATATGGTAGTAGGAAAACTTAGTCCTGATGGACCTTCGATTCCACACCTCGTATGTGTTAAGGAACTTTCGAAAGTGAATAGCCAAGCCATTGCTTATTTTGTAAATAAAGGCCTACAGTCTTTATACTCAGGTAATATAGACGATTCTAAAGTTCTGTTGTTTTGTACTGATGCTGCCTCATACATGGTTGCTGCAGCTCCACTTCTTAAAACATTTTATCCTAACCTCACGCATGTAACCTGTCTAGCACATGGCCTTCACAGGGTTTCTGAAACAATCCGGAATGAATTTCCTCTTGTCAATTCGTTTATTTCTAACACAAAAAAATGTTTTTGTAAAGCCCCATCCAGGATTTCAATATTCAGAGAGAACTTTCCAGATATCCCACTCCCACCTCAGCCGGTTGTTACACGATGGGGAACCTGGATTCAGTCAGTGGTGTATTATTCTAATTATTTTAAAGAAGTGGTCACAGTTATTGATAAATTACCCGAAACTGATAGTGCAGCGTGTGTGAAAGCAGTGAAAGATTGTCTGAATGACTCACGAGTGAAAAACGATATTGCCTACATAACATCAAACTTTTCTTTCATACCTGCAAGCATTGAACAATTAGAACGTGAAAAACAATCTCTTTGTAGCCAAATAGCAATAGTAAAGGAAGCTCAAGTGAACATACATTCTGCTTTGGGCGAAACTGGGAAAAAAGTTAAAAATAAGTGGGACAACGTATTAAATAAGAATGTAGGATTTTTATTGTTGGAAAAAGTATCAAGAGTGATATCGGGGGAAAGTGTAAATGTTCCAGTAAGTATTGATGTTTCTATTGTACCTAATTTAAAATTTGCGCCTCTCACATCAGTTTCGGTTGAAAGAAGTTTTTCTGTTTTCAAAATGATTCTCAGTGACAAAAGGCAAAGGTTAACTGTGGAGAATTTAGAAAAAATTCTGGTGGTGTACTGTGCAGATAATTATAATAAAGTCTGAGCATGGAACTGAATTTCAACAACTTAAAATGAGTAATCTTGATATCAATAATCATTATTTCATTAGTTTCAATATATTAAATTTGTGCAGCTCTGTTTATAAATATAATATAGTATTCTTTTTTTAATGTTTAAACATACTTTTTTGTGCGTATTTTAGTGTATAACTAAAAATTTCAGTGAAAGAAATAAGTATGATACCTTGATGTGCCTAAAATGCCTATTTTCATTAAAATAGAGCCTAATTTTACAAATTTTGAGCTTATTTTAGGCGCCTAAAACTGCAATTTTTAGTGCCTAAAAATCCGATGTCTAGTTATTACAGTAACTTCTGAGTGGTCTCTGGACCAAAATGATAGCATTTTAATTATTTAAATACAATTTAAATTAAGTAACATTTTAAACGATTTATCCTTCTGTCAAACACGAATGTTCCCTGGATCAAACGTCCTATTTTAATTATGTAATTACTTTATATTTATTTCTAACAGGTGCAGCGGAGCGCACGGGTAAGGCTAGTAACTAAATAAATAAATAACTGAATAAATAACTAAATACATAACTAACTAAATAACTAAATATATCAATAAACACATAAATAAATAAATCATAAACTGTTTGTGGAAGTAGAGGGGCGGCAAATTTTAGCACTGCCTAGGGGCGGCACTGTACTTAAATCCGGCCCTTGGAGAGAGGCTGGCCTCTTTCCGAAAACTTTCAATGGTTTAGTACAATTTGGGATCATTTAAGTTGCGAGAACTAGTACGAAAACTTTTGCAAACTGTATGACTATTTAATAATAATAATAATAATAATAATAATAATAATAACAATAATAACAATAATAATAATAATAATAATAATAACAATAATAATGATTAGGCTTGCAATGCTGGGGACCGATAGGGCGCGTTACGGTGATTTCAAGTTGACTATCCGTTCACCAGTCAGTACTCCAGCATGCATAGACAGTCCACCTGCTGAATACTCCGTTCATCAGTCAGAACCGTAGCATGAGTAAACAGTGTACCTGCTGAATAATAATGCCGAAGAATGCGCATATTTTTGCAACAGAATTTGGTGAGTGTTTTGAAGTGAATGACGGGAACATTGCATGTTAATAATGTAATACAAACATACGAGGTCACAAACGATATTATGTACACAGACATTGCAGCATAAGAAAAGAAAAGAGGGAACTGAAACCCACGAACAATTCTATGATAACACTGGACAACAAATTTAAACTTTGTTTCTGTCCTTCAGATGAAACTAACTGAGAGGTGCTGAATTCATTTCTGAAAACCAAAATTTTCTAACACATACCATTTTTATGGTATACGCACTTCACTTATTTACACAAATGTGTTATAGTAGCACTTAAAGCAACCTTTGTTTGGCCAAAATTAAAAAATTCAAATGTATTTTTTGATCTTTTACTTTTGTAGACAGCTTCTGCAATATTTCTGATGAGTTACAAGCAATATCCAGCTAGCATACTTGTACTCCACCTTCCACTAAAGCGCTTTTCGAAGGTAGATACTTCTTGATGAAACCTCTCCCCGTGTTCATCGCTTACAGCACGAAGATTTTATGGAAAGAAGTCCAGGTGGCTGTCAAGAAAGTGTACTTTCAGTGACATGTGGCATGCCATGAGATGAAAGTAGTACAACATTTCACTAACATTAAATATATTTTTTTTTTATTTTGGAGAAACAATACGTGCTGGACAAAAACTAACTGCAGATTCGTTTTTGCGACCACAGAATACATCGAATACACATATTTTTATAAAAGGATAAAATTCATGTTCTACAATGTAATTCTTCTGCACATAACGAAAGGTACGCAAAAATATGTCTTTGTAATGCTATGTAGCATATATTTATTTCTAGAGCTGTATAGATTCGTTTATGTGCACCTTGTTAAACGCGTAATCGATGGCAGAACCAAGTCAATATCTTCGTACTAGCTCACGTTACCGGTTTATGTACTATGCTGCTGTCAAACTGTGTAATCGGTCCACATTATTACAAGCCTAATAATGATAACACGCTTTGCAGCTCAGATAGCAAAGTGTTGGCTTATGACGACCGCGGAACCAAGCTAAAATGTTAAAACAGGAGGGCTTTTTTATTTGTGGTGGGCAAAGTCAAGTTTGTGAGGTTTTATTTCTCGATGTTTTCCTGTCCCCACCTCTCTTCATTACACCAACACTCTCCAAAATTCAATTTTAATCAGTATTTCCTTTCCAGAAAACAGAATATTTGCCTGTGGGCGTTCAGAGGCCCATCAACCTATCGCCATTGTTGTTGGTTCTCGTGGAATATAAAAAAATTAATAGATGTCAACGGTGGTGGATTCTAGACGATTCGGAAAATGCAGATGCGATCCAGATCCCCGGATATCACTCTGGTGGAGACATGGCGACTTAGCTGGATCTAAGAAATACGTCAAACCATCACAAGGAATATGGTACTCAGACTTTATGGCTCGTGAGGAACTTTTAAAGCTGCGAATGGTTGAACTTTCTTACAAGGGTACCATCTCAGGTCACAGTGCTTGAATTTTATCAAAATGTATATTTAAGCTAATTTTCGTTCGTTAAGAAATGCGGTGATAGTCGTTCATTTCTCTTTTTTCTCGTTTACGATTTTTTTTATTTATTTTAGTTGGTTATTTAATGACGCTGAATCAACTACTAGGTTATTTAGCGTCGATGAGATTGGTGATAGCGAGATGATATTTGGCGAGATGAGGCCGAGGATTCGCCATAGATTGCCTTGCATTCACATTACGGTTGGGAAAAACCTCGGAAAAAACCCAACCAGCTAATCAGCCGAAGCCTTAACCGACTGAGCCACGCCGGTGGCTTTTACGAATGACTTGAAAAGCGGTGATACTTATGCCACTTCTTGCACTCACTCGAATCCTCATAGTTCCGCGACACCGTATCACAGCTCTCGCATTAATGCTCCAGTCCAGAGGTTCCGAACTTTTTTCAAGGTGCGACCCAATTTTGGGCAAGACATTTATTTGCGATCCTCCCCCCCTCCCAATGCCGTAGACATTTCAGTCAGTTGTTCAACGAAACTGTATCACTTAATACCTTACAGTATGTAGCTTCGATGGCATCTGTAGTGGTGAGATGTTATTTGATGATATGATACCGTGGAGTCAACTTGTGGTTATCCGACATTAGCTTCACAATTGGGAAACCTCGAAAAATCCAAGCAGGTAAACAACTGAATAGAATAACGAAACCAAGATCGAGCGCAATTTCCGTTCAGTAGGAAAACGCACCTATCACATATTATGTATGGCAACTACATTTCCATAGTGTATTCACTGTTCCTAATACAGCTGCTGTGCAAATGTATGATTCACTGTTGGTAGAGATATAATTTTTGTTAATTTTGTATATAATAAGATGTAGGCTATATGCGAATGAATCAATAATAAACATCCGTATGAATTTAGCTTTCATGTATCACAGAGTAGCATTAGTGTGGTTTTAGGCGTAATAAATCGACTATTGACCAGATCTTTTGTATTCGACAGACATTCGAGAAAAGATAGTGGTATAAGAGTACAATACATCAGTTATTCATAGATTTCAAAAAAGTATATGCCTCGGTTAAGATAGAAGTTTTATATGATATTCTTATTGAATTTTGTATTCCCAAGAAACTGGTTCGATTAATTAAAATATGTCTGAGTGAAACGTACAGCAGAGTCCGTATAGGCCAGTTTCTATGTGACGCTTTTCCAATTCACTGCGGGCTAAAGGAAGGAGATGCACTATCACCTTTACTTTTTAACTTCGCTCTAGAAGAGCGTCTCTCAGACTATGGTCCGCGGACCACCTGTAGTCCTCGAGGTCTGTCCTTGTGATCCTTTAAAAATGACAGAAGAAAAAATAAAATTCAAACGAGTTGCGTATCACACTCTTAAAATCACAGAGTTTGGAAATGACACATGGCAATCGAATTTCAGTTTTTCTCCCAGTACAGACATTTTATGAAATTTATTACCCCGCCCGTCTATAGACTTCTCACTCTACTCTCAGCAACAAATGAGGGATTTAAAGCACTATACACGTGGTGTTTCTCGCCATCTTTTCCTTGCACATCTGGCGCCGCGCCTGTAACCCAGCCACGGACCACCCGAATTCATAACAGATGACGAAAGTATCGAACCTTAATTCAATTGTAAAATATAAGTATACTGGTATCAAAATATGTTACGAAAATGATAAATTTGCTTTCGAAGAGAACAAGAGTAAGGTGGTCCGCGGAACTGTTCTACTTTAGAAAGTGGCCCTCACTTCAGAAAAGTTTGAGAAACGCTGCTCTAGAATATGCTATTAGGAAAGTTCAGGATAACAGACAAGGTTTGGAATTGAACTGGTTACATCACCTTCTTGTCTATGCGGATGACGTGAATATGTTAGGAGAAAATCCACAAACGATTAGGGAAAACACGAAATTTTACTTGAAGCAAGTAAAGATATAGGTTTGGAAGTAAATCCCGAAAAGACTAAGTATATGATTATTTCTCGTGACCAGAATATTGTACGAAATGGAAACATAAAAGTTGGAGATTTATCCTTCGAAGAGGTGGAAAAATTCAAATATCTTGGAGTAACAGTAATAAATATATATGACACTCGGGAGGAAATAAATATGAGAAATGCGTGTTATTATTCGATTGAGAGGCTTTTGTCATCTAGTCTTGCTGTCAAAAAATCTGAAAGTTAGAATTTATAAAACAGTTATATTACCGGTTGTTCTGTATGGTTGTGAAACTTGTACGTATAGTCGAACCCAGAAATGCATATAGAATGCTGGTTGGGAGACTGGAGGGAAAAAGACCTTTGGGGAGGCCGAGACGTAGATGGGAGGATAATATTAAAATGGATTTAAGGGAGGTGGAATATGATGATAGGGACTGGATTAATCTTGCACAGGAAAGGGACCGATGGCGGACTTCTGTGAGGACGGCAATGAACCTGCGGGTTCCTTAAAAGCAATTTGTAAGTAAGTATCACAGAGTAGTATATTTAAAAATTTCCCCTATGGTACCAATCACGGTTGGCGTAATTATCAAGCGGGTTTTTCCAAAGTTTTCCTAACTGTGTTAAAATTGTGACATAATCCCATAGCTAGTCTTTCGCCTTATGTCATCAAAATATCATTTCATTATTACTAATTCCACTGTCGTTAGATAAGCTTGCAATGAGACAGAATCATTATATAAAAAAGCAATTAATGAATAATATCGAAGTAAATGAAATATTCACTGGGAACAAAATTGTGATCGTCCACAGATGAAAGAGCATAATATCTATGTGTATCTAGTTAAGAAACGCTGGAATTTTGAATTCCTAATTTAGAATGACGCATATTTACGAATACATAGATAATACTTTTACAAATCTTGTTTTCTTTTCTGCAATTGAGGAGCGCTTTTGCAAAAGTCGATAGATGCAGAAATCAAGATTTTACAGAAATTACACTAAATGACAGGATCTATCGAGTTTTGAAAAAACCTGGAAGGTTTGGTAGTCTCTACATACGGTATGAATCAAATTTTGGTAAATCTGATTTCATAGATCGATTCCGCAGGTAGGAAACATACGATATCCATATGCAACTCACTTTCGAAAATTTCTGCATCTATCGACTTTTGCAAAAACGCTCCTCAATTTATCTATTCCTCTTAACAGAATAATTCCTTTGTAATTCGAATGGAATTCTTGTTTATTGCTTGTTTTCCTCCATGAAATGTCGTGCCCATAATTATGTTCATGGTCTTATAATCCGATTTACTGATTTTAAAATAGACTTCTGGGCTTCAATTCAAACTCTTAAACAAATATAGCCGCTGCCAGCAATCTCTGATGAAATATCTGTACGGCAGATTGGATAAACAAATATGAAAGCCACAACATTTCACAGTGAGACGTGTGTAGCAAGGGGGATGATTGGAGTGAGAATTGGAAATGGTGTACCGATGGAATTTTTAAAGTGTCACGTGCATTCCGACATCCTTTGATGTACAAATAACAACGCGTACATTTCACAAGTTTGGACTACGGCTTTCGAATGCTATTAATTATGTTTCATTATTACAAAATCATGGTGCAGTAATTCATATTTGCAATATCAAATCCCCACCCCTCTTGTTAATGCGAGTCTCTAATCCTGCATAGCATTTACGGTGAAACCAATGTTGACAAATGCAGAACATTCAAAATTGTCTCGGTATTGCGCTCTAAATTTTGTTCAAAACTGTTATATTGCAAATTTTAAAATCATTTTTCTCGAAAACTACTTTTCTGGAACAATTAATATTAGAAGAGAAAAATTCACTCCGGCGCCGGGGATGGAACCCAAGTTCTTGGTTCTACGTACCAAGCGCTCTCACCATTGAACTACGCCGAAGTCCAATCCATAGCACCGGATCGAACTCCCCTCCTCCAGTGTTTTTCCCTTTTCGGCCTGACTCCAATTTGAGCATGTATGTTGACATTTTATTAAGTCAACTGGCATTATACAAGGAGCGCACTCAGTTGAGTGACTTGGTGGCCGGGATTCCACAGTAATATGCACTGTTGCTGGAATAATTTACGGAAGATTATTTTTTTTTTGGTCCTACAGAATATATCTGTTATGGTAACAATTAATATTAGAGGAGAAAAATTCACTCCGGCGCCGGGGATGGAACCCGGGTCCTTGGTTCTACGTACCAAGCGTTCTCACCATTGAGCTACGCCGAAGTCCAATCCACAGCACCGGATCGAACTCCCCTCCTCCAGTGTTTTTCCTTTTTGCGGCCTCACTCCAAGTTGGGCATGTATGTTGACATTTTATTAAATCAACTACTATTATACTATTGAGTGGTTTGGTGGCCGGGATCCCGAAGTAATATGCACAGTAATCCATACAGAAATATGCAGTGTTGGTAGAATAATTTACTAAAGATTATTATTTTTTGGTCATACAGAATACAGGGTGTTTCAAAAATACGGGGCATAATTTCAGGTATGTATTTCCCACATGTAGACAATCAAAATAGTTCATTACAACATGTGTCCGGAAATGCTTCATTTCCGAGTTATGGCATTCACAACATTGAAATTCACCGGAATGTTTTTCTTTCCGCAGATCGTTGTCATTACAGAAGATGTTCAAAATGTCCACCTCCTGCTTGAATACAGACCTCAAATTGATGTCTCACTGACCTGCGAACACGATCCCAAACTCCAGGAGTATTGCGTATGTCCTCAGAACATGCCACAATTCGATTCCGAAGGGATTCCAAATCAGGCACCGGAGACGAATAAACCAATGATTTTAAATGGCCCCACAAGTAGAAATCGAGAGGGTTCAGATCAGGTGAGCGTGGAGGCCAAGCAATTGTGCCACCTCTACCTATCCATCGATCAGGAAACCTTCGATCCAAGTACCGGCGAGCCGTACGACTGAAGTGTGCAGGAGCGCCATCATGCAAGAAGTGAATGTGTTGACGATTGATCAGTGGAGTGTCTTCTAAAACATGAGGTATGGTGTTTTCCAGGAAGTTTGTGTACGCCTGCCCCGTAAGTCTGTTTACAAGTACATGGGGTCCAACTAATCGATCACCAATGATACCGGCCCACATGTTGAGGGAGAACCGCACCTGGTGATGAGATGGAACAGTTCCACGTGGGTTTTCATACGCCTATACATGCTGATTGTGGAAATTTGTTATGCTATCTCGTGTGAACTGTGCTTCATCTGTAAATAATACTAAGGCAGGAAAGTTCGGATTTACACCACACTGCTGCAAGAACCACTGACAGAACCTAACTCGTGCAGGGTAATCTGCTGGTGACAGGGCCTGTACACGTTGCAAATTATAAGGATACAATTGATACTCTTTCAACAGTCTCCAGACAGCCGTATGAGGAACATTGACTTGCAACGCTACCCTTCTTGTGCTGATAGAAGGAGTCATGTTCACAGCCTCCAGAATCTCCTCCTGTACTTCTGAAGTTGTAGATCTTGGTCGTCCCCTTCCCAAACCAGGAGAGTTAAATTTTCCATACTCGCACAGACGGTAATGGAGACGTACAAATGTCTTCCGATCTGGACATTGTCGCTGTAGGTATCTCTCCTGGTACAAACGACGAGCCAGCGCAGCATTGCCGTCCGCCTTACCGTACATGAAATGTATCTCTGCCAGCTCTTGATTTGAATACATGTCGCACAGTCTAACGCCTACACAACACTGAATGTAACCTTCGCCTCGGAATGAACTGTCAGAGTGCCCTCTTAATGTCTCCTTTGACGGCAACGACCTGCGGAAAGAAAAACGTTCCGGTGAATTTCAATGTTGTGAAGGTCATAACTCGGAAATAAAGTATTTCCGGACACATGTTGTAATGAACTATTTTGATTGTCTACATGTGGGAAATACATACCTGAAATTATGCCCCGTATTTTTGAAACACCCTGTATATTTGCAACAGATCATATTTATATACAGATTACTATGCATATTACTGTGGAATCCTGGCCACCAGGTCACTCAACTGAGTGCGCTTCTTGTGTAATGGCAGTTGACTTAATAAAATGTCAACATACATGCTCAACTTGGATTCAGGCCACAAAAGGGAAAAATACTGAAGGAGAGGAGTTCGATCCGGTGTTGTGGATTGGACTTCGGCGTAGCTCAATGTTGAGAGCGCTTGGTACGTAGAACCATGCACCCGGGTTCGATCCCCGGCGCCGGAGCGAATTTTTCTGTTCTAATATTAATTGTTACCATAACAGATATATTCTGTAGGACCAAAAAAAAATAATATTGTTTAGTAAATACTTTTCTGGACTTAATAGACTTTTCCCACCCACCCGCCATTTATTATAGCGTGATTTACTCGATGCGTTGTCTAGTATTTGTGATCAAAGGGTACAAATAAAACGGAATTGCTTCCTAAGCCTCAAAGCATTGAGCATGGTGAAGCCGTTCTAAATGCGCCCGACGTCATAATAACACTCGATTCAAAATGTATATTTTTATGTGGACATTTCAGTTATTTTATCATGTAAAATGCAAAGAACTTAAGCCTTCTAAATAACTGAATTGAGTACTCATAACATTCGTAAATACAGAATTCATTTCTTTCAAGAACATACAGGAAAAAGTAAAATATCCTCAGTAAAATCAGAACAAAATCCCTCTTTTCAGGAAACTTATCCTCATAAAGACAACTATATGTAAAGACGTTCATTAGCCTTCCACCCTATCATGTTCTTTTTACCTCTTTCTCCACTCTCTTATCCAGACATCATTCTGGTAGATGTTGAATTTACTTTCATCAGACTACAAAACTTTACCCAAAAAGTCAGTAGTTTTGTTTACGTACTCATTTGCAAATTGAAAGCATTTCTTTTGATTCACCTTTCGACTGGGAATTCTAGCATTGTACCCAGCCTTAATTAGGACCTTCCGAACAGTTCCATCATGAACGTCCTTACCTACATCTTCCTTCAACTGTGCTGTAATCTCCACTGCAGAAACCACTCGATGTTTCTTTACTTGATACACTATTTTCCTCTGTTCCCTTGTGGGCAGATAAAAAAGGTAATTCTATTTCTTCCACTATGTTAATAATGTCAAAATAAGTGCTTATACAAATTTCGGCCGTTCCATCACAATTACGAGGCCATCCAGAAAATGATTTTCCCTGGGGACGTTTACAAAAGAAAACCACAATTGCATGGAAAGATTTACTGAAATAGATGTTTGCGCTATTTGTCAACATATCTCCCACTGGAATTGAAACATTTGTCATAGCATGGGATCAATTTTGGTATCCCTATGTCGTAGAAGTCAGCCGCCTGGGATCGGAACCAGCGTTTGACAGCACCTCTCTGTCGATCCCATGATATGAAAAATGTCTCAGTTCCAGTGGGGTATATGTTGAAAAATAGCTCAACAATTCCTGTATCTGTTTCAATAAACCTTTCCATGCAATTGTATTTTTCTTCTGTAAACGGCCCCGGAGAAAATCACTTTCTGGACGGCCTCGTAACTGCGGTCGAGTGGCCAAAATTTGTATAAGCACTTCTTTTGACATTATTAACATGGAGAAAGAAAAAAAGGCTTTTTTATCTGCCCCCATCAGAATGTCTGCTTGCTAGCTTCTACGGTCTGCCAGCTCTGGACTGATTCTCCGCCGTCTTGAACTTCTTGTATCGTTGAACACTGTTGTTCGACTTTTTTGTGCTGATTCTGCGATCTCTGCGAAAGTTTTGCCCCGTTTGAATATCTTTAGTAGGCCTACTAACAACTATGGGAACAACTTTTCTGTGGAGGGGGTAGGAATAGAAGGGAAGGTCGGGCGTGTGTCTACCGAGTTCAAGGCAAAGACAAACCCACTCCCCTATAATTCGTAAGTAGACTCATCCGATCTCGTGCGCAGCTCTGTAGGAAGGGTGGGGGAGTGTCTGGACACAATGCATGCGCTGTACGTCTCATGTTCTCTGCAATCGTTACTGATCGAGTAATGACGAAGCACACTTTGTCTTTATGAAGAGGAGAATATGTACTGAACAACATGACACCTATCAAGTACTTTGTGTATTAATTCAAGGGCTTTGTCTTATTTGCCTTGTCTATTTGTGTGTGTGAGAGGGAGAGAGAGAGAGAGGGAGAGAGAGGTGCATTCCAATACTTTTAGAAAGCAATCGTGAAAAGGATAATTTTCTGCATATAGGGAGTTTTAGATTATCCTTTTTGATTAATGTACAAGAAGAAGAAGATTTCCTAACTATTCAATAAGTGTACTTTCTGTGAATAAAACTGTATTATCGATACTAATAATAAATCTGTAGCCGAAATTTTTTTGGTAATTTTCGATTTTCCAAAAATAATTGGTCCTAACATATATAATTAACCATCCTGAAACCGAAAATCGCTTTTTTTGAAATTTTTGTTTGTATGTCTGTCTGTCTGTATGTTTGTTACCTTTTCACGCGATAATGGCTCAACGGATTTCGATGAAAATTGGAATATAAATTAAGTTCGTTGTAACTTAGATTTTAGGCTATATGGCATTCAAAATACATTATTTAAAAGGGGGGTTATAGGGGGACCTGAATTAAATAAATCGAAATATCTCGCGTATTATTGATTTTTGTGAAAAAATTTTACATAATAAAAGTTTCTTTAAAACTCATTTGCGATAAGCTTTATTCTTTGAAAAATTTTGGTAGGACTGATATTTAATGAGATAAATGAGTTTTAAAATTAAAATAACTGCCATCTAAGGCCGTGTAACGAAATAAAAAACAAATGACTTAGTCTATAAGGGGCCTCGGACAACAACAATCGAAAGCTATGAAAGTTAGCCTACAGAGAATGTTTCTGTGTTTATATGAAGTAATATCGGAAGCTAAATTAACCGATTTGTATAATTAATTATTATTTCACCATTGGAAAGTGTAGTTTCTCTAGATGGACATAATACTATAATGTTATTACAGTAACTTCTGATATAATAATGTAATGTAATGCAATATAATATAATATAATATAATATAATATAATATAATATAATATAATGTACTATAATATAATACTATATAATATAATATAATTTAAGTTATTTGAAGGGTTCAGGACCATAGTGGACCATTTACTGAATACGTAGAAAACAACAAGGGTTAAAATTAAGTTATTATCATAATTCAATGCAAACATATAGCAAGGAAAATAAAGTATACACATTAAATCTAAATGATGTCAATGTTTATTAAACTATGGTTGCATGTAATAACAATTAAGAAACATGTTAAAGGAATTGTCGTTGCACCAATGAGTGCTTTCTGGACCAAAATGATCGCATTTTAATTTTTTAAATACAATTTAAATTAAGTAACATATTAAACGATTTATCCTTCTATCAAGAACGAATGTTCCCTGCATCAAACGTCCTATTTTAATTATGTAATTACTTTATATTTATTTCTAACGGGTGCAGCGGAGCGCACGGATACGGCTAGTTTCTTAGTAAACTTAAGATACTTCTTTTAACCAAGTTAGAGAACTGTTATATCTTTCCTGACTTTCGAACGAACTTCAACCATTTTTTTACAGAACTACGTATATTATTATTTTTTTCTATAAAAAAGGTAAAGGTATAGCCGTAACATGCCATGAAGGCACTTGAGGGGCATGGAGGTAGAGCCCCATGCTTTCCATGACCTCGGCACTAGAATATAAGGTGGTATGGTCGGCACCACGCTCTGACCGCCTTTTACCCCCGGGAAAGACCCGGTACTCAATTTTATAGGAGGCTGAGTGAACCTCGGGGCCGTTCTGAAAGTTTGGCAACGAGAAAATATCCTATCACCAACTGGGATCGAACGCCGGACCTTCCAGTCCGTAATAAAAATTAAAAAAAAATATTATGTTTTATTTAACGACGCTCGCAACTGCAGAGGTTATATCAGCGTCGCCGAATGTGCCGGAATTTTGTCCCGCAGGAGTTCTTTTACATGCCAGTAAATCTACTGACATGAGCCTGTCGCATTTAAGCACACTTAAATGCCATCGACCTGGCCCGGGATCGAACCCGCAACCGTGGGCATAGAAGGCCAGCGCTATACCAACTTGCCAACCAGGTCGACTCCAGTCCGTAATAAAGCTACTTTTAACGTAGTTAATCGGTCTGGGTGACGTAGTCGGTAGAGTGCTTACCTTTTGTTCTCGAAATTGCAGGTTCGATACCGACCCATGTCGATGGCATTTAAGTGTGCTTAAAGGCGACAGGCTCATGTCAGTAGATTTACAGGCATGTAATTTTTTTTTGAAAGATAGATGGATTTATTGAGTAATATTATACATACAGATGTTATATTATCATAATTTTCTCTTAAATCCAATTCACGGGCCTTCTGACCGTACGTGCTTTGTACCTAAAACAAGTCATTTGTAGGTTTCACCCTCTCACCTATAGTTAGATCCAACCACTCTCCAAAAGAACACACAGATTAAAATAAAAATGGTACAAACAAAACACATATCCTAAATTAAACGGGCATGAAAGTGTATAATTGAGTATCCCTTCGTCAGTTCGCATCACAAACTTCAACAGCTGAAGTTCTAATCTGTCTCTCCTTCAAGAGGAACAATCCAGTCTTTTGTTCCCATTCTCTATTCCCCATGAAGCGAAGCGAACTCCTATTCTGACTTAGCATCGAGCGTGGTAGATATTTTTTCTGGATATGTTCCAATTCGACACACTGTAATAAAATCTATGTCCAGGTTGTTAGTATGTTAAAAAACTCCTGCGGGACAAAATTCCGGCACACTGCCGACGCTGATATAACCTCGGCAGTTGCGAGCGTCGTTAAATAAAACATAATTTACCATTTAACAAAGTTAAGAAACTTTTAAAACTTTTGAGAATTTTAAATAGCGCTTTTATTTCGAATGTATGTTGATAGTCATTTCTTAATTTTAAACGAAATTCTTATGAAACATTCGTCATGTTAACGAATTAATATTCGTTACCAAGACAACTTTCATAGCGTAAGGAACACGCTACGTATATCGATGAATTTTCGTAATAATAAAAATATCCGATTTTACTCGTTTTACCTTAAAACAAAAGATATCGATTTCAGAAACAAAACATAAACTCTCTCGCCAATCGGATGGAACAAAGAGAAATGTGAACAGATGGATGTTATCAGTAGCTCATACATTTCCGATTCTATGCGTCATTTGATAGTGTTTGAAGCAATTAAATTTATCTACATATTTCTGAAGTATATGATGACAAACGCTTCACAAAAAAGATCTCTATCAGGGGGGTACAGACTGTGTTTTGAGATGTTCCATACGAATGTCAAAACAAAATATAGCGAGATTGAAACCATATTTCATCCGTGTGACGTTTTAAATGCGATGCAAAAGCTGGACAACGAATATTCGATGGAAAAGGTGGACCTACACCAAAACACGTCATAAACAAAACATGACACGTCAAGTTATCTCTGTCATAAAGCTAGCTTCTTTCCAATGAACTTGTAGTCGTGGCAATATGCAATAAGGCCAAGGTTGCTACAAAGAATGGGGATGACAGAAAACCATCTGCAATATCCTGTTGTCATAGTGATATACATATTCTATGTAGGATTACTGCTCTGCTTTTGTTTCGTCCCTGTAACTAGCGATGAAGGCAGATTTTCTGCTTTGATTTACATGCAAATAACTCTCGTATTCAGAAAATTTATGCCTTAGTAGTGACGAATTACATATTCTCTTCACTTAATAATAGCTGATCCAAAACTGGCATTATGTATTCTGTGTGTATGTGTGTGTGTTTGTCTCTCTCTCTTTCTCTCTCTCACACACAGACAAATAGACAGAGACAAAGGGAACGAGTGAGAACGCTGAGTTTATGCACATCTCTAATCACTTGAGCTGCATTAGCTTCATCATGGAATCTCAAGAATGTGAAATTGTTAAGTCTTCAATTTATAAATACCGGTAAGAATCATGTGTTCAAATACATCCATGATATGGATCAGTTCGCTGCCAATATGATGTATGTTGAAAGAGGAGATCTAATCTTGAAGTGACTTGAAGTCTTCGTATCTCAGTAATAATTCTGTGGAACACATTTTAAGTTCAGAGCAACATCTCTTTAATAAAATTATATAAATTATAAATTAAATGCACTTAAAACATTCATATGACACTATCTTTCAGCGCTCCGCATTTTCGACGAGTTCGCTGTGCAAGTATGAATTCCAATCAACCGAGTAATGTATGCGAAAAGTATTTGCACAAGAATAAAACGGGGATCTGCAGTTACTTGTTTAAGAAAGGGAGCTAATATTGAATTGTCTATATTAATAAAGTACGCCATTTTAAGCGGTAGGGGACTGAACTGAATTTTGGTAACTTCTAAACCATAAAAGATATATTAATAACTTTTTGCATACTAGTTCTGGAAATTACTTGGTACATACATACAAATTCTAAAAGCTGTAATGAAAGTAATATCAACATTATTATTTTCATATTAATTTTATGTTAATATTTTGATATCTATATAATTTCTGTGCTATAATTTGACAAATGTATTTTTTTTCTCAATGTAACATTTAGTTTGTTCAAACTGAAATTATGTTTTAAATTAAATATTATTAAATTTAATAATTTCAAATTAAAAAAAAATCAAGCATACTATGGAATTAAAATCTTTTAGACCCAATCATACTTTAAACTACACAAATTTAAATGTCAATTATCAAATACTGGAATACACTGATACAGCAGAAAGATCAATATGTAAATAAAAGTGGGAGTATGTAGATTTTGAAGAAATGAATGTGTAGGAAAAATTTAAACCCATAAAATAGATAACAAATGCATTCTACATACATCCTGAAACTCTGCTATCAGTTGGGCACATGTAGGCCTACTATCTGAAACGGACTCTATCTCAATGTGGAAACAATCACTTAGAAAATTGAGGAAAACCACAGCAATGGAAAAAGGGAGAAGTCTTGCAGCGAGAGTAGGCATTTCCCAGTGCCGCATTTAAATAGATAGCACACGACTTTGAGATGACAGCAGAAACACGCAGCAGAAGAGGAATATGCAAATGAAACTTGACGAAATGATTAACAAGAATTTGTTATGTAATATAATAAGTATATTTAATTTAATGTGTCTTCTTATTTTCTGGCTCTACAGCCCTTCGTGAGCTTTGGCCTCCTTCACAATTTTCCTCCACTCGTCTCTATCTTGTATCTTCCTTTTCCATCCTCTTATACCCATTCTTCCCATATCCATCTCAACGTCCTGTAACCACCACTTCCTAGGTCTTTCTTTCTTACTCCTATAATGGGTATTTAATTTAATATATACATATATGGTCCAGCGCCATGGCGTCGTGGTCTAAGGCATCCGCTTAGGACTCGGGTTACGGAATGCGCGCTGGTTCGAGTCCTCATGGGGGAAGAAATTTTCTCATGAAATTTCGGCTAGTGTATGGGACCGGTGCCCATCCTGCATCGTGATGCACTTGGGGAGCTAGCGAAATCAGTTTGCGAATGCCAGCTATAACGGCTGGGGGGATCATCGTGCTAACCACACGATACCACCATTCTGGTTGGATGATCGTCAAACCTCTGCTTCGGCGTGTGGGCGTGAGGCCAGCAGCCGGCTGGTCGGTCTAGGCCCTTCATGGGCTGTAGCGCCACGGATTATTATATACATATATGTGGTAAACGGGAAGGAATGGTAAACGGGAGAAGAGTTCGGGGCAGAAGAAAATATCAGATGATACACGACATTACGACATATGGATCATGTGAGACAAAGAGGAAAGCAGAAAATAGGAAAGACTGGAGAATGCTGGGTTTGCTTGAAAGACCTGCCCTTGGGCAGAACACTATGAATGAATGAATGATATACCTATTTTTCAGTTCAGTCCCCCCTTAACTACGTATCGTGATCGAAACGAACCAAACACGTCAGTCCGCATTACCAGGTAATGCACTGACTAGACTCGACTGGCTGTACTATGGCCGTGTCTCAAAGCTCAAGTCCATACTACACACTAGTGACTAGCAACTAGCTGACTTGTAAACTACACACTAGGGAGCTTCGGAAATGTATGCTTGAAACATGGCCTTCCTTATAGACTATTTTTCTAAAAACCATGACATCACGGTGCAGCACTGAATTAAGAAGGCAGTGCCCTAATGCAGTTTCATTACGAGTTATGTGGAAAAGATAAGGGCTTAATATATTAAAATAATGTTTAAAGCATTGCACAGATGGTAGGTACTAACAATATCAGTGTTCAAAGTTAACGTGTTATTCTACATTATATTTACATTATTTCACTTCCAAAGCATTTTCAGATTTCATAACCCCAATTGCAGATGAGGTATCCATGTTCGTTTAGTGAACAAGTCATCAATCAAGCAAGCATTTTCTTTTACTAGCTACTACGGACTTGATTGCTATGCACTATGCAGCTTTGGATCATAACTTCTGACTTCACATCCGGCTATTTAGTCAACAATCTAGTTCACTTCAGCTGAAAATGTAGCTTTGAGACACGGCCTAATTACCCCTCTTCATGATGTGTTGAATATACACCGCATGCAACCACCTAACTTCATTTTGGTGTCCAGAATATCCACAACCGGTCATTCCTTAATACCAATAACATATGTTATTTCTTTTCTTTATCCTTGTTTAACCTCCTTTCTGGGCTTTACAAGCCATGTGACCGTAGAGAAGGGATAATTATTTTTGGTCACACAATGGACTTCCATGCTGAGGTGTCAGCTCGGCGCAGGCAACACCGCCTAAAGACAACATAAATGTATATAGACAACGGACAGATTGTTAGGGGTAGTTGGAAAATAAATTTACAACCTGCATTCGCCTTTCCGAATGGGCAAAACACCGAGAGAGAAAAAAAAAGCATTTCGGGATTTGAACCTGGGCTTCTTGAATGCCAATCCTAGATGATACCGTTTCGACCAACCCTCTCGATACACTATGTTCTACAGGTGGAAAAACTAGCTGTAGTCCATATGGTTGCTAGGATAAGAAGTAATAGTAGTAGGCCTAATAGTAATGGACGCAACACTAGTAACAGTAGAAGTAATAGCAAGAGTAGTAGTGATAGTAAGAGTAGTAGTATTAGTAATAGACGTAGCAATAGTAACAGTAGTAGTAAATGGACGTAACAATAGTAACAGTAGTAGTAATAGTAATAGTAGTAGTAATAGTAACAGTAGTAGTAACAGTAACAGTAGTAGTGACAGTAACAGACGTAGCAATAGTAACAGTAGTAGTAAGAGTAATGGACGTAACAGTAGTAACAGTAGTAGTGATAGTAACAGACGTAGCAATAGTAACAGTAGTACTAATAGCAATGTACGTAACAATAGTAACAGTAGCAGTAATAGTAACAGTAGTAGTAATAGTAATGGACGTAGCAATAGTTACAGTAGCAGTAATAGTAACAGTAGTAGTGATAGTAACAGACGTAGCAATAGTAACAGTAGTAGTAAGAGTAATGGACGTAACAATAGTAACAGTAGTAGTGATAGTAACAGACGTAGCAATAGTAATAGTAGTACTAATAGCAATGGACGTAGCAATAGTTACAGTAGCAGTAATAGTAACAGTAGTAGTGATAGTAACAGACGTAGCAATAGTAACAGTAGCAGTTACAGTAACAGTAGTAGTGATAATAACAGACGTAGCAATAGTAACAGTAATGGACGTAACAATAGTTACAGTAGCAGTAATAGTAACAGTAATAGTGATAGTAACAGACGTAGCAATAGTAATAGTAGTAATAGTAATGGACGTAACAATAGTGACAGTAGTAGTGATAGTAACAGACGTAGCAATAATAATAGTAGTACTAATAGCAATGGACGTAACAATAGTAACAGTAGCAGTAATAGTAACAATAGTACTAATAGCAATGGACGTAACAATAGTTACAGTAGCAGTAATAGTAACAGTAGTAGTGATAGTAACAGACGTAGCAATAGTAAGAGTAGTAGTAATAGTAATGGACGTAACAATAGTAACAGTAGTAGTGATAGTAACAGACGTAGCAATAATAATATTAGTACTAATAGCAATGGACGTAACAATAGTAACAGTAGCAGTAATAGTAACAGTAGTAGTGATAGTAACAGACGTAGCAATAGTAACAGTAGCAGTAACAGTAATGGACGTAACAATAGTTACAGTAGCAGTAATAGTAACAGCAGTAGTGATAGTAACAGACGTAGCAATAGTAAGAGTAGTACTAATAGCAATGGACGTAACAATAGTAACAGTAGCAGTAATAGTAACAATAGTACTAATAGCAATGGACGTAACAATAGTTACAGTAGCAGTAATAGTAACAGTAGTAGTGATAGTAACAGACGTAGCAATAGTAAGAGTAGTAGTAATAGTAATGGACGTAACAATAGTAACAGTAGTAGTGATAGTAACAGACGTAGCAATAATAATATTAGTACTAATAGCAATGGACGTAAAAATAGTAACAGTAGCAGTAATAGTAACAGTAGTAGTGATAGTAACAGACGTAGCAATAGTAACAGTAGCAGTAACAGTAATGGACGTAACAATAGTTACAGTAGCAGTAATAGTAACAGCAGTAGTGATAGTAACAGACGTAGCAATAGTAAGAGTAGTACTAATAGCAATGGACGTAACAATAGTAACAGTAGCAGTAATAGTAACAATAGTACTAATAGCAATGGACGTAACAATAGCAACAGTAGCAGTAATAGTAATAATAGTAGTAATAGCAATGGACGCAACAATAGTTACAGAAGCAGTAATAGTGACAGTAGTAGTTATAGTAACAGACATAGCAATAGTAACAGACATAGCAATAGTAACAGTAGTAGTAATAGTAACATTATTAGCAATAGTAACAGATGTAGCAATAGCAGCAGACGTAGCAATAATAGCAGACACGGCAATAGTAACATTATTAGTATTAGTAACAGACGTATAATAGTAATAGACTTAGAAAAAGGTTATATTACTAATATTAGTGGGAGTTACTCTAGGCCTAGAGTTTTTGAACGACACACTGACCTTCAGACCTTGCTTAGGGTCGAAATTGAACGCGGACGAAAAATGAAAAACGTTTGCCTGGAGACATCTTTAAGTGACGGAATTCTTTTACGTGACGGAGCTCTATCACACGGGCCTCTCATTATTCTCTCTTGAATAACGTCATGCTAATAACTTAACTGTCTTTGTAATTCATAGCTTTCGGCTGGGTTTCATCCTGTTAATTACTTATACAAGGGCGAGCGTGATATCCGTGAAATTTCATTTTCGTAACAGTACGGTCTGTGAACGCAGCATTTCGTTCGTAGGATACAAAATGTTGCTAACATAAAATGTCCGTTTATTCTATATTTTTAATTTAAAATGAACATTGGGGTTGGTATGTACTGTAAGAAAAATTCACGTTAACACAGTCTGTGGTTAGGAACTCTGTTTGCATAGATATTTTAATATAGAGATGGTTTTTAGATTTCTGCGAAGTCAATTCCACTGCTATTACGTTCAGCAGAACTACGGAAGCTGTATGAATGCAAAAAGAAGGAACAAATGAAGCGGCGGAAATGAAGTTTTCAAGGATCATAGTTATAACCATTTAGACAGAAAATACAGTGATGGCATTGTAATGGAACTATATAAAAGATGTTTCAAATTTAATGTCTAGAAATTTACGGACGTGTACTTAGAAACATTTTCAAAATATTTCACGTAAGATACCAGTAACCGAAGTTGCGCAGTTACAGAATGAATGAGGCCTATGCAAGTAGTTTGAAATTATTATAAATAGGTAATTATTATAAATTATAATTATTACTATTTCTAATACTATGTTTCAAATGCTATTACTCAGATATGCATAACAGAAAGATCATATTAAACATCAATATATTTCAATTCTGCTTAAAATGTAAATAAACTCCTGGTATTTCATATTTTAAAGATGAGCTGCCATGGTGATCTAGCGGCCAGAGCGTTGGACGCATAATCCTGTGGACCGGGATTTGATCCCCGGCGTACCGCAGATTTATAACTTGTGTTGGGAAAGCCCGGGAAATGCCTGCTATTATTCGGTTGAAGGGCATTTATCAGCAAGTCTGCTTTCAAATATTCTGAAATTTAGAATTTATAAAACATTTATATTACCAGTTGTTCTATATGGTTGTGAAACTTAGACTCTTACTTTGAGAGAGAAGCAGAGGTTAAGGATGTTCGAGAATAAGGTGCTTAGGAAAATATTTGGGGCTGAGAGGGGTGAAGTTACAGAAAAATGGAGAAAGTTATGCAATGCAGAACTGCACGTATTGCATTCTTCACCTGACATAATTAGTAATATTAAATTGATACGTTTGAGATGGGCAGGGCATCTAGCACGTATGGGCGAATCCAGAAATGCATATAGAGTGTTAGTAGGAAGACGTGAGGGAAAAAGACCTTTGGGGAGGGGGAGACTTAGATGGAAGGATAAAATTAAAATTAATTACCTATTTCCTTATCTAATTAACTATTTCCTTATCTAATTAACTATTTACTTGTTTAATTACCTATTTACTTGTTTATTAATTTATTAATTTATTTATTTATTTGTTTATTTATTTAAAGTCCATAAGGCATTCCACCAGAACTTTACATAAACGTTTTTGTTCAGAATCACCTATATTTCACCCTTCACACCATGTACCCGTCCTCCTGACTCACCCTGTATATATATCTTCACAACTTAGTGGACTTTTATGTAATTGGCATAAGAAACTGTATAAAAAATTTCTGAACACTTGAAACTGGACATCGTGTCTGTGCGAACTCTCCTTGTGTACACGAACGGACTCTTCTAATTGAGGTCTCGAATAAAACAACAGCCCAAGTCGCCTGTTTTGCGAAATAGAGATTTACGAGTATCCAGATGTTACCTCTGCTAAGACAGACTATCCATCGACAAGAAATAGCCAAAGTACACGTCTTCATACATTTTTATGACGTCTTCATGCTTCGTTCCCATGTAAAAGTACCCCAAGTCTATCACTCTATAGTCGACAGTACAACTTGTGTTGCTGCAAAGTCTGGAAAATGGAGGGCACTCGAACTTCAGTGAATCTGATAGTGAAACTGGACTCAGAAAGGGCCGAACCCACAGAATGAAGCCAAAATAAACGTAAGATAGTGAGAAAGTGTGACGAGGAGCAAAACTATACTCAACAACGTCCATCAAGAAGCATGCAGAAGAAAATGTTGAATAAAGGCCACAAGTTTTGCATAATTTCGTTCCCCACCTTCACGATAATGTCAATTATACCTTTGGCAGTCCAAAATATTTTGTCTTTTTGATAATGTGAGGAGTCTGATACTAAAATTTTCGTTGAAAAGAATATAGATCTTTACATCTTGAAAAGGAGGAACGTATTTAATTAACTAAAAGCAAACGACTTGGATCACTAGAGTATTTGTATGATATTATGGTATATCCTTATAATCGATGTTTAGATGTGAGCTAATTCGTTATTTTTGTCTGAAATATATTTTGTGCAGAAATTGTTTATTGTTTATGTGATTTTTTTTTCGTTTAGTATATTATATATTAGGAGAAAATCCACAAACGATTAGGGAAAACACGGAAATTTTACTTGAAACAAGTAAAGCGATCGGTTTGGAAGTAAATCCCGAAAAGACGAAGTATATGATTATGTCTCGTGACCAGAATATTGTACGAAATGGAAATATAAAAATTGGAGATTTATCCTTGGAAGGGGTGGAAAAATTCAAATATCTTGGAGCAACAGTAACAAATATAAATGACACTCGGGAGGAAATTAAACGCAGAACAAATATGGGAAATGTGTGTTATTATTCGGTTGAGAAGCTTTTATCATCTAGTCTGCTGTCAAAAAATCTGAAAGTTAGAATTTATAAAACAGTTATATTACCGGTTGTTCTGTATGGTTGTGAAACTTGGACTCTCACTTTGAGAGAGGAACAGAGACTACGGGTGTTTGAGAATAAGATTCTTAGGAAAATATTTGGGGCTAAGAGGGATGAAGTTACAGGAGAATGGAGAAAGTTACACAACGCAGAACTGCACGCATTGTATTCTTCACCTGACATAATTAGGAACATTAAATCCATGCGTTTGCGATGGGCAGGGCATGTAGCACGTATGGGCGAATCCAGGAATGCATATAGAGTGTTAGTCGGGAGACCGGAGGGAAAAAGACCTTTAGGGAGGCCGAGACGTAGATGGGAGGATAATATTAAAATGAATTTGAGGGAGGTGGGATATGATGATAGGGACTGGATTAATCTTGCTCAGGATAGGGACCGATGGCGGGCTTATGTGAGGGCGGCAATGAACCTTCGGGTTCCTTAAAAGCCATTTGTAAGTAAGTAAGTATATTTATAATGAAGCAAAGTTTAATTCAGTATAGCAAAGAAGAATTAAAATAAAACAACGTGCAAAGTAAAGCTTAAATCAGAGTGGTCAGCACAGAGCACCCTGGGGCTAGCGTCTCTTACCCGGGGAAAACGCAGTGCATCATGGTGCACTCGTAGCTGCTAGCGGGTATGCCATCTCTTCCTGCTCCACGACGGTGCACACGGGACGGCACCACTTACCCTTTGCACATTTCAGCGAGTGCTGACGACCACTGGCTTAAATAATCGTTCATTATTCCGTACCCAACAAGTACACAAACATGAAAACTTTATGCTACAATATTCAGTTTTATTACGTGAGACTATGACCTAAAACTTGTTAATAAAATGTAACCCAGAAATGAATAATTCAAATGGAACCTTCTCCTATAAAATTTAGTTTTCTAAACTTGGGTTGCTGTTTTATTAGAGATCTCAACTGTCTTTGTGATGATATGGCGTTGTTATAGCTCGCGCGAGAAACGATTACCAAAAAGCAATGGTGGCGTTGCTGTCTGTTTTGACGTGTATATGTAGGCACGCCGAGGGGGGAGAGGTGCGAGCCGATGGAAGTACTGTCTCTTCCAAGAAGATGAACAAATGAGGACATCGCTGTGAAAATAAAGAACGTAGCAAGAGAAAAATTCGAAGCTAATTAAACGCGCGACATATGTTTACGAATGAAATAATAATACCGTGCGATACAAGACACGTATTCACATGCAATGGAGCAAACTAAAGCCATAAGGCGTAATATATTCTATCACAACCCAAGACTGATTCTATCGATGTCATTTCTCTTCCTTCCTGCGGGACAAAATTCCGGCACATCCGGCGACGCTGATATAACCTCTGCAGTTGCGAGCGTCGTTAAATAAAATATAACATTTCTCTTCCGACTGTACTCTTGAATATCATTCAAGTTATCTCGTGACCTTTCCTGTCGCCCGCTCTTCCTTATCGCATTGTTTGATTCGCATTCCTTCCGTCGGTAATCCGTACTTGCGAGACCTATAGTAGAAGAGGAGATGATACTAAGAGATAATATACTACTGGAGCTAAATAACAGCTGCGAAAAGTATGGGATGAAGATAAATTCAAACAAAACAAAGATCACAGTCAGAGGAAGAAAAATAAAGAAGGTAAACGTGCGAATTTTAAATGGGCAGTAAAACAAGTGGATAGCTTCATATACTTGGGGCGTACTATAAGCAGTAACATGAGGTGCTGCCAGGAAGTCAAAAGGAGGATAGCAATGCCAAAGAAAGACTTTAAGAGAAGAAGTAGCATCTTCTGCAGGCTTCTGGAAGAAAGAACTAAGGAAGATACTAGTGAAGTGCTTTGTGTGAAGTGTGGCATTGTATTGGGGCAGAAACATGGATATTACGACGAAATGAAGAGAAACGAATAGAAGCATTTGAAATGTGGATATGGAGAAGAATGGAGCGTGTGAAGTGGACAGACAGAATAAGAAATGAAGCTGTGTTGGGAAGAGTGGGTGAAGAAAGAATGATGCTGAATCTGGTCAGGAAGAGGAAAAGGAATTGGCTGGGTCATTAGCTGAGAAGAAACTGCCTACTGAAGGATGCAGTGGACGGAATGGTGAACGGGAGAAGAGTTCAGGGCAGAAGAAAATATCAGATGATAGACGAGGTTTTGCCTTAGATAACGCAACGCTAAATCGAATCTTCACATTCCACTTTCTACTTTCATTTATTGTAATAACAGCTGTAATATTATATTTACTATTTCTACACCAAACAGGATCAAATAACCCTACAGGATTAAATAGAAATATTGATAAAATCCCATTCCTAGACGACATTTAGATATATGGATCATGTGAGAAGATTAGAAAAGACAGAAAATAGGAAATATTGGAGCATGTTGGGTTTGCAGTAAAAGATCTGCCCTTGGGCAGAACACTATGAATGAATGAATGAATAAATGGTCTTGGACGGTATATGAATAAACATTTACATGGTAATAGATGTCAATTTCCTCTCCAAAAAAGCCTTTACATTTTCTATCGGTATAATAATAATAATAATAATAATAATAATAATAATAATAATAATAATAATAATAATAATAATAATAATGTATTTAACCTGGCAGAGTTAAGGCCATACGGCCTTCTCTAACACACAACCAGGAGTAAAGACTGCGTTACAAAAAAAAACACTACAAATTTACAAAGTACACTACAATTTTACACACAAAACTGAATAAGATAATAATAAAATTTAAACAAGTAAGAAGAAATCAGACATAATATATAACATGCAGAAAGAAAGAAAGAAAGAAAGAAAGAAAAAAGCATAATAAAATGCGAACAGCAGGTCAAGATAAATGAGGCATACAAAGTATAAAAAAAATAAGACAATTATTCATAATAATAATAGTAATAATAATAATAATAATAATAATAATAATAGTAATAAAATAGTGCAGTACAAAGCATACAGTGAATACAATATTAAGTACGCACAATAAGGAAAATTATGATTATATATAGCTCAACTTATCACATTAGAGATATACCATTATCGGAAAATATGAAAACAAAAATATAAAATAATATGAATATCACTAGAACATAAAAAAAATGTGAATACGTGGAAACATGCAATACAACACTTGTCATAATACTAAGTTAGTATAGGACTAATATAGATATTATAGGTTACTCAAATTATGTTAGTAAAATATACATAGGATTTCATATTAGATAATACAGCTTACGGACATATGGACTCAGTCACCAGCGTCTAGTTCGAAAACATCAGAAAAACAGAAATGTTGAAAAGGAGCACTTTTAAAACAAGTTCCTTGTATTTTAGTTGAATGGATGAAAAAAAATCTTCAACTCCATCTAGCGCTCTATTCTCGCTCTATACGTAATCGTATATGCCCTGGTGTATTGTTCTCATGTACACAAAAAGAAGGGGAGAAAGCGCTCTCAAAGGAAGAGGTTTGTGGAGGGGGTTGATAGCGAAAGTGGCTCCTGGCGTTATCACATTAGTCTCTGTTTACGTCCCGACCCAATTCCGATCTCTCGACATGAAATATGCAACAGGCAAGAGCCACCCTCTGTCGTCACCGAATCTCCAACACCCCCGCGCTAACCCCTACCAACCCACTGGTTGTTGTCGTCTGTGTTAAGAGGTCGAGAGGGGTTGAATTAACCGTCGTTTTCAATTGTATACAAAAATACTCAGAGAATGACTAACTTTGAGACACTCTTGCACTAAAATTTTGACATCGTTTCCTAGATACGGGAGACGGAAATGAAATTGTGTTGTAATGAACTTTCGGAATAAGATTGACTGGAATAGAATCTTAAAAGTAACAGTATTAACTCCTATCTGTGACAACATGGTAAATATGTTCTTCTTAAACTGTAGGATTTACTAAGACTATTTCGTTTAAATGACGTCATTCCATTTTCGGACAATCAAGTGTAACGAAATTTTGAATTCCAACCAATCATAGTCTACATCGCGATAATTTCTGCAGCTCGATTTATTACTATCAATTTATCGCATGGCCGTTCTTTTGTTTAGTCAGTGTCGCCAACTGTTTCCACGTAAATCGATGAACATGAATCCATTGTACTAAATAAAGTGCGAAATCCTACTTCCACATCTATATCTTCATATTCTAATTCGATATCCTTTGTATCTAAAGAAAATTACACTCCTTCATAACAATTTTTCATTTAATTAATGTATTAATCAGGTTATTTCTAATTATACTATAAAATGTTTAAATTAAATTATAATTTCAGTAGATATAGAAAACGTAGTTCTGTTATCAGGGTGCGATTTAAGATATCTGATGAGTGGGGGGGGGGTAAAATCCTAGATAGAGAATACCACACATAAAATCATTATTATTATCCTCATTCGATACGGCTCAACGCTTGGTCGCACTGAGTTGCTTGTCTTGCATCTTGGTCATAATAATAATTATATCTGTGAACAGGCTTAAGATAAGATTTGTAATTCCTAAATTATTGATTGTTGTCAGCTTGCCGGTGATGATAATACATCAATATTATTTTCTTTGCTTACTTTGTACTTTATAAAGTACATAAACTCGTATTGAAACAATTATATTTTGTGAAGGGCGAAAGAAGTTATCCCTGGCAGGGATGTTAATATTAATTTCTGAGGGGGGATAACTTTCCAACAGAGGGAGAAATCCCACAATCCCTCCCATCCCCACGTTAAATCGTACCCTGTCTGTTATAATAACAAGAGAGAAGCGCAGTACATGTAATTAATATTTTTAAACCTGTATTTCGTTTTTCTCAATTGGCATTACTGAATAACATTCAATGTCTTTATTGCAACTAAATAAAAATATTTACATACAGAATACTAAATAAATTTTACAAGAGAAAGAGTTCATACAAAGGGCTGGACTCAAGAAGAGTACCCAAAACGCTCAATGCATTTCCGCGTTGAATTGCAATACTTAAACGTTGACGCAAATAAGTACTGCAACGACGATCACCGGTAATGGAGATCAAAATTTGGCCGATTTGAGATACCAAAACTTTAGCGTCATGACTCCAAGGACCGAAGGTCTCCACAGCAAAGGGGACAAAGTTATAATTGTCTAAAAGATGAGCATACTTACTGACTTTTTTTTTTTCACGGCCAATTCAGCAGCGTCGGGGGTATTCGGCAAGTGAGAGTATTGCAGTAATCGTTATTCATCTATTTCAACTTCCAAAATGTCTGAATAGGTTAAGTATTCATAAATATACGATTATTAACATTTTGTGAGCGAATTTTAGAGATATATTATTTACATTTTTATTTTATTCACGAAATAGTCGCTTCGATCGTGGATTTATCGGCAAAACTCAGGTCTCTTGTGATATTACTATAGAAAAAATGATGACGAGGTAATTTCATTAGCTTATTATTAGTAATACGGAAACAATATGTTGTTTTCATGATTAGGATGACAAAAATAGTGTCACGAATGTAACATACTCATGAGAAAGCATATTATGCTTTCTCATAATAGCCCTACTTACTTCAAGCGTGTCGCTATATATCTGTTCCTTTGCCAAGTTGTGAATATTAGGTACCGTTTACAGTTCAATTTCTTTAACTATTAGTCAGCGGAGAACCGAAACTAAATAATTTAATCACTCTTCTTTTCTTTGTCTTGTTTTAGGTATACAGTCCAATGCGGTGTAAGATAGGTAGACTATTTTATACAGGAAGAACTGTAAGTAATGCCATTAATTTTAGGGGGTTACTCTTTCTGATATTTCAAACAAAAAAGTTGAATAAAACTTTGCTCGTTTTTACTTCCTTTTAGAAATAAAAGTTCTATTATATGAAATACTTCATATCGTATTTTGCGAAAGCCATTCTTTTAATTTCCAATATTTTCAGTCAATTTAAGAGATCATTGTATTATGATAATAAATACTGAAATAATTGCAGGTTTGTCCTTTAAATGTGCAGAAATTTGATCCGAGAAATGTAACTTTTCGTTCTGCAAAAGAATTTTACTACTAAATTATGTTAAAATTCAAGCATATAACAATAGAAGACATCACAATTATTCTCTACATTCTCTTGAACATTTAACTTCATTTACCTAGGCACATGTTTACCATTTTGTCCTATGCTTAGCTACAATAACCAAAAAGTACTTTTCCCTCGTATCCATCAATTAGAAAAGTAGCTTGGATAGTCATGACCATAACATTTTATGCTATTTTTGAATATTATTTCAAAATTATTCTTTGAGGCTGAAAATTTGTAAACCACTTATTATTTAGAAATTTACAAAAGGCGCTTTGACCTGCTCTTGTGAAACGTTTCCGTGCTGGAATTAAAAAAAAATGCTATGCTTCGAATGTTAAGATAACAATGCTCCAATTGTGTAGTTCAGTCCAGATTCTATTACAGAACGAACAGCACATTAATCAAAGTTAATTATAGCTGAAAATAACCCTCTGAGATACAATGGGAATTGTATGACAGCAATATATTTTTGGGAAATGAATCGTAAATAATTTGTTTCTTTCATAGGTATTGTTTAGAACGTTAAATAAAATTTACGTAGCCTATTTCAGTTGCAAACAATCCGGGTGAAGAAAAATATTAGAACAGGGATAATAGGAATGTAACTAATTATAAGAAAAAATTGTCATAAAAGAAGAAAGCAGCTCTATACTACAGTAGATACCAATTATTAAATTGAAAACATACGCTATTTAGCGTCGAAACTCAACAAGGGGTAGAAATGCTCAACAGTTTTCGCCTGAAATCCTCTATCAGAGACAGGATTATTTTTCAGTGTGATTTCACATAGGGTGACTCTACGGCAGCGGTGGCGAAAATGCAATCGTGCGCCGAGTCACTGTATAACCTGCAACGTGCATAGCACCTATGGAGGGAGGCGGGCACCCGAAGGGGAAGTGAAGCAACTGTCTGACTTATTAACGGATTTTCATTTTCCTTACGTCAAGCACTTAAATATAATTTTATACAGTGCCAGGCTACAAACTAATGTTTAGTACGTGTAACGAAGAAAGAAATGAACAATAAATTAACAATATCACAACCTAAAATTAACTGTCTTCAGAATGCCTCTGCGACACAGTTTCAAAATCAGGAATTAGGTCACATATTGCCAGTCGTAGTTCATCACGAAGGTATTTGTCTATCAGTCATAATATAAATTAGGTTTTTTAATATTTTCATTGTTGAAAATAATTTTTCACAAACGTAAGTTGTAGCGAACATGGCTTCAACAGAGCAAACGAAAGAACGAAGCTTCGGAAATTTATTTTTGGCAAAGATTTTGAAAAGTTCAACATTTGTCAAGTCCTTACATCTAGCTTTCCTTGTAACATTACATTGTAAATCTGTGAGTTTAAATTGAAGACCTAACCGCAAAAGGATCGAAATAATAATAATAATAATAATAATAATAATAATAATAATAATAATAATAATAATAATAATATAATGTTTTAGGGCCGTATTCATAGACATTTTTAGCGCGAGCTTTCGGTGGATGATCAGCGTTTTTCGTATTCATAAACCAGTGTTAGCGATAGGATATGATTTGAATTCTGTACAAGTAACCAGTGGATAGCCGAGGCTAGCTTAGTACGCTCGTAGCGCGTGCTGCGAAATGTCTATGAATAGCACCTTTAATGTTTCATGAGTAACATGTAGTATAATGCCGTTTTATGTTATACAACCGTTTTCCTCGTAATACTTGTGAAAAAATCATACATTTAACATTCTCACCATATTGGCAGCAAAAAAAATGCGTCCTCCCATCCTACATGAAACTTTCGTTTTTGTAGAGGTACATGGTTTCGCGAGAGACATTGCGACGATACGCCACTCGCAGGTAAGAGACAAATACAAATGGAACGGAGTTTGACTACAGTGAGTGAGAGGGTGGGGGTTGGCGGAGGTAAGAAGCAAGAGAAATGCACAGCTATCATTGCGAGCCACAATGTGCTCTTGAGTCACATTTTCGCCACGACTGATAACAGGGATAATAGGAATATAATATTATAACAAACAATTGTCACAAAAGAACAAAGCAGGTCTATACTACAGTAGAGACCAAGTATTAAATTTACAACATACGCTATTTAGCGTCGAAACTCAACAAGAAGTAGAAATGATCATCAGTTTTCTACTGGAGTCCTCTATCAGAGACAGAATTCTTTTTCAGTCTGATTTTATATAGGGTGACTCTACGGGGACTATTCGGGGGACTATGTCGTGTGTCGTCGATTTTCACATGAGCGACTATGCGGAAACTGTAGCTTTTTTTCTCTTATCTTGCAATTAACATACGCCTTTTCTTCTCCTTGGCTATTTTATCATGGGTACAGTCGAGGAAGACGTTGTCATAGCTTGTACATCCTACCTTGTGTGTGCGTGCGTGTGTGTGTGTGTGTATCTACACCTACACATTTTTTTTTTTTTTTTTTTGGCTGGATTGATGGTAAAAATAAAGCCTGTCTCTGAATAGAAATCCGACAGACCTCTGCCTAATAATGTATAGCCTCCAGTAGCGTTAAGACGAAAAAGGAGAAATTCAGCTTTATTGCAACAAAAACAAAACTCATTTCTCACTCAGGCACCTAACCTCAAATCAATGCAATGTGAAATTATAGGAGGTATGTCTAAGCCACAGATTTGAACTAATATTAGCTACATTATTGTGTACAGTCTGAAGTTTCTCCTTGCGTCTTGAGGAATTCAACGTCAACATTTATGCTTTGCTTTGGATCTGGAATGTACGGGCAGGGAACGATACGCAGATGTCTGGCAGAGTAATAATTGTTCTGTCCGTCAAGCCCCGCCAGCCCCAGGAAGGACGAAAGGACATTCACTGACAAATGTAAATTCTAAACCTACATCCACGAATACTGTGTCGGAACGACGAGAGAAGTGACAAAAGAGCATCGACTCCTGAGTACGGTTGCATTAGTGATGTCCCCATGTCGGAGGCACGAGGGAAACAGGTGACAAAAGAGAATCGACTCTTGTTCTAGCAACGACAGAAGTCACAAAAAAAAAAAAAAGAGAGAAAAAAAGTCGTCTCCAGTCTCGACTTTCGTGTTGTAAAAATATAGCTGTAGGTGATAAAAGAGAATCAAATCATAATCCAGAAAAGAAACTTGGCACAAATCATACAATCTATACCTCGTTCCCTAAAGTCTGACAGGAGATACAAATATTCCCGGCAGAGGAGAAGAGCAGCATAATAATTGCTATTCAACCAATACCAAATGTCTCATTCCACGCTTGACTTGAAGTTGGGCGGTCTGAAACGTTCTACTCCGCCCAACTTGCAGACAAGCGTGGAATGAGACCTCTGCTATTGCTTCAATAGCAATTACACATCTCTCCTCCCCTTCCTGCACTGTTTACTGCAGTGATGTCAAAGCAAGCGCATTTTTCTGATCTTGACGTCGAGCGCGGGCATCAAGCGCTAAGTATGGAAAGAGGAAGGGTTGTGTATATGAATAAGCAACCTGTTGGATTAAGAAAACAGTAGTGCACAAACTTCAAACGGAACGTGAAATTTCATGTCGTTATTTTTATATGGCTTCTTTGTGTTTGATATTATCTATATTGTCTTTAAAACAAAATTACTGATACCAATTTCTTAATATTGCAGTTGTGTTTTAAATGTTAATAACATAATAAAGAGTTGAGAAGGAATATTCACATAAATTCCATAGTAGTACAACTATACTGTACTAAATGGATGAGACACATCATTCATAAAGAAAGTGATATCCCCCCCCCCAAAATAAAAAGAGAAATTGAGTATGACATGATAAGTTGGAATTTATATTGATGGTACATTTAGCTTTATAAAAGTAATCAATAAACTATTCAAAACAATATTACAGTACAAAGCAAAGTTACCTAGGGGCTGTATATGTTTTAAGTGTAACTAATATTCCATAACAAAACTCTTTATGCTTTAAGGTGATACTGGTGAACAAGTTCCTATCATCAGAATATTAAATTATTTTCTCGAAATGTGCTGAAGCTATAGAGCTGACATTTTTACAACACATGGGCACATATCTTTTGCTTATGATGTATCAGTAGTTACTTTGTTAATTAATTTCCTTACAAACAATTTCCATGCGAATATTTTCAAAATTTTTGAATACACTATCCTCAGTAATACGTATTTACGGTATATTAGATTTACGAAAACATTCTGTAAGGCTACTAAATAAATAGGCCTATACCTGAAAATTTCACTTTTCTATAAAAAAAAAAGTTGAGAAAATATTTCTTTTGATAAAAAAAAATCAAACTTGTAAAAAATGAGCATTAAAAGTAAAACTTACGTTCTTATATTGCACTTATACTTCTCAGACAAATCTAAAAATTAACATGGATACAGTTTTAATAAGTTCTCTTCCCTTTATCTATTGAATCAGTGCTGGCCATCCCTGAACACAGCTCGACCAAGCGGCATATACTACCTCTTTCGTCTGTCTTTCCTTTCCGCTGTAAAGCGCTCAGGCTCTCCTGGGCTCTAAAACGCGCTCTTGCTCCTATGGGAAGCAATTGACATGCCTGGTTTACTGCTCTTGTCAGACATTATGGGACGAAGTGTAGTTTTTAGTTGCGGTGAAAATGAATTTCAATTACTCTAAGAACTATCTCCATGGTTTGGCTTCCAGATCTGAAAGTCCAGGGATCGATTGCCGGGCAGGAAACTCTGGGAATTTTCCTTGAAGAATAAAATTTCCTTGATTGTCTAAAGTCTGGAAATTTGTAGCATTGTAAGTTAAGTGTGATTGTTAGTTTTTCCGATTTATTAATTAACTAATCTATCTCCAAAATATTTCTGTTTACTAAGGGCAGATATTTGAATATTCGTCATTTAAGCGTACCATATGATGCCAATACAGACCAATTTACCGACAGAGTCGTTGCCCAAGATAGTCCATACGAGACTGGTCTATGGTCACCCGCCATGGGATGAGTTGATGACCGAGATGTGTTGAGATGTCACAGAAGAACCAGAGCTCCCGAAGAAAACCCCTGGACCACGGTCTTGCCCAACTTACTTATAAATGACTGTTAGAGAACCCGAGGATTCATTTCCACCCTCACATAAGTCCGCCATCTGTTCCTATCTGAACAAGATTAATCCAGTTTCTACCACCGTACCCTCAAATTAATTTTAATTTTATCCTTCCATCTAAATCTCTGCCTCCTCAAAGGTCTTTTTCCCTCACGTCTTCCTACAAACACTCTATATGCATCTCTGGATTCGCCCATACGTGCTACATGCCTTGCCCATCTCACACGTGTGAATTTAATGTTACTATTTATGTCAGGTGAAGAATACAATACGTGCAGTTCTGCATCGTATAACTTTCTCCATTTTTCTGTAACTTCAGCCCTCTTAACCCCAAATATTTTCCTAAACACCTTATTCTCGAACATCCTTAATCTCTGTTCCTCTCTAGAAGTGAGAGTTCAAGTTTCTCAACCATATAGAACCGGTAATATAACTTGTTTATAAATTCTAACTTTCAGTATATTTGAAAGCAGACTGGTTGATAAAAGCTCTACAACCGATTAATAGTAGGTATTTCCCGGGCTTGCTCAACACAAGTTATAAATCTCGATACGCCGGGGATCAAATCCCATTTCACAGGATTATGCGTCCAGCGCTATGAACGCTAGATCACCATGGGAGCTCATCTTTAAAATAAGAAATACCAGGAGTTTATCTACATTTTAAACAGAATTCAAATGTGTTACTGTTTGATGCAATATTTCTGTTAAGCATACCTGAGTAATAGCATTTGAAACATCAACAGCGCACGTAAAATAGTCATTAGAACAAAAAATCTAAGAGTATTAAGATGGACGGTCATTATCAAAATTTCTTTTAGACCTATAAGTGACAGCTATTACAAAAACAAATATACAGGCAAATGCAGCTCCTTCTATAACAACAGAGTCACCAGAGGTCTGCATCAGACGTTTTCGCTCGAGCGCCAAGTAGTTCATAACATAATCCGATAGGTAGCGCACATGCATGATGGGTAAAATTGTCACGAGCGATAAATCCTCGAACGGTATAAGCCGAGCGTTAGACATTCGTTCTTGTTACAGTGATGAACTGTGTAGTAACATCATAGATGTTTATCATTTCAAAACTTTGCAGTGTTTACTTAGCCTCTCTATAGTACAACTACAAAACTTGCTTTAAAATATAATATAAATGTTGTAGGTAAATGTTTCCCCCCCCCCCACAGGAGTGATTTTGTTTTTGCCACATCTGATAGATGTTGTTGGATGTAAATGTAATTATTATAAACGGAAAACACAATCACGATAATGCAAGAACTGTATCAAGTGTTCTAGTAATAATAATAATAATAATAATAATAATAATAGTAGTAATAATAATAATAATAATCTCTAATAATTAGTGTATCAATCTTTGCGTCTGTAACAGTTGTGCAGCATGATTATTCGTTTTATTATATTTTCTGTGACGTTATCTCTGTACTCATATTGTTATTAATCTACTGCTATATCAATAATATTTTGTAAAACGTTTCTACATTTTCGCAGTATATAGGCGGAACACTATGTATAGACCTATAATATTATATATGTGGTAAATCAAATATTGAATAATTATTAATTAGCAATAATAACTGTATATCGAAGTTTTTCATACTATTTTATTTATAACTTCATGTTCCTGATTTGGTACATTCCATTGACTGTTCCATTAAACGTTTGTCATAAACGCAGAAAATAAAGCCTTATTTTTACCGTGTAAGCAAAACATATGTGTATCTTATCTGTCGCCTTCCATAAAAGATAAGACATGTCGGTGAGATGACCTTGTACTGTGGTTCTGTTTATTACGAGCGCATCACGACGGATCGTATCTCACTCGAGGGTGCGACACTCGACCGAGTTCAAGCGAGCGATTTAACTCCAATGCAGCACTCTGGCAGCAATGTAAGTTAAGTGTGAGTGTTAGTTTGCCGAGTTATTAATTAACTAATTTATGTCCTAAATATTATCTGTTTACTAAGGGCAGGTATTTCACTGTTCGTGATTCACCTTATGAAGCCAAAAACAGACAAATTTACCGACAGAGTCGTTGCCCAAGATGGTCCATACGAGTCTAGTCTATAGTCACCCGCCATGAGATGAAATGATGATCGAGATTTGTTGAGATGCCACAAGGGTACCGGAGATCCCGGAGAAAATGGTACACGGTCTTGCCCAACTTACTTACAAATGACATTTACAGAACACGAAGATTAATTTCCGCCCTCACATAAGCCCGCGATCGGTTCTATCTGAACAAGATCAATCCAGTCCCTAGCATCATATCCCACCTCCCTCAAATTAATTTTAATAGGCTATTATCTTCACATCTACGTCTTGGCCTCCCCAAAGGACTTTTTCCCTCACGGCATTCAACTAACATTCTATATACATTTATGGATTCGCCCATACGTGCTAGATGCTCTGCCCATCTCAAACGTCTGGATTTAATGTTCCTAATCATGTTAGGTGAAGAACTTGTGTAATTTTCTCCATTCTTCTGTAACTTCATCCCTCTTAGCCCCAAATATTTTCCTAACACCTTATTCTCGAACATCCTTAACCTCGGTTTCTCTCTCAAGGTGAAAGTCAAAATTTCACAACGATATGGAACAACCAGTAATATAACTGTTTTATAAATTCTGACTTTCAGTATATTTGAAAGTAGACTGGTTGATAAAAGCTCTTCAACCGAATAATAGAGCAGGCATTTCCCGGACTTGCTTAACAGAAGTTATAAATCTGAAGTACGCCGGGGATCAAATCCCGGTTCACAGGATTATGCGTCCATCATTCTGGCAGAATTGAAATGTGTTGGTGTTTAATGTAATATTTCTGTTATGCATACTAGAGTAAAGCATTTGAAACATCAACAGCGTGCGTAAATTAGTCATTAGAATAAGAAATCTAAGAGTATTAAGATGAACGGTCATTATCAAAATTTCTTTTAGGCCTGTAAGTGACAGCTATTACAAAAACAAATATACAGGCAAATACAGCTTCTTCTACAACAACAGTGTCCACTGTGGAGTAACGGTTAGAACGCATATGCAGCCGCTTTCGTAAAATTCTCCACATTGCAGTGCGAGGCACGCCGCACACATTTCTGGGGACTACGCAAGAAAGCTGCTCCCACATTCTCGACTCTTTCGTTTGACACTCGTGGACGTCCTGAACTCTTCTCTTAACAGATACAACGTCCGGCACAGTCAGTCACTCATAACGAGTGCACCTCTGCACGTGTATGGACATGATGCCAGTGTCATACATGTATGACGCAATGCATGAGGGTCGGCCACTAGAGGGAACCCAAGAGGTGGAACTTAAACTGAGAGGATTCAATCCGACATCGGGATGGGAAGCCGGTGTAGCTTAGTGGCTAGAGCAGGCCTGGGCGTCGGGAGCGGAACTAGACTCTAAACGGGGACGCTTAATATTCATCCGTCACTGAATCAACGCTGCGCGGTGTTCGCCCGGGAAGAAAGGGGATAAAGAGAAATCATATGGCTCCCCGTGAGAGAGTAGAATCCGCTCTTGCTGCCCAGCTCTGGGATAGAGCGTGAGCACGTAGAGCTGAAAACCCGGGTTCAAATTCCGGTGCCGAATAAAATTTTTCTCTGTTCCACTCATCCTTCATCATAAAAAATCTAGAGCTAAGTAATTTTGTGGATGGTGATATTTTATCATCTTATGCGCAAATTAATCTGAAAAACATTAATCTGAAAAACCGAATTTGATGCCATTTACACACATTCAATGAAAAATTGGTTAATTAGTGTTATAGGTCTTCTAATAAGCAAACTGATCAAAACGGTAAGTCGGCCTGGTTGGCAGAGTTGGTATAGCGCTGGCATTCTATGTCCGAGATTGCGGGTTCGATCCCGGGCCAGGTCGATGGCATTTAAGTGTGCTTAAATGTGGCTTGCTCAAGTCAGTAGATTTACGGCATGTAAAAGAACTCCTGCGGGACAAAAATTCCGGCACACCGGCGACGCTGATATAACCTCGGCAGTTGTGAGCGTCGGTAAATATAACATAACATCAAAACGGTATTTATTATTAAAGAATAGACAGGATGGAGGTTAAAATTATTGTGTCTTTAGTATAAACGGAAATATTATTTTAACGTAGTTATAACGATTCCTGAAGTGTTTCAAGTCTTTGATAGGTCCGAACTTTAAATTACGACTGTTTCTTATGCAAGCTTATATCTTCGATTTCTTAAAACTCGTCACTAATACTTCCGGCAGGAGGGAATTATTCCACGTTACGCCCACTATGATTAAAGTTACTGCGAGATTCTCAATTTTATTGTTGTTCCGGATTCTCTTCCGTTCAGTCTCACTTCAGTAATTGCCTCATCAATTATTCCTCCTCTTTCTTACCTGACTGCAGTCGTCTTTTCTGCTCCTCCTGACGGAAAATCTATACCCAATCCCTTCGGGACAAATTATGAAAATCGCTTACAGAGAAGTTCCACGCTGTTATCAGAACGGCTAGATAGTCATATTTCCACACAGAAATTACGGTTTGCTATTCCGGTATGTTGTTTTGATTTGTGGTGAAAGGCAATGGCGTGTCACCACCACACTACAGACGGTCGTGAGTTGGACATTTAGATCTGAATCAGAGCTCGGACGTATGTTCGAATCCCGATTGGGCTGATTACCTGTTTCGAGATTAGTCTATCCTAAAAAATAATTCAAATATCAGGAAATAGGCCTATTCTTCATGAATCCTCGAATTCATTTCTCAATCGCCAAATATGCCAGCGCTAAATAAACTTGCACTTTACAGAGCGTCCTCAAAACCAATATCTCTGTCTTTGTTGCACATTTGTCAACTGAACTATTATGTGTAGCAGGTAAATAATGATAATATTATCTCGACGATAGTCGTTGTACTACGAAATCATCCAGATCTATACAGGGTTAAACGTAAGTAATGTCATTAATTTCAGGGGGTTATTCTTTGAGCGATATTTCAAATAGAAAAATTTCGGAATATGTATTGTATGACTTTCTTGTGTTAAATTCTATCGTACCTGGTTTACATGTTTCGACCTATTATGAGTCATCCTCAGAACTGGTCGTTGTTGATCTTGGCGTCTCTTGTTTTGTTTCCTGTGAGGGTGTGTTCGTGTGGTGTAATGTGGAGTCAAAGAGTGTGTGTGTTCTGAAATTCAGTTGTGTTGAGAATTTTATTGGAGTGTGTTTTGTGTGTCTATATATTTCATATTGTTCTAATGTGTTTAGTTTCAGGTTTTTTCGTTGGTTGTGTCGTATTTCCATGTCTGTGTTAATGTGTGGTTAGCATTTGTGATGTGTTCTGCATATGTGGAGGTGTTTTGTAATTTTGTTATGGATGTGTTCTTTGTAACATGTTTGAAATGATCTGCCTGTCTGTCCTATGTAGAAGCTGTAGAAAATAAAATAATTTTGCTCGTTTTCGCTTTCTTTTCGAGATTGAAAATATGTTTGAGACCTATATGAAACATTTCATAGCGTATTTTGGGAAAGCCATTGACTTAATTCCCAATATGCTAAGTAAATTAAAAAAGCAGTGTGTATGATATTAAATGATTGAAAGAATTTTAGTTTTGTCCTTTAAGTGTGCAGACATTTGATCCGAAAAAAGTAACATTAAAAAATACATTTCTTCAGATCAAATTTCTTCATATTTGAAGGACAAATAAATGACTGAAAGAATATTAGTTTTCATAATACAATTCTCCCTTAAATTGACTGAACATATTCGAAATTACATTACTGGCTTTCCCAAAACACGCTATGAAATGTTTCATATAAAACAATATTTATTTCGAAAAGGAAGCAAAACCGAACAAAATCGTATTAAACTTTTTTGTTTGAAATATCTAAAAAAAAGAACTCCTTGAAATTAATAAGAGTCACTCTGTCGGCGGTATTTTCTGTTATACGTCTTGCAAAGTTATCGTGAAATCGACAGTCATTTCTACGGTTAGTCGTTCCACTTCAGTAATGTTTGACATCTTCGAAGATAATTCTGAAGTCACGACTAATCTCCACTTTCGAAATGTGCGAAATAATTAACAGTCAAATTTTTCCTTCCACATTTTGCATAACTCAAAACCAAAAAATATTGCTGTAATATAATAGACCTATACACCATTCTCACCCCACAAAAAAATACAATAATTTCCTCTACACTAGTAACGAAAGAGTAATTCCTGAAGTGTTCTCTAGCAATTAGAAAAAAAAAACTCAATAGCTTGCACTACAGTGCGGATATACAGGACTTTCATTTCAAAACTTCTTAGTCCATTGATATTTACTATCTTTTGCACAGATCTAAAAGCAAAATATGTTTAATTTAGTTTGGGGGTAATTTCTTTAACACGATTTTTCCAATTTAACATATTATCGATTTTTAAGCCAAAAAATGTAGTTGTTGTTGTTTCTATTAGGTACATATTATTAATTATTGCGCTTGAAATTTGCGAGGTTGAATTTGGACAGGATTTAAATTGAACTATGTTAGTTTTTTTACAATTTAATACTGCTTTATTGACTGAGAACCAATCACATATATTGAGGAGAATTTCCTCTCCCTAGTAATTGAGGCGCTGACATGGGAAAGGTAGTAAGTGCCAAAAACAAAATTTTTCAGGGGAAGCAAAACACAAATTTATGAACACTTTCTCACTTACATTATTACAGAAACTGCTTTAAATGAAAGGCATACATTCATGTTTGTGTTAAATATGAAATTTGAAAAGTCTGGCAAAGATTTATCTGTGAAATCCTATTTTATGAAAACACAACATTGAAATCACTCCTTAGCCAAACTGAGAATTAAACTTATTTATACATTATGCACAAATTTTTCGGTAAAATGCATGATACTTTTCATCGGGAAGTCTAACATAGATACAAGTCTCTCTTTTTGGCATCAGGGACGACTGGTCTTCTTTCAAGGCGTTGCAAGCAATACAAGTTAGTGATTGTCGTTAACGACTGTCCTTTCTTAAAAATCCTGTGCTCTGTCCACATTTCAAGGTCATTAAATGACTGTCTTGTTTTTATTAGAGGAAAATCAGCTTTTGAGAGTCTAATCCAGTTGAGGGTGCTGATTTTGATAGGAGTTGTATTCAAAAACTTGTCACATTCTGCAGAAAAGTCGAAGAAATCCTCATCCTTCATTATTATTACATTATTAGGCCTTACCTCTTCTGGAACCATGCATGGTCTTGCATCTTTTTTTTTCTTTTCTCTATGATGCCAAATTCCCTATCATATGGCATGTAGGAAAGTTCTGAAACCAAGAATTTCAAGTCCACTGAATCAAAATGTTTCTTGGCAATAATGTAAATCAGGACCATTAGAATCATCCGATTCTTATTCTGCCCTGCACAGTTATCAGCCCATATTTGTCTAGACACACTCTGATGTTGTAAAAGGAGTTACTACCTTCTCCGCGCCAACAGCTGTGCACATACAACTTACAACATCTAGTGACTACGTTTCCAACTTCGTTTCATTACATACGGACATACTACCTTCTCTGTGCCATTGGCATGGCCATCTACTACCTTCTCAATCAAAAACCTAAAAATTCGAATTTTTGGCAGTTACGACCTTTCCCATGTCAATGCCTCAATCAACCTCCACGGAGTAAAATTTCTTTGAGCTGAGCTGAAGACCCTCTGAATGCGACATGGACCATGCGTGATTAGCAGGGACATGGCATTATACTGCAGGTATTGCCAACTGAATGGAGAGCGCGGTTGGTTTCTCTGTTACACAGGAGGGTAATCAAGTACTTCATACGGTCGCTGCTGTGATATTTATTATTTTTGACCATGGGTTGCTTAATGAGAAATATTCATCTCATCGCGTTCTACAACCCATTAAATTTACGCTACATAGCTACTTTAAAAGCAAATTTTAATAAAAATAGATATATTTTAATTTTCAAGGCATTTAGGGAAATGTAATTTCTTAATACGTTATATGACAACATTATAAACTGCGCAGTTATTTAGTATCGATGGGACTGGTTAGCAGTCAATATATTACTGAATTAATTCAAGACAATAGATAATATGTCAAAGAATACAATTACAGAATGCGGGAAGATGCACTAGTGAGAAGAGCCTAAGGAAATAGACATAGGCCGTGTCTCAAAGCTACATTTTCAGCTGAAGTGAACTAGATTGTTGACTAAATAGCCGGATGTGACGTCAGAAGTTATGATCCAAAGCTACATAGTGCATAGCAATCAAGTCTGTAGTAGCTAGTAAACGAAAATGCTTGCTTGATTGTTGACTTGTTCACTAAATAAACATGGATACTCATCAGCAACTGGGGTTATGAAATATGAAAATGCTTTGGAAGTGAAATAATGTAAATGTAGTGTAGAATAACACGTTAACTTTGAACACTGACATTGTTAGTACCTTCTGTACAATGTTTTAAACATTATTGTAATATATTAAGCCCTTATCTTTTCCACATAAGTCGTAATGAAACTGCATTAGGGCATTGCCTTCTTAATTCAGTGCTGCACCGTGATGTCATGGTTTTTAGAAAAATAGTCTGTGAAGAAGGCCATGTTCCAAGCATACATGTCCAAAGCTCCATAGTGTGTAGTTCACAAGTCACCTAGTTGCTAGTTACTAGTGTGTAGTATGGACTTGAGCTTTGAGACACGGCCATAGTATATGGGAAAAGAAGAAAGTAAAGGCTACCTCATTTAGAAGATGTAATATAGTTTATAGCTAAAAACTACAGGATAACAAACATTCCAACATATCGTTGACACTTTAAATACATGAATACTTCCCAGACATCAGCTTCCGTATTCGAATCGTTTTCAATAAGTATAATTCATATAGTATATACAATACAATACAATACAATACATACATACATACATACATACATACGTTACCAAAACTAGAGTGACCTAGCATATTATTTTTAAGAGTATTATACGTTTTTAGAGGTATGTACGTACTCTATAAAAGTGCCCCTCCAAATAATCTAAAATTATACACTTTTACTTATTTTTATTTAATATATTTCCAAGTTCAATTTTTTGAAATTTTTAAATTCCAAATACAAGTAATGTAGTTAAAAGTTAAACATAATCGAATCTTAGATTTGTTTAGACGCAGAGGGATGAGTCATTCAGTTAATTCTGACATTGCTTGATGCAACAAGACCGACAATTGCAAATTATACATCGTATCACTAGTGAATGGCGGAAAATAAAGGCCTCGCGTGCCTGTGACTTACTTGATCATTCCAAAATAATTAATCATATAACTTCATTAATACAGAGATGAAATTTCATATGCTTGGAAGTTATAATGGTAGCAATTATCAAAATCTCCCCCTTATTTTCATATATGTACACTTTTGTGCGTGTGCACCTGTTCCCTATACCTTCAGTATATAGGCCCTACTTTTCCCGTGAACGAATTTCTGGTCATCCTACCAAAACACGAATATTCCATTATATCCGTATTTACAGTACTAATATCCTAGTTAATACAAGAGTTCATTGTAGAATCAAATCGTACATGTTTCACACAATTCAATTAAAAATTTGAAAGACATGTTGGTCCGACAAGTTAACAAGTAAATGAAGATAAATATCATACGTCCTTCAATAACTGTCTATTTTTAACCTAATGCGTAGTACAAAAAATTACATTAGGTTATACACATAACATTTATACGACTAGCGCTTTCGCTATTAAGATAGCATCTTCAGGTCTGGTTAGCATATTATGAAGCTATTTACATAAAGACTTGGATGGAATGCAACATAATGAAATGTAATAAAATACACGACGTGAGAAAAATTACAATGTTAAGATAACTGTGAAAACAAAGGGCAAAGTAAGATAATGACTTGAAAAACAGCCAAATGGTTGTAATAACTGAAACCTCTATCAAGTCTAGATATTAAATTATAAAAACTATGCCTTGAGATAAAAGTCTGCAAAACATGTGAGCAGCTTATAAAATATAACAGAGACGGTTAAAAGAGTAAAAAGTTGCAACAGTTGCTGCCATTCTATACGTCGTGATGACTGTTGCAACTTTTTATTCTTTTAACCGTCTCTGTTATATTTTATAAGCTGCTCACATGTTTTGCAGACTTTTATCTCAAGGCATAGTTTTTATAATTTAATATCTAGACCTTATAGAGGTTTGAATTATTACAACCATTTGCCTGTTTTTCAAGCCATTATTTTACTTTGCCTTTTATTTGCACAGTTATCTTAACATTGTAATTTTTCTCACGTCGTGTATTTTATTACATTTCATTATGTTGTATTCCATCCAAGTCTTTATGTAAAAAGCTTTATAATATGCTAACCAGACCTGAAGATGCTATCTTAATAGCGAAAGCGCTAATCGTATATATGTTTTTATGTATATAACCTAATGTAATTTTTTGTACTACACATTAGGTTAAAAATAGACAGTTATTGAAGGACCTATGATATTTATCTTCATTTACAATTCAATTATGTTATATCTACAGACCCACTAAAATTAATAAATCGTAAATATTTTAGAACTACCCTACATTAAATGTTCTACTCACAAATTAACCAGTTTCCTCAGTAGGTCAGTCTTCATACCAGGAAAACGAAATACACCTACGTACATAATATATGTTTCTTCTTAATAATTTCCTTACATATACAGATAAACAAGATATTTTGTTGTGCATAAAAACTCAAATATTTACACAGTGCACAGAATTAATGTTCCGAACACAATTAATTTAAACACAATAACCAAAAATAAGCGGAAATTCTACAATTTTTACATCCTTATCGCGATATTAAACAATAAAACACGTCTTCCACGTTCGACGCTCCGTATTCAAATTGTCACAGCCGCTGGCATGACCCTCTAGAAACCGACCAATCATGACCAAGAGTTTTTACAGTTCGTTCAGGTTTCCAGCCAGAGTTACGAGATAGGGCAGTGCATGTGAACCTGACGGAACAACTGGATAAACACACACACGTTGTTTACAAAATTGCTTCTTATAACGCTATGTAAATTTCTGCTTTAAATCTACACTAAAGGGATCAAAATATGGAATAATACAAAATTAATCTTTTATAATCCTGTGACCGTTACGTTAATTCTGTGGCCACGTTGATACTTATGAAAGGTTCTTTATCTCTTTCAGTACACCGGAGAATTTTTAACTGTAAATTTTCACTTAGAAAATAATGCACTACACATGTTTCTAGTCTTCACATATTCAGTTTATCTCATTGACGTTTTTTATGGTCTCAGATGTTTAAAATCTGTAGGTCTATAATAATATTGTAAAAGTATTTTCCTAAAATTTCGTACATAGTATTTCCTTTATTCATTATACGGAAAATAGAAACAATTACGCGTTAATACAGGAGAAATGTTTGAACATTTTTATGAAAATACAAGTCTTCGATATTCCTGCTTTGCGAAATGTAGTTTTCAGCATTTCGTCTATCTCCACAAAGATACACTTGATACACAATCATTTTGCAGAAAATTAACGGGTATGTATTAAAATAGCTATTTATTAGCTGTCTTCATTAGAAGAGTGAACAAGTTTTATCTATAGACGAATGTCTCCTATACAGTACTTAAAGCAAATACCTTATTATAATAATACCGGACAGCTAGCAGTTCTGCACGCGAACGACGCTGGTGCTGCTACCTAGGCGGCCGGTGTGGCGATACTCGCGAAACAAGCTGTAATCAACTGCAATGTATGTTGTTGCTGGGCTAGTTAACAGTTTTATTAATTAGTGCTATGTTACAATATCAGGGTCTAAAATTATGTGCTATTTATAATTGCTACAAAATTACAGCATTACAAACTGCTCCAAATCGTACTTTCGATTTCCGAGGGATCATAAAACATGAGTCAACGACATTCTTTAGTAGGCCTAATGCCTTCGTCTTTGTGTTGATATAAAAATACAAAATAGCTTTTTTTATTTAGACCTAATAAATGCATAGAAGTTAAAATGTATTGCAAATTTTAAGGTTTTATCAAATTGTTTTATTGTTGTCACATCCCTTTACCAATTATTAAAAGCATCAGATTACTATCAATTTTATATTTGCAGTTGTCAGCAATGCCTATATAAAGCATTATTGTAAATTCATTCTTAATGTCAGAATTGATTTTGTCTCACTAAACCAAAGAAAAAATATCTAACAATTAATTATGGAAAGCAATATGAAGTATGCAATATTTCTCATAATATGCAGCTTTGATATAAGATAATAATTTTACATTAAATATTATTCAACATTTCTGAAGTGTTTCATAATATATTATTCCACATTAGTAACTCACGTTTTAAACAATAGTCTGAATCCCGCTATGTTAATATTTGTATTTGTGGACGTAATTCCACGCCGCTCCGCTTGATGTCAGGTCCGCGATATTTCGAACTCACGTGAATGCTGCTAGTATACAGCTGTCCGGTATTACTGTAGGAAGGTACTTGCTTAAAGTGGAGGAAAATGCAACTGGACACGATCTGATTATGCACTGAAAAGATTAATAAAGAAATTAAATCACATCAGAAGAAAAATAATATCGATAGTAACTAATGTGGTACTTGCAATTATTGTAGAAGGGAAGAGTTTAGTTGGTGCCCTTAAAAAAATTATTACAGATCACGGAACTACGTGAATGTGTAAAATATTTACATTTTAATATTCACTAAGAAGTATAATGAAGACCTCCCTGGTATAAGAGTGTAACCAAAAATAGTATATTAACATACAAGGTTGGGAAGTGCTTTTTACAAAATCGAGGAAAAGTTTTAAAAACGAGCAGACCGAGTGTTTTAATTTCCGAGAAGGTTGCAGTCTGTCCAAAGTAGAAACTTCACCATGAACATCAATGTGAAGGAATAAAATTTATTCTTTTGCTAGTAATATTTAATGTTTAATTCTAATAATTTGTATTTCTTTTTGTTAAATGAAGTTTGAATTGTTCAAATAAAGTTCAGTACATTTCAAATGCAGTGATTTGTTTCTTAACACTGACTTTTGCGTATGAATTTTACAGGCATTGTAGGATTGTACCATACATAGAAGGCAGTGGTTTTCATTAGAACTCTACAGCAGTTATTTGTAATATTTCAACATATTTATCTAGGTTGGCAACTCTGAATTCCGTAGAATCAACTTTCAATCGTGGCTACCGTTTTCTGTAACGATGAGAAAACACACTATCGTGCAAAAAACTATACTACGCTTTTCAGGAGAGAGAAAAATAATTTTAAGAGCCTATTTCGTTAGGCCTATGTTTACTAGCAGAACCGTTTGACCAATCAAGGATACAAATTTATTCAGCTATTGGATGCAATCATTTATTGTTATAAATGAATGTTTGAAAATTACTTCTTCCAATTACGTCACATATTTAATTAATTTGATATTACATTCTTTTCTAATAACTTATTAGTAATAAGGAATACTTGTATGTGATGAATTTGGTTGCCCATGAGTTTGACAACCACCGTGTTAAAGTACAAGGTAATGTTTAACAAAGAGAACATGGGTATCGGCGAATGGCTGAATCATACTGTGTAATGTCATACGTCTTGACATAAAACTCGCTGCTATACAAGGTTACCAACAATGGAGAAAGATCACTAAATGTAATATATTTGTAGGCAATGGAGGACTGTTTCAACTAATGTTTGAATTTTCCAAGCACAATATGTTTATTGTACAATTCCGTTATTACCAGCTACAATGTGGCTTGGTTAACGAAAGCCCTCCTTCGCTTTCTCCCTTTTCCATGTCACAGTATTTTACAATAGTATAAGTAACAGCATTAGCCTGGCTGTGTAAAGCGGATCATTAGTTATAAAACATTATTTAGCTCAACTTATAGCAACATCCTTCTTCTTTGCATCTATTACCCAGCCAAGACTACTTAGATTCAATACCCATAAAACTTGTAAAATAGTTTCCTTTTGAAAATAAAGCATTTTAATATTTAAATGTAGAAACTTATGTATGTCTAACACTAATAATCTACAGATATTTCTGAAAAAAAGAATTTTCATTGGAATTCCCAGTATGCCCGGAATGGCTAAACTAAGAAGGGAAGCTTCTCAGTTTACTTTCTTCTTTTACGCGCAAGTAGGTTTCACGAGATAACGAATAGACTTTCATCCCCTTCCACTTTGACACTCCTTGGTTCCCCAATATTACTGCCAGCTGTGGAAGTTGTTATGCGTGATAAATTAGATTATATGAAACATCTATTTATTGGTTTACAATCTCTTTGCACACATACAGCATATTTCCTTTTAAAATTGCTTTCACATCCCTCGCCTAACATACTTCCTTCGCACTACCCCTTTCTGGTTATTTCCTTCTCTTCTTTTAGAGGCTGATTGTATTTTACGGGATTGTTTGGAATCTATTCTTAATAAACAGGAAAATGTTTTTATTTGATATCGTGGACATCATCTGTAGTAATTTAATGGTGCCCAGACAACCTGGTACACAGAATGTTTAGGCCCTGGTTTTCTGTGACATGCTGGAATCATAGAAAACAATGTTGTGATGTTTCTTACATCCCTAATAAATAACACATATTATGTATTTAATTTTTTTGCATTTGTTTTCTTGCAGAGTATCAGTCATTTCACCTTACAATAAGCTCAGTGATAGTAGGCCTATGTTAAATCTACATCACAATAATTCTCGTTATGTTTAATATGGTACTCATAATTTCATTAAATACATTTCCATTTAGCCTATATAATCAGCAGTAAGTATATATTAACTGCTTACCTGATATTTTGTTGAATAGCTTAACAGAACACGTATAATACACATTAACACAAGACGTAAATAATACCACAGTCTAGTATATATAGTCACGAAGTTCAATACTTACTAAATATGCAAACATAGATAGTTGCTCACCACCAGGGTCGCTACTATCGCCTCATCACAGACTCTTTCCCTAGCAGACCGTAAAATGTATTGTACTTTCGATATGGTGTTCTTTTGGAAAAATTAACACCTTCCTTCCACTATTGAAATATGAAATACATAAGGTTTATATATTATTTTCATAATATATATATATATATATATATATATAATATTCTATAAACTCACCTTCCTGGATCTTTCGGAAGAAGGATAACTCTAACCTATTTTTCTTAAAATTTATAGTAGCCTACTACAAACGTCTCCTTGTCTCATATTATTATTCTAATTATTGTATTTTAGCCATTTACAGATATTACAACCGATAACGAACATTTCATAGTTTACATAGCTTTTCACAAAAATGCAAAATACGGCACAGTCAATGCTTTTTCGATCTAGACCAGGCCGTAATGTTTGTTCGGGTTTTCTATTTCAGTGTATGGAGCTCAGTGAAATATGATAGATTTCTTGAATGTGAGAAGTAGCGACCCCAACTTGATTTCCATAAGAACTATAACCATAAGCGGATTCATAGCATATTTTGTATTGCGGAATTTTTCCATTTAATGTTTTTTGATCAAGAGGATTTGAAGAACCACTTAATCTAATTGCTTGATAGCTTTTCATTTCTAAGCTTTATTTAGTCTAATGTGTCCATAAGTTCCGTTTACTTCTTGTTGCATAATATGTTGCAGAGATAATTACAAAACTGTGTTATTTTAATGTGAAGAGAATTTTACATGTTAACTTATTCTGTTCGCGTCAATATTTCACGTTTAGAATGGGAGCTATTTTGAGGTTGAATAAACAAGAATTTATCTTGTGATTTCAATTTAGCACATCTATCTTCCTTAATTTTAGACAAAACATTTACCATACCAATCCTATGAAATTAGTGAACGTACAATTGTGTTACTTCGTCTCTTAAGTAGTAGATAAATACAATAATTCAGTACTCAATTGTAGTATTAAAAATACAGACAAACTGAATGTGCGGGGTATCATACATGACATTATGCTTAATTATAAAGTACAATATAATTGCGAATTTAGGAATATAAGTTAACTATAGTAAATATAACCTATAATTTTCATATGAATGGCAAGGCATTGGAGATCACTAAATTTAGACAGAAAGGGGCAACTGGTACAGTAAACATAACCTATAATTTCAACATATCTAAATGTCCGTTCGGTGCAACTGGAAATTATTGAATCGTGCAAAAAATGAATGTACAAGAATTTCGCAATATTTAATCGAAATAAAGGCAAGTATTACACATACGAACAACGTAATTTTCACACCATAAATAATATTACACCTTAACTCTCAAGTGAATTTGTTTGAAGTGTTTTATAATCATTGTTTTAAATTTTATTAATGGAATGACACTTCATTTTAGAGAAACATATGTTACTGTTTATGCATTCCAACTAATTTATATGGTTGAAACGCCGCCCTTCGTGATCAGGTTAAGCGAGTTACATGGTCTGCCTTACGGCCTGTATTAGATCACGATGGCTGTGGCACAGTCTATTGTTCCTAGTACTCACAGCGCTCCAAGCGGTTAGCAACTATCGCGAGAATTGCAAAAAATCATCCCAAGCTTCGTGACTGTATATAGTAGACTGTGATAGTACTATATTCTGCTGGTACTGTGGTCAGTGAACTCGAAGGTTAAAATTTGAATTTCAAATGAAAATACGGCCGCTCATGTTTGGAGCAGAATTCGATTTGTTTGCCACCTACTGAGAAATTATTGAAGAAACGAGAAATTATTGAAGACAGACTCCTTTAGATGTCTCTCTATTTCATGTCTGAAATCTTCCAATGAGAGTTGCACCCCCCCCCCCCTGATTTGACCTGTCCCGTATGGTCTGCGCAGCTACTGGTGTAGGGGCTTGCTTCAAGGCACTGCTGTGGTGTCTCTTCATTGAAAGTCATCCGTCTACAACGTAGCCAGCCTTACGAGCTGTGTGTGGCCCAGTGGTAAGATGTCTGACATGGGTACCAGAGGCTGTTAATTTGCCTCCCAGTACGGAATAATTATTTTTTTATTTTAGTTTTTAATTAATTTATTAGTTTAAATGTGAAATGGCATTTGTTCATAAACGTCGTTATGCCTGCCTTGTAAAAATATTATTGCCCATCACTTGCGGTCTATTAATAGGCGAGACCTGGCCTGTATGAACAAAAATACTTGTTTCACATCCTAAGAGAACCGGATGCATATCAAACATAAATAAATGATTAAATAAACACAAAACAAAAAATTTGTTAATATATTAATAAAAAAGGCCTGTGGTGGGGACTAGTATCTCATCCACAAACCACCTACGTCAACAATTGCCCTCATTCTGCGCGGCATGGAATCCACAAGGTTAAATTCATGACCTCCTTCTCGCACGCATTTAGAGCTCTGTCCCACAATTCGTCAGCTGTCCGAACGGGTAGTGGTTCTGCCCAATTAGAGCGTAGGATCCGTTTGACTGTAGCCCACAAATTTCAATCGGATTCATATCTGGTGACTTTGGAAGCCAGTCGCCCGCTCCTCGTAAACCATCTCTGAGTCCGGTTGGTGGTGTGTACCAAGTGATTATCCTCCTGGAAGAAAGTGTTCCTTCTGGATATCGTTCTCGGGCGGAAAGGATCATTAGGCCTACATTTGCCTAAATATGTTCGTAGACTTCTGCCGTAAACCAACCGTGGATGCTTTCCAGAATTCCTGCCCCATCGTACGACATCCACCCCCAACACGCGACGCTCACGCGGCCCAACCTGTTAAGTCGTCTCACGAAGCTTTCATCGTAGCATTGGCAATCCATACACTAAACTAGGTCAGGGTCATCTTGCTACTGGAGACAATTACCTCGTCGGAGAAAATGACATTTCTACAATAGAAGTCTTGTCGGAGAGTAGCATACGCTAGAAAGCCCACGGCTTGCAATAAAGAAATCGTAAGTAAATATTGTTGAGACTTACTTACATGTAGTTCTAATACTGTGGTCTTAGAAATTTCTATGACTATTCTATTATTTTTTATATCTTCCAATACAGGTAGCCTATGTGAAAAAAAGGAAAACGCGACGAGGTGCGTTCTTTATATATACGGTGAAAGTAAATGGAGTTGAAACAACCGTATACAAAAACATTTGAGACTTACGTGTAGTTCTAATTCTGTGGTCTTAGAAATTTCTATGTCTATTATTTTTTGTATCTTCCAATACAGGTACGTGAAGAAAAGAATATCGCGACGTAGTGTGTTCTTTATGTAGGTATACGGTGAAAGTAAATGGAGTTGAAAGAATCGTATACAAACACATGTTCGCTTCTTCATAGACTACATCCCAGCTCTAGCAGACTAAAACTAACCAGAAACATTAAAGATGACAGAACAGCTTCGCACAGTGACCAACGATGCAAGCGCAACAAGAGATACAACAAATATTGAACAGAATCTGTAGAAACTTTGATAGATTAACTACCTTAAATATCAAAGCCACTATACAAGGCAATAAATTTCACATACAGTTTATTTGGATTGTGATCTTACCATTAACCCTCTCTTCTGGGGACACTGTCGCAAGTGGTGTGAAGAAAAGGGGAACCACAAGAGAATTCCGACATTTTCCGGCAAATTTTTACCGAAAATTTTAATATTGGTTTTAATTTACCGAAGTCAGATAAATTTGTCACTTATTATTGTTATCCAAATATTGAAACCCTATTTTACCTTTGGTATATTAGGGTTGTAGTTTGTTACATGTGAAATACATTATGTAGTGATAATACACAATTTTAAAGAATTAATAGTAGGTGTGAATCATAGTTACAATATAAATACACTAAAATTTGTCACTTGCGAAAGATTTAATATTCATATAGGCCTACAAGGAATAACTCAGAGATGGATCAGTTCTATCTCCACTTTAGACACAAAGAAAAGTACGTCTACAAAAGGCAGCTACAGCCCGGAACAAAATTAAGAAACTATCACAAGAAGCTCTGCATACCTCTGAAAAATATCAAGTAATGAATTGATACTATTCCATTAATGTGTAACACTCAATGTAAATATTGCATAATATATTGTTTCAAAGTAAAAGTGTCTGTATAAGATCTCAACCAAATATCAAACCTCAACGTTGCTATAAGATCACCAGGCTTTTATTAATACCTCTTTTTTACTCCCTGACAGAATATGGTTCAAATGTAATAGTGGTAGTGGTGTAGGTAGTAGCTATATCAGTAATTTATTTATTACAGCGACATTTCTCTGTTGCAGAGGCTATTCAGTGTCCAAATTCAATGCATATGCCCAAAGCACTCCAACAGGTACAGAATTCTTTTACGTGTCGGATATCTTCTGCACAGACGTCCCAGCCTTACTTCCCTCTGAGAGGAAACCATGTTACAAGCTTCATCTACATCGGTCGGATCTGAAAATTTTTCATTGGATTTAATTTATTGATTTCATGTATCTCACATTAGCATTGGAGCTTTAAGATGTGGAACAAGTCAATATTTCACAAGTTTACAATTTTTTGGCGAGATGAAGTGAGCCGAGGATTCGCCGTAGATTACCTGGTATTTGCATTATGGCTGGGTAAAACCTCGGAAAAAACCCAATCAGGTAATCAGCCCAAACGAGAAGCTAACCCAAGGCCTAGCGCAGCTCCGGATCAACAGGCTAGCAAGTCTGCCGAATGAGCTACGTTAGTGGCAGTATATAACAAGCAGATGATTCAGTTTATAAACCTCAATAATTAATCATCAGCTGAGCTATAAAAGTATATATTAATGGGTAAACTTGAAGAGATTCAGTAGGCTATTTAAGGTATGTACTAGAGGCGGAATTAATTAAACTGTAAAATGTGCTAATCTGCAAATATCAATTCAATCTTTACTTCCAACTTAAAATATTGCTCTCCATTCTTACAAAGATACTGAAAGCTATTTACATCCAAAGAAATTATTATATTTGCCCCCTATGAAAAATTTCCTCAGACAACGAAAGGACGTCTTTAATATAAAAGGCTTATTCGCATCTCATGTGCTTCAGTTGAGTAAATTAATCACAAACCAGATGAAATATTAGAATTCCTGCACATCTGTACTGTCTGTACCTGTTCCCATATCATCATCAACACAAAGTAACTGTGCGATCAAGTCACTGTCCTTTAATATTAAATGTACACGGCATTTGAAATGAAGGGAGCACGCCTGTATCTTCTTAGTATACTATTTATTTGATGTGTTTATTCAAACTGCAAATAGGCAAACATCCGGTGGCACTGGTAACATAACTACATATAATAATATAATTCATAATAGTAATAATAATAATAATAATAATAATAATATAATAATAATAATATTTTAACTAACCTACTTGTATTTTATTTTATTGAGCTTCCTCAAATTAGAGGCTGCCATTAGACAAAGCATACAAAACAATATAAGAATAAATAGATGATGAAAGATAACAGAGTAAAAAAAAAAGTAAACAAGTACACAAACAAACAAACAATGGCAATTTACAGAATAAAAAAGTTACAAGTAAAGAAGCAATGAAAGCTAATAAGAGAAAGAAAAAAAAAGATAACTGAATTAGAGTCCATATAGGTGGTTTCGGAAAAGTTTGACTGACTCTCTAATTATGAGGAGGGCCAGTTCATTCAGAAACGATTTGTGCAGTCCTAGGGTCTTACAGAATAGAAAAGAGAAGTTAGGTATCGTTCCTCTTGCTCCAAACATCAATCCCATAACACTGATATCGTGAAGTTGGTATTCATCTGTATAGTACGGGATGGTTGGAACGTAGATTGCTCGTTTCTCCTCATGTACGTCTAATTTAATTTGCAATTACAGTTCATATAGGCCTACATATTTATTATATTATATTATATTATATTATATTATATTATATTATATTATATTATATTATATTATATTATATTATATTATATTATATTATATTATATTATATTACATTATATTATATTATATTATACATTGTATTATATTATATTATACATTGTATTATATTCATAATTTTCTGCAAACACAGCTGTCTCTAATCTTGCCTATACGCTGCCTTCCTCTTATTTTTCCCATATGATCGTTTATCATCTGATTTCTTCTTCTTCCCCGAACTCTTCTCCCGTTCACCATTCCTTTCAGTGCATCGTTCAGTAAGCAGTTTATTCTCAGCCAGTGAACAAAACAATTCATTTTATTTCTCTTCCTGATCAGTTTCAGCATTATTCTTTCTTCACCCACTCTTTCCAACACAGCTTCATTTCATATTCTGTCTGTCCATTTCACACGTTTCATTCTCCTCCATATACATATAGTACATAATTATACCTATATGTTATATATTCATAAATGCAAATACATGTTATTTTGGCACTAATCCTCTTTCACTATTTTCACTTCACTTTCATCTCACTCACTTCACTGGCACTATGACACATTTCACTGACATTATAATAGTAGAACACATTTCACGAACAATATAAACTTTTCACTGATCAAAACGTGTCACTACCAGTATATAGGCCTACTCGGAACATTACAATCAATCTAATGATTACACACCAACTAACCAGATAAAAAGGTTAGCCTAAACAGTCGATTTTACGGCTGTATTTCAATATTTGCCAGATGGTAGTTTTATTCACAACTGAATGGGAAAATTTCAAACGAATTTTAATACCAGGAATAGATTTTTTGAGGTACTACAACGGATAAATTGCAGCTCGATATACAAGATACGCCGTTCTATATACCTAATACGAGTATAATAAGCTCAGACGCTGTTTTTCTGAATATTACGTGTTACGGTAATAAAATCATATGTCAACACTTATCTCATACGATTAGTTTCTTCAATAAAAAAGGAAGACTTAAATATCCCATGATGATAGAGTATCTGGAAAAACTTTTTTTTAATTACTATGTTTATTGCTCTCATTAAAAGAGATTAATCTATAAACAGATTTTCCACACGGGTTACCCAGTGAATATTTAAAAAAAAAAAACTTACCTTATAGTCGACGTCGACAGTTCTGGTCAGATGGAGGGTCCCTTACCTACAACAAAACAAAAAACCATCTATAAGCCTTATACAATACATTATCACTGCATTATTATTATTATTATTATTATTATTATTATTATTATTATTATTATTATTATTATCATTATTATTATTATTATTACTATTATTATTACTATACTAAAGGAGGGGATACTAACGTAACTTCTTCCTTATGTTTGAATTAGCGTCATAACGTGGCAGGTGCGCTTTTGGAAAAATGGTCTTACAACAAAAGAAGAAAATTTCTTTTGTGGTTGCAAAAGCGAACTGTATAAATTATACAGGTTTACTTAAAAGTCCCGCACCACCTAAATAACTTTTGAAGCATATGGTTCCGTGACATGAAACTTGGTAGGTGAGGATAACCATATACTAAGAACTCAATAATGGTATTACCGCGTTTTTCTACTTCCGATTTAACCGGAAGTAACTCCAACTCTCTTATTTTAAATGGAATACCCAATACATTTTTTTTTTCAATAGTGCTCATTAAGAGCTTTTCAAAAAGTACCCACACTCGATACTTCTGTACTAATTGAATGTTGCTAATCAAGAAAACAGAAAAGCGTATCGAATATTAAAATAATAAACACACCACCTAAATAACTTTTGAAGATTTTAATTTTACTAATATACTATGTACAGTATAAAGGTTATACAGGACTTATACACCGTTGGAACGTAAAACGTAACTAATAAACTACATATAAGCTATTCGATATATAAGAGGTGTACAATTACATATGATAATCGTTACACAACCTATCCCCCTAGTGTAAGTCTTGCACAGAAGGACAAGATGGCCGACTCCGTAAACAGCTGACCGTTTGTTTCCCTACTTTTTTTTTCTTCGAAAAATGAGTTAAATATGTCCTGTAAAGAAAGTTATACAACCGAAATGGTAGATTTAAACGATTATTTAATAAATCAAGGGGACATTGAAGGTATAAATAGGCCTAATTGTGGCTATAGAAAAATAGAACAGTAGAAAAATTGTTTTTATCGATTTAAATTCAACGATGAGAATTTTGAAGCAAAATATAGATTCACCAAGCAATATATACTAATTGTTGCTAATATTGTGAAAGAAGATTTGAAGCAGGTAGATCTATAAGTTCTGAACTGCACATTTTAATATCACGTCGAAGTCTTCGCAAATGGAGAAGAAATGAAGTATTGGATTAATTTTAATTAGGCCTAGATCAATGAATATGGTGATTATAATATATATTCTGTGTTCTAATTCAGGAAAATGAATGGGTTATGCCTTTTTTTAATATATCCTTCCCTATCCTCTTGGGGTAGAGAATGGATTAAAGCACGCTTGAGTTTTGTTACTAAATGTACTTGCCTCTAAAGGTCACAGATACTTTGAATCAATTTTTTTATAATTCTCTGCAAAAGATACACCAATGAAATCATAAAATTGTGCCAAGTGTTCATAAATATAAGAAAGCAGTGTTCTGGCGCGAGTGGATATCTAAGTGCTTAGAAATGTCAATTTAGGAGTTTAATATTGTAAGTGGTTAAATGGTGTTTCCTTTAGTATAAACGGAACATACTTTTTGTTTGAAATAAATTAATGAGGGAAACTTTGTCCTTTCAGCAACCATTATTTAGACATTTTAGCTTTATATGTTAAGTGTGACTTGTGTAATATGTAGCTAATCGGCAATGCATGCACTGGAAGGGAAAAGCAACTGGCCACCGTACCCCATTATCTCCTGACCTAGTTGCTTTATGAGTGGTGCCTTCTTGGTGTTGCTCGTGAGGTTCAGACCCGTTTTTGGACAGTTGACCAAAGAATAATCGACAATATCTCTTTTTTGTCCTTATAGCCAGAATAAGTACCGCATATATATCTCGTCCTGCTTACGATCCAAACATACGTTTATGGTAGTGTAAAATATTGATAGAGTATTCTCATGGCTTATTAATATAATGCCTACCTATTATGAAAGACGTTTATTAATCTACACAATGACGTATTATAGTACTGTATATGGTTCTTAATTTTTCTGTCCCAATTTGGAGACTGTATTTTCTTCCCGCTTCCCATTTCTTTCTGTGTGAGATCTGTGCTCTAGACCAGTAGTCGTCAGCGTTCGCTGAAATGTGCAACGGGTACACGGTGCGCACGGTCGTGCAACAGGGAGAGATAGAGAGCATACCCGCTAGCAGCTACGAGAGCACTATAGTGCACTGCGTTTTCAGCGGGTAAGAGAGGCTAGCCCCAGCGTGCTCTGTGCTGACGACCTATGCTCTCCGTCCGCGATATCTTACATAAACAATAAGCACTTACGTAATAACGATTATCGGGTAACATAAATCGAACGAGATTCAGTCGATATGTGACGAGAAAGAGTTACGACCTAATACAGTAAAATGATGAAGTTATGACGTATATTGTTTAACACTGCTATAGAAAAACGCCAACTAAGCCTCTAGCGTTTATTAGTAAGAAAAATATATATTATTGCTTGTTATTTTATAACCAACTTCTATTAGTGAGACTCTAAAAGTTTAAAATACATATAAACGATACTTATGAAGTTACTGCAAATTCAAAATAATAAAAGTGTAGCCTATGTGTTATAGTGTCGAATCAACTGTAGGAGTACTTGCAAACACTTTTCTTCAATAAGACAGAGTAAACTTTCTTCAGTTTTTACCCTGGTTGTGTACTCAAAAAATGTCGCTTTCATATATGATTAAGTGCGCTTACTGTCATGTCTAGCCTACAATACAGTCAGGGGTAACGGCTTAAAAATAGAATATTCAGTCGGATGTACAACCTAGCCGATTGTATCTCTGACCAGTCGAATCTAAACCCCAATCTGCAGTATTCTATTATGGAATAGATCAGGAAGCAGAAAACTACGGAGCCCTCGGCAACAAATTTAAACCATCTTGAAGTAAAGTTGAAAGAATCGTACAACGAAAATTTTGGAAGTCTGAATTCCAAACCACAAGATAGCAATGCAGACTGTACATACATTTTGTGGAAGTCATTTTTTTTTTAGATACCAGTGGAAACTTTTGGGTAATGTGTATTCAATGTGAGATGTGGTCCCATGAAGAGTCCGCAGAATATGTGTCATACCCATAGATTTGTAATTTTGTAATACTATTTCTTTTCTTCATTCTTGAATAAACTCTTTTAATACTTGTAGAATCACCGATCAACGTTATAACTTCTTTACTATAGGCCTATTAATATTATAAAAAAATACTTGGCTGACTAGTTTCGATGTGATGTCCGTCATTATCCGAAACCTAATGACGGACACCACTTCGAAACCGATCAGCGAATTAATTTTAATATTAACATTAAACAAGTTATAACGTTAATCAATTATATTATTTTCAATGTTTTCTCACGGGTATTCCAAACATCCCTCTCTATTGCATAAACCCATCCTTTTTTCGATCTTAGTCTTTTAAAATTTTGTTTATTGCATGCATCATTTGTTGTCTATATTTACGATGTAGTCAAGCCTAATATATGTACTATGTATTACCACAAAAAAACTGTATTTTCATACGAATATTTTAGACGATAGGATTAGAAAACAAAACGGTATTCCATATCGCTCTCATTTCCTCCAATATTATTATTATTATTATTATTATTATTATTATTATTATTATTATTATTATTATTATTATTATCATCATCATCATCACCACCATCATTTTTAGTAAGTTAATAAAACCTTGACTGCTAACCTAACAATGTAGTTTCCAGTCGGTTTGTTTCGAAACTGTTTCCAGTCACTACCTGTACACCTTGCAAGCGAAAGTGAACATCGACTCTAGTTACTATGCTTGAGAGTATCTTGAGACAGGGCCAATATGAGATCTAGGAGGAGAATGAACCGTGAGTAATGTCATTGATTTCAGTGTATTATATTTCAAGGAAAAACATTTAATACAATTTTTTTTTGTTTCCTTTTAGAGACAAAAATTGTTTTATATGAAACATTTCATTGGGAAAGCCATTGATTTAATTCCCAATGTGGTCAGCCAATTTAAGAGAACAGTGTATTATTATGATAAATGAATTAAATAATTTTTGTATCGTCCTTTAAATGCACAAAAATTTGATCCGAACAAATGTAGCATTGAAAAATTTTTCTGCTTTTAATAATACAAGGAGACGAGGACGCCATCGATACATTTTCAACTTCCTAAGTTATCGATATGTTTTAATATTCATTCTGCAATAGTTATTTACGTAACTAGGACAGAAAGTGATACTTTTGTGGACGAGTGAGATATTTACTTCACTTGCGTTGGCAGCATTGTTGCTTACAGATAGAAGTAATAGCCTCTTTGATAGCTACCGTTGTTGGCAGGATTGTTATATCTTAATAGTTCATTGACACAGGTTATGTTGGTTCGTTCCAATACAAATTTAAGTGCAAGTTTTGGCATGACACAGAAGTGACACAGTTTGTAAAAATTCCTAACAATTTTAACTCGTTTTGTTCTCTAAATCAATATTTTGTGAGATGTTTAGAAGCTGACTTCGCGTCTGGCGTCAGACTGTTATTCTGTTGTCATTGTTCCAGTTAAATTTCCTCACTTCCACTGGATGCGTACTGCAATGTAATTTTTTTTAATTTGTAATATATACAGAGTTATATGTAAAAAGGGCTCCAGTCCTGGACTGAGGACATTTCTTCACATGTCACTTAAAACAAGCAATTCGTATTTTTGTATAGGCATAAACGACTAACGACCATTCATCACAGATCTATGTAACCATGGGTAACACACAAATTTTCAACAATAATTCATATTCTATAAAATATGGCCTGAAGCCCTTTTTCCATAGAACGATTCATTTACTGTCAAATTTTCCACCGTAAATTCTACAAAGAAATCTATGTCATACAGAGAAAAAAAAACGTACTTAGAAGTAGCTCCTCTATATATCGAACATCTGTCGTACTTTGTAATATTTGTGTCGTAATCTTCCGTTCGGAAGATTTGACAATTATTTTCAGACAGAGCCATGCATTTCTTATAATAATAAACATGAAACTAACCTCTCAACTCGCGAAGAGATTCTTGGCAGCTCTGTATTATCCAATTTTTCACCACACACATATTACGATATATTTGTATAAGTTAACACTTCACCATTCACTGAAAATCACCCACCGCGGGTCCGCGCTTTCAATTACACAAGGAGACGAGGACGCTCAGTAGTACCAAAATATCATAATGTTCAGTAAAGTCAGTCCATTTCCTTAAAGTATGTACACTGTATGTAAATGAAGCAAAAATAACTGTTATAAACAACATAGTACTTTTCATTCACCTATAGGTTGTTTCTATATATTTATTTACTTTTATACAAAAGTCAACGGAAGACAGAATCACCCGAGTTTACTTACTTTTTCCGCCTTGTGAAGATGGCTATCCGTTGCCACCTCCCTCAACGCATCATGCAGTCAGGAATAATTGATACTCATTGTTGCTACATCTTTTTAATTCAAAACTTACTGAACGCAGGCAATATTTTATGTAAATTGTTGGTATGTTATTAATTGTAAATATCCAACTTTTATATGAATATCTATTAGTTGGACATCAGTTATTTATTAAATTCTATATCGTAAGGCTGAATGCTATATAAATGTATAGAGATAGTTATGTGTACGCTACGAATGCTGCAGCCGAACTATTTCGAACGGCTGTCATGGCATGGGGGGAGATGTGATGTAGAATCAGCCATAACTGTTTACAGTGCCTATTTCACTTGTTGAGAATAATATGAAACTGCAACGTTTGATGCAGACAGACCAATGAACAATGTGTAGTATGTAGTATTACGATAAGTTACATTTTCTAAGTTATTTTATTTTACAACAAGAAATATAAAAAACGTGCAAATTTGTTAATCATTAATCTACGTATATGGGCAATATAACTTTTTTTCACGTAAATATTAAACAATTAATTATCAGTGATACCCACGCATAATAAATTAGGGCGACCCAGATATAAAGAATGAAAAAACAGGGCACTGATTCCGGGGAAAGCACAGAAATGTCCATTTATATTTACATGTTAAAACATTAAGGGCCGTATTCATAGACATTTTTAGCGCGGGTTTCCGGTGGATGATCAGCGTTTTTCGTATTCATAAACCAGTGTTAGCGATAGGATATGATTTGAATTCTGTACTAGTAACCAGTGGATAGCCGGGGCTAGCTTAGTACGCTCGTAGCGCGTGCTGCGAAATGTCTATGAATAGCACTCTAAGTAGTTAATTTATACTTATTTTTCAGTTAAAGCAGTTCATATTTTTTATACGTTCCGCAAAAAATTGATTCCTCAGATGCACCAGCTTAACATCCTTCGGATCGAACCGAAACGCACAAATAGTACCTAACTAAGGGTTCTGAATCGAAGTGTAGTCGGGAACTTCCAATGCAGTGACAATATAATGTATTGCATCATTTTGTAAACTTAGTATCACATCAACTGAAATAATTCCCCTAGCGCACACAAAAAATAAACATTTCTTCCTTCGAAGGCAGGTCTAAATTCTAACCCTGCTGAGTGCTCCATCAAATTCCAGAAATAATGTAATATTTACGTCAGTAATATGATCAAAAACATGGAGAATAATATTGTCAGTGAATTAAAATATCTTCCCTCACTCGCATGTGCACAGAGTTCCTATGCAGACCGGTCCACAGTGCAGTGGGCCAGATGCTCAATCTGCAGGAAAAATCTCAATTTACCGATCCTCACAAAATCGACCATTTCTATGTTTATAATTCGGATAAACATCTGTTTATCAACATCCTTCAAGGAAAGAGTGAAAGGAACTGGTCATCTTATCCCATTATCTCCTGGCCTAATTGCCTCCTAAGTGGTACCTTGTTGGTATCACTTGTAAGGTTCAGACCTGTCTTCTGACAGTTGACTAAACAACAACTTCAAAGAAATTAAGATTGCAGTAAGATTCAGCGGCGTGGAGAGACCTCGAAGTGAGCTTGCAGATGAGGACGCGATACATTGGATACATTGCGAAAACTATTCAAGTTCTATATTGTATTACTTTGAAATGGACCATTTTTTTCCTGCCATTTTACTGATCACATTGAAGTTATGATTCAACTGGTTCTTCTCAGCGAAATCAAATGGGAGACGCCTAATATCATTGATGGTTAGGCCAAGGAACACTTTTTCTAACTGCAATAAATAGTTTTCTAAATCATTTCCCGGGTATTTTGTAAGAACTAGACCTCTGCCCATCACTTTCACATTCTCGTATTTTTTGAAAGGAGGTGTCGCTGCAGCAGTCGTTAAGTTCGAAATCTCCATTTCTAAAAGCTGCCATATCTCTCTCCAGTCGTTTTGACTCCATTCATTCATTCATTCATTCATTTATTTTATTCCATAGATCTTACATGAGCAATGAAGCTTTAAGATGTGGATCATGTCAACATTTTACAATATTACAATTACAATTTTTACAAATTTTTATAGTTTTACAATTTAGTAATTTTCTACAATTTTTACAATTTTGTACAATTTTTTTTTACATTTTTTTACATTTTGGCGAGATGTAGTGAGATGAGATGAGGTCCGAGGATTCGCCAAAATATTACCCGGCATTTGCCTTTTCGGTGGGGGAAACCTCGGAAAAACCCAACCAGGTAATCAAATCAAAGGGGGTAATCAAATCAAAGGGGTTGATGCCAAGGACTCGCCATAGACCATCTGGCTTCAGTCCCACGGCTGGGGAAAACCTCCGAAGAAACCAAAGTCCAAAGGGGGATCCAACCCAAGCCCGAACGCAGCTCCGGATCAGCAGCCCAGCGAGTCTGTCGACTGACCAACATCGATGGCTCTACTAAAAGTATACAATACATAGCCAATCAGATTATTAAATTTACAAACGCAAACGATCATTCATAAGTTGAGCTATATTATAATACAAAACAATTTAATTAAATTTAAGGCATAAACAATTCAACCAGTTGTGATATACAGAAATTGATAATACATATCATGCAAACTACTTCAAATTACAAACACAAACAATTTATCAGTAGAGCTATATAGATTACTATTCAATTTAAGGCATATACAATTCATCGGCCAAATCTATACAAATATATACAATACAAAGTAGCATACTTTCATTAAGCTATACAAATTTGTGCAATTAATATCAAGTAGATTAATTCAATTTATAATCATAAACAATTCATCAGTTGAGCTATACATATTACCATTCAATTTACAGTAGGTCTATATACAATTCATCAGTACAGCTACACAGACTAGTAATCATTTTAAGAACATATACAATTCATCAGCCAAACTATACAAACATATACAATCAAATTAGTTCAATTTACAAACTTATTTTCGTTAAGCTATACAATTCATATGAAGTAGATTAATTCAATTTATAAGCTTAAACAATTCATCAGTTGACCTATACAGTATACTATTCAATTTACAGTACATACAATTCATCAGTTATGCTAAACAAAAAATACAATACATAGTAAACAGATTAAGTCAATATAAAAACATATTTTAGTTGAGCTATATACAATTGTACATGTCATTTAAGTAGAATAATTCAATTCACAAGCATAAACAATTCATCAATTGTGTAGAAGGTATGAGTATGTAGAAATTTGGTTAATTCTTTTCTGAACCTTTTCTCGTTGTTCTTCAAATCTTTAAGATAATTAGGCAGTGCATTGAAGACTGTTATACATGAATAGCGAACTCCTTTTTTAAAACAGCTTAGACTAACAGAGGGTAGATGAAGATCTGATTTATGTCTTGTATTAAAATGATGAATGTCTTGATTAGTACTGAATTTATCTTGGTTCTTAATATACAGCATCATTAGGGAAAGAATGTATTCACAAGGTAAAGTCAAGATTTCTAAGTTTCGGAAAATATTTTTACATGAGGTCCTTTTATGCACACCGGCCATTATTCTTATAGCTTTCTTTTGTAAAACAAAAACGTGTTAGACGAGTTACCCCAGAGTATTAATCCATATTTCATTACAGAGTGAAAATATGCAAAGTATGACATTTTAAGTAAGTTTATATCACCAATAGTAGATAAGGATCTTAATGCATAACAGGCAGAGCTCAATTTACGAGTAATACATTCTATATGCGTTTTCCAGTTCAAGTGATTATCCAATTCTAAACCAAGAAACTTTGTGCTTATAGATTCTTTGAGATGAGTTCCATTTAATCGAATACTGTAGGAAACCTGAGCACTATTGTGTGTACTAAATTTGACTGCACTGGTTTTATCAACATTAAGTGCTAGTTTATTTGCATGGAACCATTCATTCATTAGATTCAGCACTGTATTAGAAGTGTTTATAAAATGATCGTATTGTTTGCTTGAAATAATTACACTTGTATCATCTGCAAATAAAATTACATGGGATGAATTGTTTATGGTCAAGGCTAAATCATTAATATAAACTAGAAACAACAATGGACCTAAAATTGACCCCTGCGGAACACCATGTTTAATATTTCTAAATTCTGAATAAGTAACTTTATGACTATTTGGTACATTTATTTCTACTTTTTGTTTTCTATTTGATAAGTACGATGTAAACCAACCCAACATCTCATCTTTAATGCCATAAAACTTCAATTTTTTTACTAATATACTATGGTCTACACAATCAAATGCTTTAGCCAAGTCACAAAAAATCCCACCTACATGTAGTTTCGAATTTAATGAATTTAGTATTTCATCCACCAAACTAAAAGCAGCATTCTCTGTCGATTTTTGTTTTCTAAATCCAAACTGTTCTAAAACTAATATATTGTTGGACTCCAGGTAATGATATAATCTATTATACATAACTTTCTCAAACACTTTTGAAAATGTTGTTAATAATGATATGGGTCTGTAATTAGCAATAGTACATTTATCTCCCTTTTTGTATATTGGTTTTACTATTGAATATTTGAGTCTTTCTGGAAAAATACCACATTGCATTGACAAATTGCATAGATAGCTTAACGGAGGGGATAATATTTCAGAACAAGCTTTCAGAACTTTACTTGGAATTTCATCATATCCAGAGGAATATTTTGTTTTTAGTTGTTTTATCACATGCATGATTTCTGCTGCGGTAGTGGGAATAAATTTGAGACCTAAAAACTCAGTGTTAAATGCATCAGTTAGGTAACCAAGTGCAGCATCTTCTGCACAATCTTGAATGTTTAAGTTCTGAATAATATTTATATAGAAGTCGTTAAAATGATTTGCAATTGATTTTGGGTTATCTATTTTACTATCATTGATTTTAATGCAAGTAATATTTTCACTCTTTGAATATCGATTAGTTTCATTTTTAATAATATCCCAAATAGTTTTAATCTTATTATCTGAATTTTGTATTTTTTCATTCAGATACATTTTCTTTGCATCTTTTATAACTTTTGTCAAAGTTTTACAGTAATTCTTGTAGTAATTAAGAACATGAGGATCATCACTATTCCTACTCATTAAATATAGATTCCTTTTTCTAGCACAAGATATTTTAATTCCCTGAGTTATCCACGTGTTTTTACTTTTACATTTTTTCACCACCTTGACTGGAAAACATTCATTGAAATAATTCGTAAATGTAGTGAAAAATGCATTAAATTTAGTATTAATATCAATGGTATCGGTACTATATACATTTTCCCAAGATTCATTTTGTAGACATGGATTTAAATGATGAAGAGATTCAGCATTTATAATCCTTTTTTTATTTTTAGATTAACACTTTGGAATTTTTCACTCATATTGAAAACACTTAGAATTTGTGCATCGTGATCAGACAGGCCATTGACTAATGGTACTGTTGAATAGGAATTCAATCTACTTTTATCTATAAATATATTATCAATGGCAGTACTACTTCCAGCTTGTGTTCTGGTTGGAAAACTTACTGTGTGACTAAGATTATAAGTTTCAAGAAGTGAGTTTCATTTTCTTTTACGTGAGCTTTCTGATAGATAATCTATGTTTATGTCACCACAGATTACAAATTCGGTATGTGGTTTATAAAGTCTTTTCAATAATGAATCTAAGTTAGTTGTAAATTTCTTATAATCTCCCATTGGCGCCCTATAAACACATAAGATAATTAAATTTGATATCTCATAACCAATTTGTATTCCACAGATTTCAATATCTTGTTCAAGGCAAAAATCAGATATATCAATTTTACTAAATAATAGATCCTCTCTGATAAAAATACAGGCACCCCCTTTTTGGAAGACATGTCTACAGAAATGGGAACCTAATACATATCCATGTAAAGACAGTTGTAGTATTTCCTGTTGCTTCATATGATGTTCAGTTATACATAATATCTGAGGTTTATGCTTTTGAGTTGCTAAAGAAGTGATCAATTCCTCTTTCCCTAAGTCTTCCTTTCAGCCATCTATAATAATGAATTAAATAGAAATATTAGTGACCGATTCTTATATTGTAATAGTACAAGTCAGGCAACCTATTAGTGGTACAACATAGGCAACTAAGCCATTTTCCATATAACCAAGCTTTTCACTTCATTTACAGCGTATTCTGAATCTCAGCGCTGAGCAATCTGATGACATCACGGTATTCCGAATTTCAACGATGGCGTCACTGATGCTCCACCTGTGTCTCACCGGTGCCATCAGCTTGCAGAGGTGGTGGCAGTCTCCATCAGCCGTCATCAGTGAATCAGATTGGTTCTTGTGTAGGGCGGGAATTAGCAGACGAATGACATCGTGCACTGTTGTGTCATGGCGGTGTGTTCTGCTTTGGTTCTGCTGTATTGTTTGTATGTTAATGGCTTATGAACGAACATGTCAACGGACCAGTTATTACTACCGGTTCAAGAAATAAATTGTTTATGCTCTCTTTTCTTTGAACGAGATGGCAGTACGGAAATTTCGCAAAATTTTGCTAGCGTAGCACAGACAACTTATAGTCGCCATGACAGCCATCGATCCTTCCAGCCGTTTTGTTCCTATTTCGCTGCAACGTGACGTCATTGTTGTCCACCGGTCCTGTGAGATTCGGAATACGCTGTTATACAAGCATGCGAAAAATACGTGTTAGCATTACTTTATGTAATTTCTACTAAAATCGATAAAATACATAGCTATGCTCACAACATTATATTTAAACCATAAAATGCTTACAAAAATTCCAAAAATATTACTTGGATGGGTACAGTTTTCTATGGATTCTTCTTTTTACTTCAACGCAGTTGTAAACATGCCGATTCTTTCTTCTACCATGCTCAACTAGAAAGCAGTAACCAAAAACGCCACCAGAGGACAAGTAGCGCTAATAGTTTCCTGCAAATCGCTAGTGGTACAATATAGGAACGATACAATATAGCCAACTCTCCCTTATATATATATATATATATATATATATATATATATATATATATATATATATATATATATATATATATATATATATATATATATATATATCGAGCCGAACATTGAAATAAACCTAGCACAAAATGATCTAAGGAGTATATATTTTGAATTGTATTGAATTTTCGGGAAATTTTTAAATCTGAGCAATTTTCCCCTCATTTAAGCATCTTTGCAAAGTTTCAAATTTTCATAATAACAAAACATTTTATTCGGCAACGCTTTTTCTTAATCAGAATTAATATTATGGAAAAGTACAAGTGACAATGGAGTTTTGTATAATGCCTCTTTATGGTGCTAATATGAAACCCTTTAAGTACTTTAGAACATAAACGTATTAAATTTTCTTCCTGTGCACAACAAAATAATTTCTCTTCCCATTCTTCTACAATTATTAGTTTTGATGCACTCTTTACGTTTAATAGTTTTGAAACAAACATGCTGATCGCCAGTTACAACTACTTGTCTATCCTGCAAAAGTCTGACATAAACTGCCGCTTGCCGACCGCTGCACTAGACTGTGCACCAATAAGCCTGGCTTAAATCCCAAATCTCTCCGCAGTGCATACGACGAGAAGACTACTGTTGATAATAATTCGTCCGACTGGCGGCCTTGGTGCTATTCGACAGGAGTAGGCAACGTGCCGGTACCAGTTTTCCCTTCTCTTTTCCTCATCTCCATCACCATCATCACACATTCCCTACACTGCACTAACATGAAAACTTACATTATACCCTAGCATACAACACAATTGTCCACAGTTATACATCATACATAGCGTGGCCGGCTGAAGTGGTGTACAATTTGAAAATTGATCACAGCCCTGCCATCTATACGCAATATGTGAAACCTGAATCACGCAAGTGAAGTGGGTAGACATTGGATACACACACATTTCGTTATTGTGTACCTTTTTATTTACACAATATGTTTAAAATAACTGCCCTGCTGTTTAGCACAAAGCACTAAATGCCTCAAAGTTTTCTTGCACCCTCGACAGCATGAAGGGAGAGATATTTTCACTTGCTTCCCTAATTCTTACCACAATATTATCCCTGTTTTCGAGTAGAGTTTCGTAAATATTATAACCCAATTAGTCCCACAAAAAAATATTCATGGACGTGAAATCCGGCGATCTTGGTGGCCACTCGTGTAAAGGAATGTTAAGACCAATCCACCGACAATGTTAGTTTCTATTTAAAAAGTTTGAACAGGTGGTCTTGTTCCGTGAGCTGGATGACCATCGATTTGGAAGATAATACTCGGTAATATATTAAGAGAGACATAATCGAGTAACACACCAAAATGCTGGGTCAGAAAGGCCGAATACAGTGGGCCGTTACTGTTTTCATCGATAAAATAGGCCCAATATTCTGGTCGTTTATGATATCTCTCGTAACGGTGATGAGAAAGCGGTCTTGAATGTGCACCTGCTTCCTACTATGTGGATTGGCGTCTACGTAGTGGTGTTATTTGCGATGGTTGATATTGCCCTCACTCCCGACTGTGCACTCATCTGTCCATAAAATTCTCTTAAGAAGTTTTGATCAATATCTACTTCAAAGATACCCTAAAAATTCCATAGTGTTATTGTGGTAATGATTTGGAAACCAACCTGCTTCACAAACCACATGCAAAATTCTTCGTGATGACGGTCATAGTCACTAGTTTCCAGCCTGAGTTGTGTGTCGCTTAAACGGATGCCACCCAAGATCCCGTTTAAGAATTCGATGGACCATCATGTGATTCAGATGCAAATTTCGAGCCACAGATCTCGTACCGGTGTGAGATTCTGCTGCTCAACCTCTCTACAACGACAGAAGGTCTTTGTCGGACATGTCATGGATGCGTTCATATTGCAGTGTCTCATGTTAACGTAGCCTCTGCCCTTACTCTCTAAATCGGCTCTGGCTTGCTGTTGCTTTTCGGATATAATTACTTATAAAGGCAGCTGCTTGTCTCTGATTTCGTCCACTTCCCCATACGCTAACAGCATGTCTATCAAGTCGTCCGTACTACTGCATATCGTTCTCGCTCTACTGAATCACAAAACTCAATTTACAAATACTACCAACAGATCAGTTACTAGTTACCAGTGTTCTACTGCGAGCGAAGTAATAACACCAATAAATCCCTTCCTCGATGCAGTATGAATCTGCAGCTTATGCCTGTAGAGTGTATTATCTCACTACACATCTGAAGGAGAGAAACTGCCGACAAATCAGAGGTTTAGAATTCAAATCTGCTTTTTAGACAAGCCAACTTACATTTAACGAATTTTTTTGTCTTAATTTTCTGTCCATCAATGTGTAACCAGCAACGTACTTTAACGGCTTCCTTTCCTGGCTGCAGTTTAACGTTTTTGACCCTTCTGCAATATTCAGCTCTCACTGCTGGTAGAACCATCACTCTGTAATGCTTATTTCCTATCAAATCTGTCTAAAGTACATCGTCTTGTACCATAAAATCAATTATACATGTTCATTTTGTTTTCAATCTCCGAATTATTTTCTTAGTTACGACACACTATAAGAATGTGAAAGTAATTAATTGTTGCAATATTTCATTACGCAATTAAATTTTAACCTGTAACAGTTTTGATCCAGTAAAATAAAAGTTTTTTTGCTAATATCTTCATATTAAAATCACTGACTGCTATATTCAATCCCTAAATTGTTTTGTCAACCCTTTTTATTCCGACTAATAATCACTTGATTAATTTGCAAACTGTAAAATTTATTTTATTAAGAATAAAATATTCAGTATTCGTTGAACATATTTTTTGGTCCAGATATACGTTAAAATATTGTGTGTGTGTGTATTCAATGCCTACCCACTTCACTTACACGATTCGGGTTCCTCATATTGCGCCACAACGTGGCAGTGAGGAGAGTGGATTTGACTAATAGACCCTCCAGACTTCACCGAAATTCACCACAATGTTTAAATATCAGATCTATTAGGATCTTTAATAATAATAATTCACATGTAATCAATACAATATTTGTGTAACATACGACGTTGCGAGAACAATCGCCGGATATGAATTAGCAAAGATTGCATATTATTTGCATCATGCAATATTTGTGAAATATTTATTTTATCATCACTCAGCAATTTCATCGCCGGATGTAAAATTAGCAACCTTGCATAATATTTGCACACATAGCAGATAGCGCTTATGCACTGGTAAACAATACAATATTTGTGTAACATAAGACGCTGCGAGAACAATCGCCGGATGTTTGCATCATGCAATATTTGTGTAATATAACATGTTGCAGATGCTTCAAAAACATGTTTTTATAATTACTCAGCAATTGCATCGCCGGAAAATCACCGAATGTGAGCTTGCATAATATTTGCACGTGTAATCACATCATCATTGTGCAGGTGAAATTTCAAACATGTATGAACGTGTGTCTTTCACCCCCCCAACTATACAAACTTGTATGAACATATGTAATTCAAATTATTATGTTACGCCCCAACTTCAATTACATACCTGCACTTGTGAATGACGTCACACTTTATGTTACGCCACTATGATTGTGTGTATTTCAAAGCTTTACCCCCTCCCCCATTTCCAACTTCAATTACAAATTTATAACGTCACACTTTAAGTTACGCCGTATGTATTAAAATTATTACCCCCCTCCCCCATTTCCAACTTCAATTAAAAATTTATGACGTCACACTTTACGTTACGTCACTATGAGCGTTCGTATTTCAAATTTTTACCCCCTCCCCCATTTCCAAATTCAATTATACATTTATGACGTCACACTTTAAGTTACGCCCCTTCGTGACGTAAGCCGCACGTGACCTCATACTTTAGCCACGCCCATGACGTATATATACATATAATTTTATTTTGTTACAGATTTCTTTTACCAACATCCCCAATTCACAATGCATAACATAACACATGGCAGATGGCGATTAACAATACAGTATTTGTGTAAAATAACGTACCACAGGTGGCCATTTTTTATCATTATTCAGCACTTGCGTCTTCACCGGATGTGAATTAACAGCTTGCATATTATTTGCATCATACAATATTTGTGTAATATAACACGCTACATAATCGAAAACATGCTGTTTATCATTACTCAGCCATTGCATAGTCGCCAGATGTAATCAATACAATATTTGTATAACATAAGACGCTGCAAGAAATCACTGGATGTGAATCAGCATAATATTTGCACACATAGCAGATAGCGATTGTGGGATTTTCAAACATGTATGAACTTGTGTATTTCACCCCCCCCCCTTACAATTAACTATACAAACTTGTATGAACATGCATAATTCAGACGCCACAACTTCAATTACATACCTGCACGTGTGCATGACATACTTTAACCTTGAACTCTTAGACAGCCATTTATGACGTCATACTTTAAGTTACGCCCATTTCTTACGTCATACTTTAAGCCCCACCACCTTCGTGACGTCATACTTTAGCCACGCCCATGACGTCACTTGCCACGCCCCCTATGACGTCACATGGGGAGCCTGTGGGAGCCTGCACGTGATCACCATTTCTATTCTACTGCTATGTCCCCTAACCCTACATCAAAGGATTGCTACCTATGAAGGCAATGGTATAATCAATCAATCTTCGCGACGTACACCATCTGAAAGGAAAAATAAATACCGCCTGCTACAGTCCTCCGTGTTCTCAAGAACTGGAGGCGTCGTCTGAACATGCGTCTTGCTGAAGAGGATCATTATACTGAACATAATACTATAGACTTTATTTTATTTTATTTTATTTTAGTAAGTTATTTTACGACGCTTTATCAACAACTTAGGTTATTTAGCGTCTGAATGAGATGAAGGTGATAATGCCGGTGAAATGAGTCCGGGTCCAGTACCGAAATTTACCCAGCATTTGCTCATATTGGGTTGAGGGAAACTCCGGAGAAAACCTCGCGCTAGCCGTTACTCCACAGGTATGGACTAATCATATATACTATTTCCAACTAATGACTGAAGTAGACGTAAACAAAACCGAAATGACCACCTCTGTAGTGTAGGGGTCAGCATGCTGGTCTCTTACGCAGATTTCCGGTCGGGTTGAATTCCTGGTTGAGGTTTTTCAGGGTTTTTCCTCAACCGTAAGGCAAATGCCAGGAAATTCGGGCCACAACATCCCTGAATATCACCGGCCTCATTCATCACCGAAATCATATTCATAACAAATCAGTAATACACATACAGTCGCCATCTAGTTCACAATAACAGAATCAGTCTCAACAATAGTACACAAGGCTTCGGATTTCAATCAAAAGATTAACTCGATATGACCAAAGATGTTAAAGCGAGTATAAATAACAGCGAGCAAAAAAAGAACCGAAATGTATTACTCCGCAATTGCAAGCTAGCTACCAAAGCAGCCACGAGGGCGCATTATTTTGAGCAAGTGAGCAAGCAGGGCAGCCATCATCTGATATATTGCAGACGATATTTCAACACTTTCATTAAACTAACCCGTGAAATGTCACAGTGGGTTAATAACAAGACTTACATGATTTTAATAAAGTTAAAATATTATTAATATAATAATCATATTCTACTTATGTCAGTGCGTGGACTCTTATACTATTAATCGGAACCTTATAGCTATCCCCTCCATATCCGACGCAACCACAACACTATAACACACGCTTCGTGTACTGATTGGTTAAAAAATAAGCTACTACAATACAAAAATCACTGTCGTCGGCCACGAACAAACTACTGCGACTGAGACATTGACCTCGATCTCAGATGGTGCAAGAAAAACGCAGTCGGGGATTCACAAAGGCATCTTTCACGTGATCAAGCCATGCACCTCTCACGTGATCATTCTCGAAACGCACACGCGATAGGGGCAGAGGGGGGACGAATTTTGTGCTGACAGACGGTGATTCAACAACACAGGAATACAGGGATATCGAAGAATTTTAATTAGTTACATATATGAGTGTTGATATCGAGGAGTTCATTATTTCTCTACTGGGAATAGTGGAGTTTCTTTTTCTGTATATTCGTGATTAAATGTTATTCTTTGAAGAGAGGAGAATTTCTTTAATTCTACAGAAATTTCTTTGAGATTGGCAACACTTGTTAACAGCTATGCTGATGTGCTCTGTGAAGCTGCAGGTCACCTTGGGAGGAACTTAAAGGTGCGTACACACTTAGCGAACGAAGAATGAACGAATGATGAAGCAAAACTTCGTTGTTCGTTCGCTGTTTGGAGCAACGTACAAATCATCAGCAAACTGTCAGAAAACATTCACGTTCGCTGATTATCCGCAATAAAGCCAGACGGAAATATAATTAATTATAGCAAGCGCAACCGTTGTTATTATAGGCTGTTTAACAAAAATAAATTTAAAAACCAAAAGGCGATGGTGGCAGACGCCACTCTACGAAAATCACAATCAATATAATATAGAGGCACTGACTTGCTTCATGATTTACGTCGAATGGAATCGGGACAATTTCACAACTTCTGTCGCATTTCAGAAACAGACTTTGAAATATTACTGTGCAAAATAGGGCCAAACATTTCCAAGAAAGACACAGGCTGGCGAGAAGCAATACCTATTCAGGAAAGGTTAGCATTAACACTTCGAGATCTCGCTACAGGAGATTCGTATACAAGTTTAATGCATTTATTCAAAGTGTCGAAACAGCTAATTACCAGGATTGTTCCAGAAGTATGTACGGCTATAATTGAGGAAATGGAAGATTTTATTAAGGTACGACTGCAAGACAGGGAAAAGTTTCAGTACACGTGTAACTCACTGACAATAATTACCTTAAAACACTAAAAAGAGACATTTGTCTGTGTTTGTCGAATGCACATCATGCTTACGAAAAGGCACTTTTCAGTGCCAATAATTTATTTTGTGTGCACAAGGTTGGAACTTTGTTTTTTCTGGGCGTAAATTTGTCCAAAAGGAACGACATATGTTTATACGTGACTCGTACACTTCATCACTCCCCATGCCAGATCTTTTTGTGGACTCTGTCTTTCCCTCCGGAATGATTCAGTAGGGACTCAATTTTCTTTTTGACTTCTGCTCCCTACAATAAACAACAAACATGTATCCACTGAAAAGAAATAAATAAAAATAAATTTCAAATTTTGCTCGTGTTTAACTCGCCTATCTTGCAGCTGAACATCTTTCCAATAGCTTCCCAAACATCATGTTTTCTTACTTTATTGTGGTCAGTAGGATGCTTGGGATTCCATGAAGTTTCCTGCTCCCTATTTGCATTAATAAGATTTATAATAGCGTCTTCCATCCACTCCAGTTTCGACATCCTATTGGTGAAATTGAACTAAGCGCTGCGTTCTGCTACGAGCTACCAACTAGTGGCAAATCCCGTCCATAACGAATACCAACCTCCTTTGATATACCAACAAGGGACGGATCACTTCCGAAGGCAAATCAAACAATCGGTTTGCCTTTGCTGCGACGTACACACGTACCGATTTCAATCAGCGAATGCAATCATTTGTCGTTCGTTCGCTAAGTGTGTACGCACCTTAATACCTATTATGCATGCGCGTTGCCATAATACACGTTACAACGATTTATCATGCAATGGCTTAAACTATTAATATAAACATTGTTTAAATCGTAACAAAGTGTTCTTATAAACATGTTCAATTTACCCATATTCCATATATATTACACATTTTATTATTTTAGAAGGAACTACTTTAACGTGAGGAAGAAGATGACAAGCATGAGCTTGGAGGCGTTGTGCGTTCAATAGCCAATCAGGAACCATCACGCTACGTACATTTACTTCAATCTTTAGCTGAAAAGAGAGTAGACAATAGACCAGCGTTGTCAGGCACAGCCTAAACGGAGCGAAGCGCTCCACTATAACTCGTTGCGTGCTCCGGTGCTTCCACAGACATAAGCAAGTTCACGCTCCGACTGGACGTCTCTAGCATCACAACCGGTTTCGGAGCTTACAATTCTGACACTACTGCAATAGACCCACAAGCTTAAGTCAACAACATTAAAGTTCCTGACATTTGCCTCGCTATATCTTGACAGGGAGGCAGAGGGGCGTTCCTGTTCACGGCAAATCCATAGTCCCCTTCGCAGCTTAGCTTTGAACGTTATGGAATATCTTAAGCAAGACTCCGCTATGTTTTTCATTTGCTTTTGTTGTTCCTTTTTTTTTTTTTTGGTATCTTTATAAATCCAGTGTTATAAGTAATTTATAATAAAGGTATATACAAGGGGTAAAATAGGTGCAAAATAACATCTTTTCCTTAGTCGTGTGGATCAGGCGCTGCCCACAGTGGACTTGGACAAATTCACGCTATAGGAGATCGATTTTTTGTGTCAAACACTTCACATGACTTAAGAAAAATAATATTAAAAGATTTAAATTAAATTTGAATACTAAATGGCACTTCCAAATCTTCCACTATCAATGTTGACTTCCACTATTTTATTAATTTTTGTGTGTTCGTTTTGTAGTAATTGCCGATTTTAGTTGGTTAAAATTTTATTTTGTAATTTTAAAGATACAATGGAAAGGTATGATTGGTGAAACTAGGGCTGAAGTTCTTCCGGTGATTTCGGAAGTGAAAATAGTTGAATTTGTCATTTCTTTTTTGCGGAGTTGCAATTGATCGTATATGCACGGCATAACATTAGCCTAAACTAACCAAACCTAACCTATTACAGATTCGTATATCCAATGTGTTTTTACCATATCTTTAAATTATCTTTTATTCTTGTTAATATTTTATAACAAATATAAATGACACTCGGGAGGAAATTAAACACAGAATAAATATGGGAAATGCGTGTTATTATTCGGTTGAGAAGCTTTTGTCATCTAGTCTTCCGGCAAAAAATCTGAAAGTTAGAATTTATAAAACAGTTATATTACCGGTTGTTCTGTATGGTTGTGAAACTTGGACTCTCACTTTGAGAGAGGAACAGAGATTAAGGGTGTTTGAGAATAAGGTTCTTAGGAAAATATTTGGGGCTAAGAGGGATGAAGTTACAGGAGAATGGAGAAAGTTACACAACACAGAGCTGCACGCATTGTATACTTCACCTGACATAAATAAGACCATAAAATCCAGACGTTTGAGATGGGCAGGACATGTAGCACGTATGGGCGAATCCAGAAATGCATATAGAGTGTTAGTTGGGAGACCGGAGGGAAAAAGACCTTTGGGGAGGCCGAGACGTAGATGGGAAGATAATATTAAAATGGATTTGAGGGAGGTGGGATATGATGGTAGAGACTGGATTAATCTTGCTCAGGATAGGGGCCAATGGCGGGCTTATGTGAGGGCGGCAATGAACCTCCGGGTTCCTTAAAAGCCAGCAAGTATTATATAAAGAGTTTACTAAAAACGTAAAAATGGAATTATACAAACATACGGAAAGACTCGGTAATTATCACAAAAGATAATTTATGCTCGACCATGCCGAAATATAGTAATTATACACCTGGTAGCAGTCCTTTAATGCATGTCATTAAAGTACACCTATTCATTAAAGTTCAGGTTTTCGATTATTCTCGGATATGCAATCGAAAGACAACGAGGAAAACGTCACGGAGGCTGGAAATCCAATATTGTCGCAGAAGGTTATGTTCTGTTACTATAATAATTAGCGTTAATTGTAAATGATATTCAAATAAATTCAATTTGTCATCTCGTTTTTCAATTCTAAATCAAATTCCTGGCTATATCAAAATTAGTTCATATTATTCTCTAGATTACATCAAGGTCAATGACATTATTGTTCCTCGGAAAAAATCAACACTTTCGCGTCTGCGCACATCTCACACGAGCTATGCACAAGGGCACTTCCGATCTTCAGTCAGATACGAATAAAATGAATACTTCTGAATAATTTCAAGTTAAAAATATGGTCGAGCATAAAAAGTCGTATGAAACTTGCCTATAATGACAATTAAGATGCTCGTATGAAGATTATGAAACTCGCTTGAGCTCTTTTAATAAACAAACATACTCTCGTCTTAATTACTATCATTATAGGCTCGTTGCATAATGTACTATTATTCAATAATAATAAGGTGAAGTTCAATAGGTATGTATAATCACCAACGCGGCACACAGAAAATGCCATGAAATCACTCCAACAAACTATGAAAGGCACTGTGGGACCCGTGTTCACCTTTCCGACCAAAGTCTGTCCTTTCTTACAATTAAATGAAGAATAGACCAGCAGGAGGCTTGTTACATTCGGACATACTGGGCTGTCTTTCCACAGCTGTAAATCTATAAAAAGCAGATTCCAGAATGCGATTACGTTTTGCGTAATAATTCTTGGCCGCAATTTAGACAAAGCTAGCGAACATGTCACTATGGACACGAAAAAGGTTTTTCTATAGCACACAACACTCAAACTTCCAACTTCGATATTTTTAAGTTCTCCGTTGCAGGAATCTCCGACAGGTTACGTTAGGCCTACATTAGCTTAGTTTAGACTTTCCATATGCTCTTATGTATACAAATCTGTAACAGGTTAGGTTGGGTTGGGTTGGGTTAATTTAGGCCTTTTGTATGCCTTGCATATACTAAGTGAAGTATAATGTGCGTTTCACGTGTATTTTGAAGCGCTCTTCCTCTTCATTTCACGTGTTAAGTAATCACTATTAGGTTAACGGTACCGATCAATTATTTCCACTGTTTACCTACTTTCTGCTGTTTTCAATTCAACTGAGTCCTACACGAATTCTTCACATTCCAAACTACCTCCCCACTGAAGATTAGGCTACTTGTTTAACTTTTTTTCGTCAATATAACCTTCAGTGTCGCGTGATATAGAAAACTCCTCAGAAAATATTATGAGGAAATGCCGCTACATATAGGCCCAACAAAAATTATGTGATTCCAAGGCAAATATGATGGATGAATTTTTGGCGAAAATGAAATTTTGCTGTATGTTGTGCAACCTAATGTTAGCTTTATTGTGGGAAAATATGACATGCATATTGTATTTCTATAATTTTCTCTCTAATCAATTGTTATGAACAGGGAACGGATTTATATGGACTAAAAATATATGAAATATGTAAATATATATGTAGTTATTTTTACCAAAATATGGAATTAAATATGGATTTTTACCAAAATATGGAATTAAATATGGACTTAAAATTATAAAAAAATGACTATGTACGTTAAATATTGGTACATTTTAATCAAACTAAACAAAAAATATAATGGACGTACCTTATCTTCCAATGTAGTTTCAACAAAACACAATTTTTATTGTCTGTTACCATAACAATAGGTTACAAACATTTCTTTCAAGTGCTGAAAAGTGAATCTTCTTCTATTGTCTCTGAGGATAGATTTATACTGACTAAAAGAGCGTTCGACGTCACAAGAAGTAACTGGTACATAATTCAATTTCACAATGTCTGCTGGGGATAAGTCCAAGTTAATCTTCACTGTTGATTCACCACTCATCACAGCAACAACCTTTTGTAGTTCTTCATATCCAGGGTTTTTTGAAAGTACAGTATCCACCTTAGCTCTTACTGCATCTGCAACTTTACCTCTACCACGATTCAGTTGTTCCACAGTACTATTTATAATTTCAAAACTTTCAGATAGTGAAAGGTGCCTATTTTGGAGACTTTTGAGCGTTTTTATGATGCATGAAAATGTATGCTGAATGTGAGCTAAGTCATTCTTCACACTTATGTCACAGGTAACTGTTTTCGCAGTATCAATTGAGACTGCATCTTCAGAGTCCAATGCAAGGAGAACATTGTTAATAGAGTGTATATGTTCGGCATAATATTCAACTGCTTCTAGCCATGTACCCCATCTAGTTAAAATTGGCTTTGGTGGCAATGGAATTTCAGGGTACATTTCTTTCAACACGTTAACTCTACTGGGAGCTTTGAGAAATACTTTTTTCACTGATGAAATCAACAAATCTACTTTAGGGAAATTGTCTCTGACCACTTCTGCCACACGATGAAATGCATGCGCCACACAAGTAAAATGAGTCAATTTAGGATATACAACAGATAATGCTTGTCCAGCTTTGACCATATAAGGGGCAGCATCGCTAATAAAGAATAACACATTATCGTACATAATACCCTTTGGCCACAGGATACCCATAGCTTCGTTGAACAGTTTAACTATAGTTTTGTTATTGCACTTTTCTAGAACATCACAATGTAAAAGAATTCGTTCAGAATATTGTTCACTTAACAAACCGATAACTACATTACCAACAAGTCTACCTTCTTTGTCGGGAGTCTCATCAATGGAAACCCAAATTGAACTATCTTTAATTTCATCTCTTATCTTCTGTATTGTCTCATCGTAGATGGATGGAGCATACGTCTTCCTAAGTGTTGACTCATCCGGGATTGTATGTTGAGTATATTTTTCAAGGAATTCCCTGAAGACCTTATTCTTTAGTTTGTAGAGAGGAATATCAGCAGAGATGAGAGAACGGCACAGGTCGATGTTAAACTCAGATCTTACATTCGATGTTGTTGGTTGTGTTAAAAACAATTGTCTCTGCTTGGAATTTAGTTGTTTGTTGGCCTGATGTTTACTAGTTGTAATGTGTTGTTGCACCAGGAACTTTTGTGTAGATGATACTGCACACTGACACAAATTACAAAATAATATTTTATTGTCAGTTGATAAACCATCTTCTTTAAATTCTGAAATGTAACTTGTTAGTTTTGATTTTAAATTGACTGAATGACGTACTTTTGGCATATTTACCGTCTTTATAGTATGATTTACAAAACTGAACCTATGTGTACTCTGACTGGCATTTAACTGTTGAGCTGCACAACTGAAGTCTGTTAAAAATTTTAAATTAAATTAATACAGTTTTGTAACTTACTTTCCCATTGTTGATAGGACTGCTAATTTTCAAATAACTCTGATGTTAAAGGGATTACTGAACATGTGTTTAAATCTCTATTGTTGAAATGTATTTTTAAAAGTTAATGGAATTTTGTTTTGTTTTATTGTTAAACCTAATATAATATGGACTGTTTTATATGAAATATGGAAAATATATGGAAATTAACGAAAATATGTACTAAACTCTAAAATATGGAAAAATATGGAAAATAAAAGTAGGATTTTTCAACCCTACACATTGTGAAACATAAAGATAATGCAAAATATAAATTATATTAGCTTTATAAGTAAATATGTATTTACATATAAATCCTTTCCCTGGTTATGAAATATGATACTATGATTTTATACAGTTGTTCTAACTTTAAATTCTCGCTCCTGAAAGAATGAAAAAACGACATCATATTTTGTCTTGGAGCAACAGGATTCGTCTGTAAGAAAATGCATTTGTAACGTATTATATTCCCAGGGTGATATAAGAAGATTGTAACCTGTTGTTTAACGACGTTGTATCAGCTACAAGATTATTTAATGTCGATGGGATTAGTCATAATGACATGTCTTTTGAAGACTATGAGGTCGAAGATTCGCCATGTGATTATCTGACATTCTGCTTACAGTTCGGGAAAACTTGAATAAACAAAGCCAGTTGATCAGCAGAAGCGGGGATCGAAACCACGCTCAAGCGCAGCTCCACATCGAATGCAACGTGTGCTTGAAGCAGTGTTATAGCAGTCTCTAAGAATGGATGTAATACTCCTCCAGATCACAATGATGCTGTTCTACAATAAGGGTGTAACCACCGGACCAAGATCCCTACCTAATGAAATCAAAGATAGCCTAGACCTACAGGAACAACAGTGTTCAGTTATACACGCAGTTGCAGTGTGAGTGTGTAACCTATACTAATAAAAACAAACACTCAACATTTACTTCGACACATAAATTCTAAGGAAGAATTCTCTGGAATAGTCCGAATTCAAGTTGGAAATATGAACAAAATCAGTTACGTGTAACGCTTGAAACGTGTATATATGTACAATACATATTCCTTCCCCAATACGTAAGTATTTTACCCCTATCGTAAATAAAAAATAGACATAGGTCTGTCTAAAACACGTTTCTTAAAATAATAATAAATATACATAATACACACCAAGCTTCAGCTTGTAGCTTGAATGTACAGTAAGTATTACAATGATAAACGCACAACAAAAAGATTTTTTTTTTTTTTAAATTTGGAGGTTAAACGTGATAAAACATAAAACTTATTTTATGAACTATTTTAAGTATCTAAACTGTTTTTGCTGTAAATCAGGCATGTCAATTGATGCCCACAGGAGCAAGCGCGCTTTAGAGCCCAGGAGAGCCTGAGCGCTTTACAGCGGAAAGGAAAAAGACAGAAGAAAGAGGTGGTTTATACCGCTTGGTCGAGCTATATTCAGGGATGGCCAGCACTGATTCAATAGATAAAAGGAAGAGAACTTATTGAAACTGTATCCATGTTAATTTTTAGATTTGCCTGAGAAGTGTAAGTGGATTATAAGAATGTAAGTTTTAATTTTAATGCTCATTTTTCACAAGTTTGATTTTTTATTCACAAAAAATATTTTCTCAACTTTCCGTATAGAAAAGTGAAATTTTAAGGTATATAGGCCTATTTATTTAGTAGCCTTACAGAATGTTTTCGTAAATCTAGTATACCGTAAATACGTATTACTGAAGATAGTGTATTGAAAATTTTGAAAATATTCGCATGGAAATTGTTTATAAGGAAATAATTAACAAAGTGACTACTGTTACATCATAAGCAAAAGATACGTGCCCAGGAGTTGTAAAAATGTCAGCTCTAGAGCTTCAACAGATTTCGAGAAAATAATTTAATATTCTTATGATAGGAAGTTGCTCACAAATATCACCTTAAAAGCATAATGTGATAAGAGATTTTTTATGTAATATTATTTACACTTAAAACAGATACAGTACCTAGGTAACTTTGCTTTGTACTGTAATATTGTTTTGATTAGTTTATTGATTACATTTGTAAACCTAAAGATACCATCAATATAAATTCCAACTTATCATATCATACTCAATCTCTTTCTTTGGAAGATCACTTTCTTTATGAATGATGTGTTTCATCCACTTAATACAGTATAATATTATACTACTATGGAATTTAAGTGAATATTCCTTTTTAACTCTCTATTATGTTATTAAGATTTAAAACACAAGTGCAATATTAAGAAATCAGTGTTAGTACTTTTGTTTTACATATAATATAGATAATATTAAACAGAAAGAAGCCATATAAAAATGACATAAAATTTCGCGTTCCGTTTGAAGTTTGTGCACCACTGTTTTCTTAATCCAACAGGTTGCTTATGCATATACACAACCCTTCCTCTTTCCATACTTAGCGCTTGCTGCCCGCGCACGACGTCAAGGTAAAAAAATGCGCTTGCTTTGACATCACTGCTGTAAATCATCGGTATGTAACTTACCGTTATGTTGTACCGTTCCCTTCGTAATCTATTCCTATATCTTCAGGTTTACACAGAAACTTTAATTAAACTCAGCCCACAGAAACTATTTACTTGCACACAAACAGATTCCAACGAACGAATACTGTCAAGGAAAACTACGCACTACACAATAATACTGGTGAACTCAATCTTGAAGACAGATGGTCGTGATTTTAGCGTATCAGCGTAACTACTTAGAGAAATTAAAACTCTTCCTAGTCTTGAAATAAACTCAGTACCATATTACACGGAGATAATGTTTACATTACGGCAGATTTTTCAATCGAATGCAATGAAACCACTCACGAGTTGTGCGACAGGCCAAATACTGTAAGCTAGGAAGTCGCTGTATAGAGATGGCGTTGACATCAGTTTACCAATAGACATACGAATTCACAGGCTGTTTCAAAATTCTTTAAACTCGAAACATTAACAACTGAAATTTTATATTTTATCAATTGCCTATCATTTGATCACAATGACGTCAGTGTTGTTATATCGACTGTACGGATATCAGAGTGAATACAGAAGCAGGGAAGTACTAGCGGTACTTACTGGTACAGGTGCACAAAATTAACAACCCGACTCCTAACCCACTGGTAGAATTATCTTAGCGGCAATTTAAAATGTATCACAATGAGCTGTCCAGCCTAATCACTCGTCCCTGCTTGTCACGCGTCACAGCAGTAACTCGCCTGCTGCCAGCACACCCAGGCGACTTCAACTTAACAGCTTACTGCGCACACTAAAAATAAAACAATGAAGTTTTTAGTTGGTTATTTAACGACACTGTATCAACTACGAGGTTATTTAGCGTCGATGAGATTGGTGATAGCGAGATGGTATTTGGCGAGATGAGGCCGAAGATTCGCCATAGATTACCTGGCATTCACCTTACGGTTAGGGAAAACCTCGGAAAAAGCCCAACCAGGTAATCAGCCCAAGCGGGGATCGAACCCGCGCCCGAGCGCAACTTCAGACCGGTAGCAAGCGTCTTAACCGACTGAGCCACGCCGGTGGCTAATAATGAAGTTATAATTAACTTAACATAGTAAAGTAAACAACTTCTGACGTTAATTAGTCTGTAATTTCGGTCCAGTACTAGGATGCCATTTCAGAAAGGCGACCAACACATTTTCAGATCAGCTTTGTCGCGCATATAATTCCTAAACTACACGACATATTCCAATGAGGTAAACGGCGATCGATAGCCGAAGAATCAAGTATCCAACGTGACCTTGAGTTTGAGAGAGTGACGTTATCTAGTAGCCTAATACGCGCAAGCAACGAAATTCAGGCATGAATTGGCGGATCGTAGGCTACCGAGGCAGTGTAACTCGAGAACGCGAAGTGGTAGGACGTTCGCAGTGATGTCAAACCAATCGTAACGAAGCAGGTTAGAATAACAATTCAGCCATCGGCGTAGCTTAGTCGGCTAAGGCGCTTGCCTGCCGATCAGAAATTGCTCTGGGGCGCGGGTTCGATTTCCGCTTGGGTTTTTTCCTACGCTTTCACCAACCGTAAATAAATGTCTGGTAGTGCATGATGACTCCTCGGCATCATCTCGCTGTCACCAATTCCATCGACATTAAATAATCTCGTAGTTGATACAGCGCTGTTAAATAACAAATTACAAAAATAATAATTCATTAACAATCAGCAGTCGACAGGTTGAATTGGAAAAATTCGCGAGTGGAATGCAGAAAAGTGAGAAAACTAAAAATTTCGAGGGATATGCATGGAAAATGGAAGCAGACGTATAAGCTGCCAGTAGTAAAGATAGAGCACGATGGTTACTATAGCAACCGATGACAATTATTCTACTCTCAATCCATATAAGATGGCTAATCCCAGGAGCCTCAGCCGCGAAGATGTAGCCTACCGAGTTTTTAGAGTTAAATGCCATTGCTGACGTTTACCATGTTATTCAGGTACTACCATCTGGTGGTAGATGAAAGAAACGCACTGTCCGATATTACCCAATGTCCGATACTACCCAACTCTCCCATATGTGTGTGTATAAACGAATGGCGGGCACTTGACTTACATCATTCACTCATATGAAGGCAGATATGTAGACCAATTTACCGATACAGTCGTTGCCCAGGGTGCGCCATAAGAGTCCTCGATGAGATGATAATGGAGATTTGTGGGATGTCATAGGGCAGCCGCGGCGAAAATGTGACTCACGAGCACCCTCTCACTCACTGGAGTCAAACTCCGTTCTATTTGTATTTGCCTCTGACCTGCGAGTGGCGTATCGTCGCAATGTCTCTCTCGAAACCATGTACAGTTACCCTGAAAAAGAATGAGACGATTCTTGGTCGTCGGAAGTTAAAGTTCTACAGCGCGGTTCACTCGATATCGACGTAGGGATACATAACATGACAGATAGTACAAGAATTGTTACAAGGACCACAACAAGGACAAGGACCAGAATAAGGATCACGAAGAAGACTGCCATTTAAGGCCAGGATTTCACAACATAGCTCGAGTCCCAAAATATCATTGCTTCACTGTACCGAATGGCAAATGCCTGCTAAGGGATCTACATTCTGGACTGCTGCTATCACTGTCTTGTCTCGGTAGCTCATATAGTAGCGTGCCGGTTCCATTTTATATCCGAAACGTCTCGTGTTCGATCCCAGGTAAAACTTTTTTTTATTGAGGTGTAATTAATTTGTTCAGAGTTCCTCGACTGTCTAATTTGTGGAAAAATATGGAATAATTTATGCCCAATTTCTGGGTCTTACAAGTGGGCTGAACCTCGTAAAAAAAATAAATCTTACTTGGAAGTTAAAAGTATTCTTCCTCAAACAAAAATCATAAGAAACAAAAAGAGACCTGTTAACTTAAAATCTTGTCCACATGCCATCAGCTTCTATTACAGTTCTAAGTCGATCCGGCATGGATGTCACGAGATTGTGGAATAAGTTCTGATCCCCGGCGAGATCTTCCCAAGTGTCAACAACTTGATCCCACAATTCGTCTCGATTTCGAGGGCGTCGGTGGGCATAGGTGGCTATCCTTCTCTTTTTCAATTCCGCTCATAAATTTTCGATGACATTCAAATCAGGTGACTTCGGAGGCCAATTAATGATTTCGATATCGGGTCTCCTTTGAAACCATCTTTGAATGCTTGCAGCATAGTGCACGGGATGGTTATCCTGCTGGAACAGCAATGTTCCTTCGGGAAAACGTTCTCGGGCGGAGGGAAGGAATATATTTTCCAGAATGTGCTCGTAAGTTTCCGCATTAAACCGGCCATCGATGCGTTCTATAACGCCAGGTCCATCGTAAGACATCCACCCCCAACACGATATGCTAAAGCGCCCCGATCTTTCACGTCGGTGCACATAGCGCTGATCATGTCGGAGACCATCCTCACGATAGACACGGACAGGACCTTCGTAATCACTCGAGATGGTTGTTTCGTCGGAGAAAACTACATTTCTCCAATCGAAATCCACTCGATTGGTAGCGAAGGCAAGACGGTCGACAGCTTGTGCTTCTCCCAATATTGCCATTTGCGCAGCCCTCCGGCTCCTAATACCGCGGTTCCTCAACCTGCTGATCAGAGTCTGTGAAGAGCCGGGAAAGTTAGATGCTGCTCTTATTTCGTTAGCAGTCAGAAAGGGGTCCTGTCGAACTGTCTCGAATAAAAGAGCATCCTCTTCCAATGAAGAAATCCGCGGACGCCCAGGAATAGGGCGATTTTCGACCTCCCCAAAATTTTGGTAACGATGAACCCATCTCGCGGCTGTACTTCCAGGAACACCGACCAAACGGCCAGCAGATCTAGCCCCATATCCAGCCTCAACTAGAGCTATAACTCGCTGTCTCATGTCACGTCGGTTCGCCATTACGATGAGAAATGAGAGATGACGATAATACTTTAGTGTAGACAATGACTATTTAACATGATATAGAATTATTGAAATAAGAGGCATCTTGCATAGTAAGAGTTAATAAATCAACCCAAAATTAGATATCTAAATAACAGGATATAACAGGAAGTCCAATTGTTGCGAAACTAATCAAATTAAATCTAATTACATTAAATAAACAAACCCCAAGTTATGACACCACATTGCTACAGCGACGAGGCGATGATTCTCAGATTTAAAATATTATTTTGTTCTTCTATGTTAGGGTGGTTGCTATGACAACGACTGCGACATTTCCCCCCGCACTTCTACATTCTTCAAGAAACGGGTGTTGCTGTGACGAACACGTGTTTGGCCTTCAGCCCAGTTGATGCGCTTTGTATAATGGGTGACACGGAGATTTACGACTACTTGTCTGGCCAGCAACATGGCCCGTCCTGAAGAAAATTCTTTCCTAAAAATTCTGCTTCGTCAATTCTTCTTCCCATATAGGTCCTATTATGTTCTATGTTTTTAATTTTTGTGCTGATATCTTCATTCCTTTAATTTTTTATTCTTCTGGCCACAATTTTGCTGTTCCTCATAGGGAAATTCTATTAAAAATTAATACTATGAAAGCAATGGAAAGAAAGTTTGATATTCCGAACATAGCCTTTTTAGTGGAAGTTGAATGAATTTTTGCCTTTCCTCAGTCTGTTCTTCTCGTGCTTTGTGTCGGCAGGCCTATGTCGAGCTATTCAGTTATGATAGGCCTAATTTTTAAAATATAATTTATTTTACTTATCACTTTATTAGGTGAAGATATTAAGTGCATTTCAGTTTTTAATTAATTTCTAATAAGTGTGTTAGGACCTAACATATAGTTTTTGTATATGTGTAAATGAATCCGTTCAATGACACAGTGTGTACATTAATTCAAACCTCGTTTAATCGCTGGTGTGAGCAGTATAAGAGATATCTATTGTTTCTAGACAGAACTCAACCAATTTTAGACATAAACTGTAAAAAGTTAAACTCACAAGCTGGTAAATCATACGAACTTAATTTTACAACTTCATGGTACTGCAAGCATCACTGAGTGGTTGTGTGGGAGCCACTACATTGAAATACTATTTTGTTAGTCATGCCTACTACTTTGAGTTAAAAAACATGTGTGGAATGAAACTGGATTCAGTGATTTTCTAAAATAATGTTAGTCGTGCTCTACAAAAACATGAAAATTCGGCGGAACATTTTTTTAAAGCGCGTGCTGCAGTTCAAAAATTTACAGAAAAATATGAACACTATTGGGAATAACCTGAAAAAAAGCTAGGCTATTGTTAGTGCAATATATTGAAAATGTTTGTTTAAACAGACATGTTATGCGGTCAGTCATCGACACTGCTTTGTATTTAAACAAGCAGGAATTATCATTTCGGGGCCATGACGAAAGCACTTCTTCGCTTAATGTGGAAATTTCAGATGGTCTACTGCACTATGCTAGAATTTTGAACGTAGCAAAAAGTAGAAGTGAATTCTCAGGGAGAAAGTACAGACTGCGGCTACAGTGGAAAAAGTGATGTAGAACATGATCGTAATTACAGGATATTGTTCTTCGTCAGCCTTGCTGATACTTCCAAATTTGACAATTACCTTACTTAATTACTTATTTACTTACTTACTGGCTTTTAAGGAACCCGGAGGTTCATTACCGCCCTCACATAAGCCCGCCACTGGTCCCTATCCTGAGCAAGATTAATCCAGTCTCTATCATCATATTTCACCTCCCTCAAATCCATTTTAATATTATCTTCCCATCTACGTCTCGGTCTCCCTAAAGGTCTTTTTCCCTCCGGCCTCCCAACTAACACTCTATATGCATTTCTGGATTCGCCCATATGTGCTACATGCCCTGCCCATCTCAAACGTCTGGATTTAATGTTCCTAATTATGTCAGGTGAAGAATACAATGCGTGCAGTTCTGCGTTGTGTAACTTTCTCCATTCTGTAACTTCTTCCCTCTTAGCCCCAAATATTTTCCTAAGAACCTTATTCTCAAACACCCTTAACCTATGTTCCTCTCTCAAAGTGAGAGTTACCCCTTTACGAACGTCTGTCCAGTCCTGAAGTCTTCAGCAAATGTACACGTGGCGCTACCCAGAATGCGAATGAGTGTCCATTCTCTTATATGGAGAAAATGTCCTAAAGACACATTTGTCTCAAAAATCAAAATTAATATTGCAGTGGCAAGTGCAGTTGCTGAATTTAATATGGGGTGCCTGCAAAGTCAACTTGTAAAAATAACAATTGGGGAGGGGAAATTGACAGAGGTAGCAAAGAATATTCTGGCTAGGCAGGACAGAAAGCGTACTCATACGAGTGAATGGAAAAGGGCAGAGAAACAAAAAAGTGCACAATGAACTAGAAAATTGAACAAAGGTGCAGCAGAAAAGAAAGAAAAGAAAAAGGAAGGCCAAACATATGGTGCTGGGCTGTTCTAGTTATGTAAGTACATTATATGCATGTCTTATTTTAAAAAATTGCCTCTATCTTAAAACTACATTTTTATACCTTCAAAATGCTCTGTGACACATAATTTTCATCTGATTGTTTTCAAATTTGGAAGACACACACTTCGAAAGCTGCTTAAAAAACTGTAGTTTTCACTCTTTATGTAGAATTAAAAATATTCCTGTTAATGGTTGTTAAAAGTCAAAATATGCAAATTTTTCAGCGGAATGGGCAGGACACAATTAATATTTTTTTTATTTCAACATAAAGTGATTGAAAGTTGAAATGACAACTTGGAATTATTAATAAGTGTATAATAAAGTAGGAAAAAAAAATTTACGGCCTATACTGAAAATGTGATTGACGTAGAGCATTTTGAATTTGCATATCATATCATAATTAAAATGTTGATAACTCAGAAACTATTTGTTCGATTGAACTGAAATTTTGCACAGAATGTTGATTTATTACATTCCTTCAGCAGTATGAATTTCATTAAAATTCGGTAAAAACCGAGTCATATGCCTTTTTGAAATCTATGAATAACTGATGCACTGTATCCTTATACTCCCATTTTTTCTCCATTATCTGTCGAATACAACATATCTGGTCAATAGTCGATCTGTTACACCTAAAACCACACTGATGATCGCCGATAATTTCATCTACATATGGAGTTAACCTTCTCAAAAGAATATTGGACAAAATAGACTTCTTCGTGACACAAAGATGTATTTGGAGAAGTGTATAAGTTATATTCCCTCATTTTAATACTACCGTCTTACTAGCGTACCGGTCGAGAGGAGCTTCTCGTGTTTAAAACGAATAAAAACAAAACAAAGAAACTCAATGTCACAGTAGAGACTGTCAGCGTTAGGGAATATTTCGCTCCAAAAAGATATGTTGGACAAGATGATGGAATCACAGCCCCTCCATGAGAACGTTATTGGCAGGTTCACAGCCCTGAAGCTATGGAGGATCAACTTAGTGTAAAGATAGGTAAGCAATAAGCATATGAAGAGTCCACTGCAAGAATGATGGATGTCACTTTCTTGTCGGAAATGAACCAAGACTGTTAATGTATAGCTTAAGACATATAGACTGTACATAGAGAGTTATATGGCATTAACACTGATAGTCATTGTGCAGTAATGATCGGAAAATCACAGTTAAGCTTTGATCGCTAAGCATTTCAAACTTTCAATTGCTTCTCCTGAAAAATATATTCCAAATGACATCCATCATTCTTGCAGTGGACTCTTCATATCTTAATTGACATGTACCGGTAAGTGCATTGATAACTGGCAGAAATAAATACAATTAAATCACTTTCACGATTGAAGGGCATGAGAATTTATGGGAGAGAATTACTTTAGTTACATAGACTTCCGATTATCAATGCAACTAGCCTACATGAGCTTTGAAAACCTTGCAACAATTTTGTGCTTCACCTACTTTTTCAGGCACGAGCCGCTACTGCTGTATACACCCCATAATAATAATTAGGCTTTGTAATTCAGCTACCTATAAACTGGAATGAGGTTGTCTGATACAAAGTACATCACAGCGCAGGTACAGATATGTTCGTATACAAAATAGTTACGCATCCTCTCCTCTCATCCTCTAGTACAGCGGTGACCAAAGTGGGTGTCGTGATTACATCGTGTAATCATAGACATTCAAACGGGTACGAGGAGCTTACTGTACATTGCTGTGTGTTTCATTCATGTACTGAAGGCAAGCAGTGGCGGTATCATGTCACTCTACAAACTGTGTCTCTACAAGCAATAAGAGGTGGTATCGTAAAGAATGAAGAACGTTTTTCTTGTTCTTTCAGACAAAATGTAATAGGCTATTATGTTTACTTTGCTCAATGGTTCAATTAGGAGAATGTATATAGAAACATTAATTGCCGCGCTGAATAATGTATTATTATTTTTAATATTATTATTATTATTATTATTATTATTATTATTATTATTATTATTATTATTATTATTATTACTGACCACTAAGTATGTGTTTCTATAATTCTTCTGTACGTGCATGAATATTGATATTTTTAGATCTTCTCCCTAGAAGGGTAAAATTATTAGGTTTTATTTCAATTTTAATCTTCTTAATCTTTAGATGAGGGTAACTGTTACAACTCTAAAAATTTCCTACTAGGACATAAATGCACATATAACAGTTTTAAAGTTATGCTATTTAGTTTTTTTTTTTTTTTTTTCAATTGGAAAGTGTTATATTTTACGTTGTAACAGTTTTCCATTCTCAACTGTTGCTAAAAGCAATGTTCCATTTTGACTTGTAACACTTTCGCACTGAAAATATCCATGCTTCGAGTTTAGATTTTGCACACCTTGCAGTACTTACAATAATGGTAGCATAATGCTGCCTGCATTGTGTTAAACATAATGTTGTTATTAATTTTGTCTTCACCATCGATGTAGTATTGAAATATTAATCATCGTGCATATTCTTACACATTAGTATTTAATTCACTTTAATCCTTCATATTTTATATCCCTAAGAAAGTTCAATGTTGTATATATACTGCATATAAGAATAGTACAGAAACAGAGAAATTAAACCTGCAAGAAAGTTATAATAGAGATATAAAGATGAGAAACATCAAGGGCTACAAAGACTAAAGATATTGAATCAGCAAAACAGGCTCCAAGCAAAGTTTTGTGCTACTCTGATCTTCAGGTCGTAGGCTACTTCTTTCATCTTGTGGTGAGTGTTCATCTTTATATTATAAAAGAAAACTGTCTGTTACAAACTCACAATATATGAATATGACCACCTCTGTGGTGAGGGTTTTCCTCAACCGTAAGCCAAATGCCAGGAGATTCGGGCCACAATGTCTCTGAATATCACCGGTCTCATTCATCATCGAAATCTTATCCATAACCACTGCCTGCTGGATCACATCCTTTGGCTGCGTAACTGCCTGCTCATTCCTCTTCCTTAGCATTGAGTTTCGTGTGGACATTATTGTCCAGTTTCGACACTAGAGCGCAGCAAGTAACTGCCGTTGAATTGGCTGTACTAAATGTGTAGAATTAATTATACTGTCTTATTTGACATCTTAGAAGTAATTACAGTGTTTGTCAGTTATTGTTTATTAATGATATGATTTTCTTCTTTGAAATAGGCTACATTGGAAGAAAGGAACATTCGGTTTGAAATACATTTAATTTTGTGAGATATAAAACTTGGTTTCCTGAAATAACAATATTAATTATAATATATTTGCAATGGTGTCTTGTTGTGCCCCTTTCTGCAAAGCGCACAGAGGAAAATTGAAATTCAGAAGATTATCATTTCATGAATTTCCATCTAATAGTGAGCTGCGGGAAAAGTGGTTAAAGGTTAAATATTATATCAAGAGAAGGTGACAAAAGAGGAAGTAAGTGGATTCCTTCTGATCGTTCATGTGTGTGTAGTTTACACTTCAAACAAGAAGATTTTAAAGAAGATACAAAATATAGGAAACTGAAAAATTTGTCGATACCAAGTATATTTCCTGGATATCCTTCATACAAGAAACCTTCTAACAAGAGGAAGAGAAAAGTCAGAAACTCAAGTTCATCATTCTCCGAGAAGAACAACGTCTCAAGATTGGCTGCACAATGTCAGGAGGACATTGAAGCCGAATATCGTGAGAAAGACATAGAAGCCGAAATTATAAAAGACAAAGGCAGATGTAAACGTATATTCCAGACATATTGCTGTTCATGTAAATACTGTAAGATTAAGTGAACTGGAATACCATAAAAAATTAAATAAAAATCTTCGAGCGAAAGTGTACAGACTCGAAAACAAAATTGTGGAAATAGAGAAGGAACTTCAAGAGGCGAAGGAAGAAATTAATAGCTATACTGAGACAAAGTCAGTAAAAGGTAAAAGGTAAAGGTATCCCTGTAATATGCCATGAAGGCACTTAGGGGACATGGAGGTATAGCCCCATGGTTTCCATGACCTCGTCACTAGAATGAGGTGGTGTGGTCGGCGCCACAGGAAAGACCTGTTAATCAATTTTATAGGATGATGAGTGAACCTCAGGTCCGTTCTGAAAGTTTGGCAACAAGAAAAAATCCTGTCACCACCTGGGATCGAACCCCGGACCTTCTAGTCCGTAGCCAGTTGCTCTACCAACTGAGCTACCTGAGAGAAAGTCAGTAGATAACAGGAAGGAATCAGCACATGATGGCTACAAAATGGCTGCATATATATATACTGGATCAAATTAGAAATTTAAAAAAAAATCGTCCAAAATGGTCCGAGCCAATTATTCGCTACTGCTTATGTTGGCGAATATCGCCTCCTAAAGGCTACGACTTTGGAAGAAATTTGAAATTAATACAAGCACCGTCGCGCAGCATATTAGATAGGCATATGGGCTTAACGGAATATGGCATTGGTGTTTCCCCTTTAATTAAACAGACACTTAAGTTAGAAGCCACAAAATTGAATGAAATTGAGAAAGTAGTTTCTCTTATATGCGATGAAATGGCAATAAAAGAAAGCTTGCTTTATAATAAAGAAAAGGATAAAATTTTTGGTTTAGTCGAAGCTGAAGGAGTTTCTAATAAAGAAATAGGAATAAATCCCGTCTTAGCCAACAAACTTCTGTGTTTAGTTATTCATGGATTATTTACCAAGTACACAATACCGGCAGCATATTTCATGGTACGAAATTTGCAAGGAAATGATCTGCTCTTATTAGTTCAGCAAGTGTTGAAAGCTGTAAAGACTTGGATTTCATGTGCTTCGGCTTGTAACTGATAACCATAGAACTAATACTGCTATGTTTAAGGGTTTAGGCAGCGGAGATCTACAGCCTTGCGTAGCACACCCATGTAACTTGCAATATAATTTATATTTAAGTTTTGATTACTGTCACATCATCAAAAACATCCGTTCACAGTTTCTAGACCAGGATATAGCAGACAGAGAAGGAATGATCAGTTCAAAATTCATCAAGGAAATATACAGGATACAAAAGGACTTAGCTGTGAAACCCATTCGATTTCTAATGAGGAAGCATGTCGAACCCAGTTCCTTTGAGGAAATGAACGTTCTTTATGCTGTACAGACATTTTCACTGGAAGTTACAAGCACTTTGGACTATATGAAGGACAATCATATAGTCCTACGTCTGACATCTCGGGTAAATTTTTCAGAAGCAGGACCAACAATACGTTTCATGAAAAATGTGTACAAATTTTTTACTGTACACAACATAAGCGATAAATTATCTGTTTACAGTATTTTACTCGGCATTTCTTTTCGGGGACGGGGGAGAATTTTTTAATGAGCGCAAAATTTATCACACTTCAAATGGGCCTTTTATATATGGGGAAGTTACTTTGTGGCAATACTGAACTTAATAAAACAGTAGACCAAATGTCCGTATAACAATTTCATGGATTGGAAGATACTGCAGGAAGATACCACATACTGTCGTTAATTCAAACCGTGATTTCCAATAATCTTGTAGCTCGGTTAAAGGAAGCATATATTTTTTCGTAAATATGTTTAAACTTGTTGAAATATTTTATATAAGTTTCAAATATTATTTTTATTACGTTAATTGATTTTAATAATAATTTTAGTAAATGCCTAAAGCAAGAATAGGCCTACTTGTTTGGATGTAGTATCGCTTAGAAAAAAATTAAGTTTTAATTTCAGTATTAATAGTATTACATATTAAGCATTGCGGAAGGATTCGGACACCCTGGGCCATCGTTTCCATAAGCCCTTGTCTCTTCTAGTACCTAAGACTTCATAATAATAGTTATTTTAGGGTATTCTGCATATATTGATAATGTTAATAGTGGTGGGCACTACCTGCCACCTAGCGGCAAAATAACTTTTTTCAAGACTCGCACATAAGCGTTGATTGAGCAGGCAGTGTAAACAGCCATAGGATGTGATCCAGCAGGCAGTGTCCATAACAAATCAGTAATACATATACAGTCGCCATCTAGTTCACAACAATAGAACTAGTCTCAACAATAGTACACAGGCCTTCGGATTTCACCCAGAAGATTAACTCACGATGTGACCAAAGATGATAAAGCGAGTATAAATAATTGCAGGGGAAAATATATATATGAATGACATCACAAACAGCCAGGGCCATTGTTATTTTTGACATGAGGGCTTGGCCAAAAGAAGTTCAAATCAGATTGACACATGTCTCTATAAATTTCTTACTTGTTTGCCAAACACAGTAACAAACCAGGTAATTTTGTTTTTAGACAATTGTGCTGGACAAAACAAGAACAAATTCATTTCCTCATTACTTTTGTACTGCGTAACTAACCTGAGTCATATAATGTCATAACTAGGGAAAGGAAGTTCATGCATTTGCATATTTGTTCTCTATCGTTGTGTGAATATGCTGAAAGATTATCTACATGAATCACAAATTTCTGAATACAATGATATTACTTTTATTGTGCATAAAAGTGCATATTTTGCCTTTTATTTTAACATTTATGCAGGGAAACTCCATATCATGAATGTTTATTTGTCTTTCCCTCATTTTTAAAAGTGTGTAACCTCGTAAACAAGACTAATTTATGTTTATGAATTTTGAACGTAACGATGACGCCTTCATGGGAAGCCTCTCAAGTTAGCAATTTGTATTCCTTTATTGCAGTCTTTAGCAGATTTCGATAGAACAATGTCCAGTTTAACATCAGTTCCAGGAAATGTAGGAGATAAGTGAACGAGAAAACAGCAAATATTCTTTCCAAAAACCCTGGCTATTATCAGCTTAAAGAAATTCAAGATATAGCCTACTCAAAGGAAAAACACCCCAAAAACCAACAAAATTTCTATAGAACAGCTCCCAGATTTTGTGCAAACCCCTCTTACTTTTTGTGACGTAGAACGAAGTTTTTCGCGCTACAAAGCTATGCTGAGAGACGACAGGCGAAGAATGACAACAGAAAACATACGTCACTGCTTAGTTGTGAACTGTAACAGCATAAATGGAGCATACAGCAATGAGGCAACCACTTCAAAATCCATAGACTAAACGTAAGTTACCTATACCTTATTATTCTGTTAAAATAATCTCTCAGACTGATAATGCATATTTTGTAGCATATTTATCTATTTTTACGGCATAAATGCATACATATTCTTCACGTTTTCAGGGCATGAACTTCCTTTCCCTGGTCATAGCACAGAAATTTTTAATCACAGGTCATACCCAGAATGAGAATGACTGTGCATTTTACTATTGAACGGTGGGGGTGGGAAGAGTTCTTAAAGGAGGACCTATTATACTGCCAACGACGCAATAGGTACCAGTACTGAAATTGGTCAAGAGAAAAGGCAATACCCTATGTACAAAGTCAATGAACTAGATACACCAGACATCTTAGATTTGAAATACTTAACACAACAAATGGAAAATAATTTTTCCAGAAATGAAAATGGTGATAATGTAAACTGGTCTAAGATGAAGACCGTGGAGGTTAGAAAACAGGATCCTTTCGCCATCTCTTTTAAGCACTCCTATGAACAAGGTGATTTAAAAAAAAAACAAGTATTCGACAAAAAAGGAAAGGCAAGTCTTCTTTAGCAATACTAAAGCCAGCATTTTCTTCGCCTCCAGGGATAATTGCGGAGGGGGGGGGGGGATGGGGGAATTTGCTTGATGTTTGTAAAAGTGGTATCATTCCAAGTATCCATGCTCAATTTTTATAAAACTTTGAAAGTTTCCAATGGTGTTGAAGAAAATAGAGTTACATTTGACTAACAAATAAACACATGCTTTTTCTCACTACAAGATGCAATTTATTTATTATTATTATTATTGTAGTCATCCTGGTTGGTGTAATTTATTTCTTTTTATTGTTGTAATAATCCTGATACCAACCAATCTCATTTTGTTTCCAAATCTATATTTGACATATTTTTCCATTGCATTATCTGAACTTATTACATAGTCATATTAGGAAAAACCTGTTGCAAATAATAAAATATTATGTAATACAGTTACAGTATATCTGAGAAGTTTTGTCTGGATATTTTAATGCGAAAGTATTGCAACTAAAAAAAAAGTCACATAAAAATTACATAAAATAAATACCGACAAAATTAATTTTTTAATAAACTTCATCATCATCATCATCATCATCATCATCCTTCACGAATTAGGCCTCTGTAGACCTGTTTCGGCCCCATCTAGCAGTCTTCTTAAAGGTCTTCATGGTCGACGATGTCCTCTATGCTTATACTGCATCATAATTTTTGGGATTCTTGAATTTTCCATTCTTCTTAAATGATCTAGCCAACTGAATTTATATCTGCTAATTTTTTCTTCTACTGACTCTACTTCTAATTATTCTAAAATTTCTTCGTTCCTTTTTCGGTCTAAAAGAGTATATCCTGCTGTCCTGAAAAATTTCATTTCCTTTGCTTTGATTCTGTTCATGTCTCTTTTCTTTAATGTCCAAATCTCACTTCCGTATAAAAGGGAGGGTAATACTAGTGTATTATATATTTTTATTCTTGTAGATTTTTGTACTAATTTAGCTTTTACTGTATTGTTTATTATTCCTAGAATTTGTGTAAATTTGGTAATTTTCTTGTTCACATCTTTTTCATTTTGATAAAATATTTCACAACCCATCCTCACCTTCTCGTGGTCCACCCTGTTTCTACCAACGATGAAATGGCGACCGAGTCACAGCGGTATAACTGTTTCATCAAATGCAGAGGAAATGCTGCATTACAAGCCTGTCCAGAGGCTAAAAGTAGCAGCCCCACTACTGGACTACCTAACGATAAGGCTAGTAACCTATCTTAGGGAAAATTACATTACTTTCAAGCCTCAAAAAAGCAGTATAAGGATTTAATAAACTTCTATAACAATAATTAATGTATATACCAATTTTCATTGATGTGAGATGATTATCTGATTTACCATCTACAATGGAAACTTTAGGAAAATGTATTATACATCTTTCGCGTGTTAAATATTTTAGTACCTGGTTAACTAGTTTCAGAGTTCTGAAGATGGCCCATAACAGGCTGATACTAGTTAACCAGGTACTGTAATATTTAACACACAAAACATCATAATACATATTAGGAAGTGATATAGTATTAAAAGTTGTGTAATCAAAATGGAAAACTTTAAATGGCTCTACTGAAAAATCTCTATTTTTGAGTTGTAACAGTCTCGTTCTGAGTCATCAAGTTATTTTTCAATATGATATCATTAAAAGCGACATACGCAGCAGATTAAATCGGTTAAGGCACTTGCCTGCCGATCCTGAGTTGTGCTCGGGCGCGGGTTCGATTCCCGCTTGGGCTGATTTCTGGTTGGGTTTTTTCCGAGGTTTTCCCCAATCGTAAGGAAAATGTCAGGTAATCTATGTCGAATCCTCAGTCTCATCTCGCCAAATACTGTATCTTCTCACTATCACCAATTCCATCGACATTAAATAACCTCGTAGTTGATACAGCGTCGTTAAATAACCAAGTAAATAAATATGCAGTAGATTAGCTGATTTTCATTTAGTATGCCAATTGAAACTATGTTCAGCTATTCACCCCGATATTGACAAACTGGGGAAAGCTAAAAGGTACTAGCATTCCTCTTCAGAACATGTGCACCACAAATAATAATATTATGCGACTGTCTCTATTATGTTATTATACGGAAGGCATTCTGGACTCTCAAGTTTATCATACTGGAGAGAACACTCAGCAAAAAACTCAGAATAGAAATATTGGAGACCCGCGTAACTCCTGTACTGTTATATGGGTGTCAGACATGGTCTCTCACTGCCAAACTTCGTCTCCAAATATGCCAAAGGAAGATGCTGAGAAGGATACTAGGCTTATCACTGAGGGACAGAGTTCCAAACGAAGTGCTACAAAATATGTCAGCAATTAAAGATCCAGCACTGCAAGCCACCAATACCAAATGGAAGTGGGGAGACCATGTTGCAAGACTTAGAGATGGAAGATGGACGCAGAAAGTCACACTATGGGATCCCCGCATTGGCAAGAGATCAGCAGAAGACCAAGAAGAAGATGGACCGACCTCTTCAGTGAACGAGTAGGAAGCCATTGGTCAAGCAGAGCAAGAAATAGGGAAGACTGGAAAAACCTAAGAAAACAAGTGAACAGTGACTAAAACCAGTGCGACAGAAACAAGTGAACAATATCAAAACACTGCAGAATGTGAACCAAGTGAACAATTTCAAGCATGTAAACACCTCTTATGGGGAGTAGCTCACAGCGTGAGACAAATAGAGCTCTCCCTCTATAGGAGGAGGCCTTTGCCCTTAACAGGACATTTTTAGATTAATCATTTCATTTCATTTCAGTGTTCTGTATTGCATTGTGTTACTTACAAACCGCCTTCAAATACGCCACTGGCGACGACATAGCCAGCGGTGAGTCAAAGTATATCTCACCCCTACTTATGAGTTTTGCATCCCTGTACTAGACCCTTCAGATTCATCCACTTCATCTGATGAAGAACACATAATTTTAGAAATTTATGGAATAACTGTTTTCAAACATTCTTTTTCTGGCACAGATGGACCTATAAAATTGGCTCACCTCCTTCTTGTTATTTACTTACTGTTATCTTATTTATTTCCTCATAGATATAGTGCTACAGTGCTGGACGATCAATAATATCTATTAAAATATTGTAGACCTAGATGTGAAATACTTTTTGTGGAGTGGCCAATGAGTATTATAATTACTCTTATTAAATTTGTAATATCAAATTCTGTATATTTTCAGAAACCTAATCTTGAACATCATACTTCACGTACCGGGACTTCTCATGAAATACCAGATAATAGTGACCGGATATTGACTTCTGATGAATATAGTCAGGTATGACCAACATTTTACAATATGACTCAATGAAAGTTCTTAAAATATTGGCTAATGTTGTATTAAGTTGTGAAATAAGAATATTAAAATTACCAACGTAATTCCAAATATGAAATAAAAATGTCATGAAAATGATGTTCTTTGCCATTATACAGCAAGGTATGTTAAATATTTGTCCATTGTAAAATTCTTGCAAATCCAGTTTTCTTCCATTGCAGTATTTTTTCTCTTTGCTGTAATCCTTCCCCGAGATGAATGATAAGAAAGATGATGGTTTGTTTTTAGCCTCCCCAAAAATATATATATAGACTGTTAAAATTTCTCTCATTTCAATTCCTCAGGATTTGTAAGAGGCTTCTCAAGACACATGCACGCACGCGCACACGCACACACGCGCGCACGCACGCACGCACACACACACACGTGTTCTGCCCAAAGGCAGGCCTTTCACTGCAAACCCAGCATTCTCAAATCTTTCCTATTCTCTGCATTCCACTTAGTCTCTGCACATGATCCTTATGCAGTGACACCTCATATATTATTAAACTGACCTTTGAAATGACCTTAAAATTCAAAATATATCATTCAAAATATATCAATCAAAGTAAATTCATGATTAATATTTGAGGAGAAAAATTCGCTCTGGTGCCGGGGATCGAACCCGGGTCCTTGGTTCTACGTACCAAGCACTCTGACCACTGAGCTACGCCGAATTCAATCCACAGCACCGGATCGAATTCTCCTCCTTCAATGTTTCCCTTTGTGGCCTGACTGCAAGTTAGGCATATATGTTGACTAATATGTTCAATGTCAACTGCCATTATACTAGGAGCATACTCAGCTGAGTGACTTATTTGGCCGAGATTCAGCAGTTAAGTGCACAGTAATCTGTGCAGACATATGCACTGCTAGCTGTGAGAATATTATAGATTTATTAATTTGTCATACAGAATATTCTCTAATATTGACAATTAATATTTGAGGAGAAAAATTCGCTTCGGCACCGGGGATCAAACCCGGGTCCTTGGTTCTACATACAAAGTGCTCTGACCACTGAGGTACACCGAATTCAATCCACAGCACCGGATCGAATTCTCCTCCTTCAATGTTTCCCTTTATGACCTGACTCCAAGTTAGGCATATACATTGACGTATATGTCCAATGTCAACTGCCATTATACTAGGAGCACACTTAGCTGAGTGACTCATATCGTCGTTGTTTCTGCAATAACTCCTATGTGCAAAATACACAAATTTTCAGTAGGAGGAAAAAACACATTTATTCATCATCATACGTAGGGGATTGTGAATTCTTACATTTTGGAAAGGAAGAAATATAATTACATATAGGAGATTTTATTATTTGTTGTATCACTATTTAAGTTAATTTAATAGAAAAATAAATCTGAAAATCGATAAATATGTCACATAGGAGTTATTGCAGAAACGACGACGACATGTAGCTACACACAGGGTTGCCAGGTGATGAGTGATATTATGGTAACATGATACCGGTACTGAAGTTATCCTTTTCTACCAAAGATTATAATAAATTCTTACAGTACGAAATATGCAGTTTGTATCAGAACTTTATTTTTCACTAAATAAACTCAACCTTAAACCAACAATTCTCTTTATGCCTCAAAACCTTTGATTAAACCAGTTTCATAATGTTGAAAAATTAGACAAGCTAAATGTACAAAATTGTGTTTGTTTTTGAGCAACATTAAACTGACACTGAGAATTTATTTTAACAATACGATAAAATTAAAATTCAGTCATTCAACATTATTCATCTCATATCTATATATAATCAGCTCATGATCTTTGTTATTCTATCAGAATAAATCACAATCTTAACTAATCATTACAGCACGCAGACTTACGATGTGGATTCGTTTCAGCCTAGCAAAATCTTTAAGTGCCACGGCCGATCTTCACAGGAAAAGGAAAACCTCTTTTAGAATTTCAATAATTTCACCAAAATCCCACAATATGCACAAAAGAAAAACTCGGTGGGCTATAATTCAATTAGTTTTAGAGAAAAACCCAAGTACAGTGGCCAGTTTACCTTCACATCATGGGTTGAGATATAGGCCTATGGTTCCCAAACATGGACACCAAGCCTTTCCGGTCTGAGCTGATGGCTCCAGCTCTAGTCAGCTACTGTACAGACTGACTCAGTCTGCACCATCGAACTGGCGGCCAAAGGGCCATCGACGCATGCGCGTAGAAACGAGAAAACATATCAGAATTTACCACATCGAAAATCTTTCTCTGAACGCACATGCTCTAAAATTATAAATAAACAGCAATCACACATGTCATTACATCCTGCCGGATTACAAAGACAAATCATTCATACACATACCGTTACAATATCAATATTTACAAAGCAGGGGATGCTTGGATTGTTTTTTTTTTTAACGGCAGGTCTGCAGTTCTTAACTAATCATGTACAACAGATGGCGAGGGATAAAGATTTTTGTTTGTCATGTAATTCAACGTTTTCGAAATTACATGAAATTCTGTCCTAACCTTGTATGCATTAAAAGTAAATATGTCGGTTGCTACATTAACCATTTTTTTAGTAGGTTATTTTACGACACTTCATCAACATCTTAGGTTATTTAGCGTCTGAATGAGATGAAGATGATAATGCCGGTGAAATGAGTGCGGGGTCCAGCAACGAAAGTTACCCAGCATTTGCTCATATTGGGTTGACGGAAAACCCCGGAAAGAACCTCAACCAGGTAACTTGCCCCGACTGGGAATCGAACCTGGGCCACCTGGTTTCGTGGCCAGATGCGCTGACCGTTACTCCACAGATGTGGACTTAACCATTGTACAGTATCGTTTACTCTCCGTTGCTTACACTCCCACTCCCCTTTGCGCTGCATATGTCTCGACATTGTGAATTTTCTCTCTTCATTCAATTGCACTTTGGAATTTTTTTCAATTTCACTTGTCGACTATTGATTGCTTCTCAGTTGGGATTATAGCCTGGTTCGTTACGAATCATTTACACAATTGTGAGCGTTCTATCACTTCGCATTCTCGAGTTACACTGCCAAGGCTACTATGGGACCTGCCAATTTGTGCCTAAACTTCCCCTCTACCGCAGTGAAGATAGATGATGTGACTCACTCAACTCAATGATACGTTGGATACATTTACCCTACTGTCGGTCTCCATTTACTTTATTGGAATGTGTCGCGTAGTTTAGGAATTATATGCATGACAAAACTGGCCTGAAAATGTATCAACCGAATTTCTGGGATATTACTTAGTGTTGAACAGAACTTATACACGCTAAAAAAAATAAGAATGGCTTTAGTATAAATTTTCTGGCTTAAACACATTGGAGATTTGAAAGTAGGCTCTATTAATATCCTTCCAGCCTGTTACTGACCAGAAGAAACTAATACACAGGGAATAGGGGTTGCCAATTTCAGCTCTAGAACAAATATTCAACTCAATATCATTAAATGATACAGTGAGTCTACTAGAGCTTAATATTCATAGAGTGAACAGTAAGTAATATCCATAATTTCAGGGAGTTGTTTGAGATATTTCAAACAAAACAGTTTAATACAATTTTGCTCGTTTTTGCTTCCTTTTGGAGATAAAAATTTTTTTATATGAAACATTTCATAGCATGTTTTGGGAAAGCCACTGATTTAATCCCAATATACTCAGTCAATTTAAGAGAGCAATGAATAAAATTATGATAATGAATGATTGAAAGAATTTTAGTTTTGTTCTTCAAATGTGCACAAATTTAATCCGGATAAATGTAAGATTGTTGTTGTTTTCTAATGCCAGGCATATGACAATAAAGTCATTTGACCTCTTGCACTCCAATATTTTTCAAAGATATTATCATGGTCAGCCACTGAAGCACAGATTTTGAGGTGTTCCGAATCCATTTCTTGGTTTCAGTTGCACAATGGGCAGTTAGGGGACTGATATATTCCAATTCTATGCAGGTGTTTGGCCACATAATCATGGCCTGTTGCCAATCTAAATGCAGCTACAGACGATTTTCGTGGTAAATCGGGAATTAACTGTGGATTATGATGCAGAGAGTTCCATTTTTTCCCCTTGAGATTGTGTTATCAAATTTTGTTTGTTGAAGTCTAAGTATGTAGATTTAATAAATCTTTTCACAGAGTAATACGTAGATTTAGTAGCAGGCTTGTTCTCTGGAGATCAAGGATCCATCGGTGTATAAATGAAGCCAGTTTTGTGGAGGGTACCTAATATTAATTGTCTCTAAAGACAATTGTTTCATTATTTCAGTGTTTACTTCTGATTTCAGTATTTCTTCTGTTAAATTTAGATTATATTCTATATGTAATAGAGTTAAAGGGTTTGGTTTAATTTGTAAGTTTTCTTTTAAATTCGGGATATTGATTTTCTGTTTTAATTCTTGAACCATGGATATGAAACTTTTTTGAGTTTTCAGTCTACAGAGAGGACTGTATGAATGCCAATTGTTTCCTGGGAATCTGATAAGTTTTTCATATTGAATCAGTGCTTTTTCTTCTATTGTCATTTTGATGCTGTTAATATTAGTGAGGAATCTCATAGAATCTATGGAGTTGTTTTGATTCCACCAGTAATGGCCTGTGAGCTTGGTTTTAAACATATTCTACTTCGTTTATGACAGGTGAAGTAATTAAAATTTCTCCGCAGTATGTCAGCACTGACTGTATAAACATTTTGAATGTAGTTTATAAAGTATTCCTGGAGCATCCCCAATTCTTTCCTGCTAGATTGTAAAATTCTTTTGCTGAACGAGAACGAGAAATTAATGATATTACTTATGGTTCAATCTGTATAAGGAGAAATACAGAAAATTGATTTAAAAAGCAATGGAATATATGAGGCACTGCGTATAGCAGGGGTGAACTCAACAAAGAATCACGATTTCAAGTTTGCTCCTAATACAACGTATCCACAATGCCTCATACTCTTTCCAGCATAATTATTACTATTTTCTTTTCTTCTTCATAGCTGCCGAGTGGTGCATTGCAGTTATCTGATTCAAAGGAGGATCTCCTATAAGATATTCTGCACAACAGTCTTGCTAAGGAAAACAAGGAGATTCTAAGACTGAGAAAAGTACTGATATTGAAAGTAAGTAATACTTTAGTATATATAAGTTACATAAATCAAAATGTATGTTGCTGACAGACCTTTTATAAATGTTATAACACTGGCTCTTCATCTGACAAACATTTATTGAAATCAATTTTTAAACACATACTTCTTTACTTTGTAGACAAGATATATTCATATCAGCTTTGGGACTGTAAGCTTTCCATTAAGAACTTTATTTTATTTCACTTCCACAAGGAAATACGTATGTGTTATTATTATCTGCTTTATACCCACCTTCCTTTTAGTACATAATAATGAATTGACACACATATCAGTAGAGCCCGGATTTTATGTAATATGGAAATGAGAAATATGTACTGTGGCAAATATGTAGATAAATATGTAATAAATAGGGCAAGGTAATTAATGATTTGCATCTTTTTCTTATGAAGGTTTAAACATTGCTAGCATATATGGAAATGTATGACATTAAAAACCGGGTTAAATAAAAGCAATTCGTTAGGGCATTTTTTTGCATTTTCTTAATTTTTTTACGGATGTCATTTTTTAGCAATTTTTAGGTCATTTTGAGCATTTTTTACACTTTTTAGGAAGGCTGTGACATTATTTGTATTTGATTTGAGATTTTTATTATAATTCAGTATTTTCCTTGTCAATACAATTTCTTGGAATTAAGTAGATGTTTGCTAGCTTCTACCCCTATTTTTCAAGGTATGTGCATAATGAACTTGCCCACTTCTAGGAATTTTATTCAAATTCCTAGAGCGTATGCTAGCTTGTACCCCTATTTTTCAAGGCATAATGAACTTGCCCACTTCTAGGAATTTACCCACACTCCCACAGAGATTCCTTTCTCCAGGTAAACTGGCATTGTTATGCTGTTAATTGAAGTGGTCAGTTGTTTCTAGTCGTCTGTGTGAACAGGTCAAGAGCAAAATGCCTAAAGTAAAGGAAACTGCTAGTGTTAAATTAAAGGCATTTGTTTCAAAATATGGAGAAAATATTTTTTCAATGGACGGTCGTATTTTATTCTGCAAGATCTGTGATGTGAGAGTGGCTGCTGAAAAAAAGTTTATGATAGAACAACACATGTCACGGGAGAAACATAAACGTGGCCTGCAGAGACTTGAAAATAAATCCAGTGTAAACTTACAGCAAATGCTTCTGGGGGATACGTGTTCAACGTTTTCGCCATTTTGTGAGAAACTATGCGAAGCTTTTCTATCGGCTGATATTCCACTTCACAAACTGAATCATCCTAAGCTCCGAACTTTCTTAGAAGAGGAGACCGGAAAATTAATTCCAGATCCTAGAACATTGAGAAGAACATACATAGCTCGGTGCTATGACAAAACTTTGAAAAAAATAAGAGAAATGATTGGAGAAAGAAATGTATTCGTATCCATTGACGAGACAACAGACTCTATGGGCTGTTATGTAGCTAATGTTATTGTTGGAGTTTTAGAAGCACGCAGCCCTGGAGAACAATTTCTACTACATTGTGAGCATCTGGACAAAGTCAACTGCTCGACGATCAGCTTAGTATTTGACCATGCATTGAGAATACTTTGGCCTGATGGGATTCGAAATTCCAATGTATTGCTTTTTATAACAGATGCAGCACCCTACATGATGAAAGCAGCTGCTTCTTTAAGTGCACTGTACCCAAAAATGGTACATGTGACGTGTTTAGCACATGCATTACACCAGGTTGCAGAAGAAGTACGTGCAAATTTTCCTGAAGTGGATAAATTAATTGGATGCGTGAAGAAAGTATTCTTGAAAGTCCCCTCTCGAATTTCAGCATTCAAAACAGAAGCTCCAGAAATCCAATTGCCATTTTCACCTGTTTTGACTAGATGGGGAACATGGCTCCAAGCTTGCAGGTATTATTGCAAGAATTTCGATGTTGTGAAGAAAGTGGTTGATTCTTTTGATAATGGTGAGTCAGTGTCAATAAAAAAGGCGCAAGAACTGTTAGCTGATAAAGAAATTGCTGGTAAACTTTCTTACATAAATACTAATTTTGGATTCCTTCCTGATGTCATAACTGCACTGGCAAAATCCCAAGTGACATTAGTGGAACAGCTACAAATAGTGGATAAAGTGGTGAATGATTTGAGCCGTGCATGTGGTAAAGTGGGTGATGCAGTGTCAATGAAAATGAAAAACTGTCTAAGCAAGAACAGGGGGTACACAACATTGTGTTCAATTGGCAGAGCTTTGTCTGGTGACAATTTTTCTCTTCCTGACTGTGAATTAAATCCAGGAGATATTGCTTGCTTTTAGTTTGCTCCAATTGTTTCCATTGAAGTAGAGAGAAGCTTTTCCGTTTATAAGTCGGTACTAGCAGGCAATAGACAATCATTTTTGTTTGAAAATCTCCGCCAAGTTTTGATTGTTAACTGCAATTCAAAATTGTTGTAAAAGTGCACTTGAAATGAATTTTCTGCAATACAAGGTACTGTAACATGGATTTTTTAAAATTTTATGTAGTTCAGTAATCAAGTGAGTACTTAACGTAATTAAAAGTATTTTCATTGGCAATGCTTTACTTTTTATTGGTCATTTTTTTGTTTTTTTTTTAGGTCATTTTTTGTATTTTTTAGGTCATAAATGCATTTTTTATTTTGCATTTTTTACCAATTTATAGGTCATTAAATGCCTTGCCCTAGTAATAAATAAAAAATATGTAACTTAAAAATTAAACTTTATTGGATGTATTTTTGCACACTAATGAAAAATTACAGGTGCACATGTGATTCAACCTCAATTAATTATTGTTTGGTGGCGCAATTAATAATTGAATATTTTTTTCCATATTTTTTGCTGTCATTGATCGTCTCGTCAGTGGCAACCCATAAGTAGAAATCATCAAGTTCAGCTCTAATCGTTTCCATTGTGTCAATGTAGCTTGAAACTTTGGAACTCCAAGTTTATACCATGGTATGTTTGCAGCAACCATTGCCACGCACAAATTTTTATTAAATTCACTGGTACAAGACGAAGAATGTTGCACCACCACTTGTGTAACAAGAACTTGTTTCTTTTCAACGGAGCACATTTTTTATTTCTCACATGAAGTTCAATTTTTAAATGCTGTTCTAACTGTGACTTCATGGAGCAACCAATGTGTTCACCACACACTTTGCATAGCACGATTTTACCGTCGTAGTAAAGGAATCGTCAATTGAAATCCAGCAGTAGACTAGCTATTTGTATCACCTGATGTCAAAATAAGCTTCATAAGAAAACAGAAAAAAAAAACTATTGTTTTCTTTTAGAGCAATTGATTGGAGATGTTTGTGGGAAATGGTTATACCCATAGGGTAACTTTCACTTTTTCCTTCACCGTGTTAGCAGTACAATGACCCACCCTTCGCAGTGGTATTTGTTCCTACTTTACCGTTACTTCTTAAGGGATATACACACTATTAGCATTGCAAACAAATGTCCATTTTTTCACAGAATACGTTACTATTTTCAATTATTAAATTATATTTACGCACTGGAGACGAAGAAATAAGCTTTATAAACAATTTTAAAACATATAACTTAAGAATTAAGTAGAGGGAAAATTGGTGAAAAAAATGTGTATTCTTTCAAAATATGTGAAATATGCCAAAATATTTATTATGCACCAAAATGTGTAAAAATATGTAACTTTAAAACATTGGAATAATGATCTCTTTGATATGATTCACCAACATTTTAGCTTTCCTTATAGCTACATACATTGATGGACAGAAATATTCGTATGAACCCTTTATCTTCATTAAATTAAACATTCTGACGAATTAACGTTATAATTGTACTAATTTTTCTTTTAATCATAACATAATTCCTTATTGTTTCTATCTATACAGAGAAATCGGTGTCAAACTGAACATAAAGCGACTAGCAATCGTTTGAACCATAATATGCTAGGACAGGATTATTCGAATATTGCAATCGTGGAGACAAACTATACAGTAAAAATGCTGTATACATTCGCTAGTGCTTCAACCATCGTTTTGATGCAGTCGATAGACAAACGAGTCACAATATTCTCCTGACACGCAAAGCTGTAACACGTGCTAGTGTAATGGGACGTAAAGGTAAAGAGACAACTATTCAAGAAAGAAGAATTACTGTATTATAAATTTACACAAACAACAGAAGACGTATGCCGAAATTGCAAATGCTGTCAACAGAAGCTGTTCTACAGTGTGTAGTATTATAAAAAATGTTAGAGAACGGAAGACATTAATAAATAGAGAGCGCACAGGTCGTCCACGAAAGCTAACCAACAGGGAAGAAAGGGAGATTATTAAGACAGTGAAGAAAAATCCAAAGGTGAGTGCATCAGAAATAGCAGCTAATTTACAGGACGATTTTGGTACAGATGTTCATCCTAAAATGGTAACCAGAGCTCTTCACCGGGCCGGGTACAATGCCAGGGTGCCATGGAGGAAACCCTGTATAAGTAAGGTAAATAAATAGAAGAGACTACTGTTCGCAAATGAATTTGTCGACAAAGCTGCAGGGTTCTGGAACAAAGTTATATTTTCAGATGAAAGTAAATTTAATATATTTCATTCTGATGGGCGACTTTTGGTCTGGAGAAAACTGAACACAGAATTAGACTAGAAGAATATTATATCAACAGTTAAGCATGGAGGTGGAGATGTCATGGTGTGGGGGTGCATGTCGGCCACTGGTGTAGGAGAACTGGTATTTACTGACAATTTACCCTTGGACAAGTTCAAGTACATGCAGATATTCCAGGACAATCTTAAGAAGAGTGCAGATAAACTTGGTCTTTTAGGGGATTATTATTTTCAACAAGATAATGACCCAAAACATACCGCAGAAATTTTTCGTTTGTGGATTGTCTACAATACACCTCACACTTTGCACACTCCACCCCAATCCCCTGACTTGAATCCAATCGAACATTTGTGGTCTGAACTGCAGAAACGAGTCCGGAAACATCGAATATCCAACAGGAATGATCTCAGACAGAAACTTCTAGAGGAATGGCATCAAATAGGGCGGAATGTCACTGAAAAATTAGTTTCTTCCATGCCTGTACGATTGAAAGAAGTCATTCGCAGGAGATGGTGGGCAACTAAGTACTAATGTTTGTTTTGTTTATATTTTGTGTCTATTTTTGAATACTTTTGTCCAAGCTTCTTGTAGCCAAATCATACAATGTTTTTCTATATACATGTATAACATATGACAATACAATTATTTATTTTCTGTATACATTTATAACATATGACAATACAATTATTTATTTTCAGAAGCATTCTCATTTCTCTTCATTACATTCCCACCTACAAGTAATTTAAAAGCTAATTATTACTTTCCCGAATACCTTTGTCCATCACTGTATATAGGAACAAAATATGTAATTACATAAAATCCGGGCTCTACATATCAGTGATGAAGCTAAGGTATAAATACTGGGTAGCCTAAGCTGAAAAAATTTGCTTACTTTATATATTTTTATATAGCAGAAGATTCTCGGCTTTTCTATCATTTCTTTTTGTGACAGACCCCTCAAGAAGGTGAGGTCCACTCATTTTCACCCCAGAAGAGAATACAGATACTCGTATATCGTTGTTGTTCCTGCAATAACTCCTATGTGCAAAATATAAAAGTTTTCAGTAGGAAGAAAAAACACATTTATTCAGCCTATGGCAGCTGTACATAGAAGACTGTGAATTCTTACATTTTCGAAAGAAAGAAATATAATTGCAAATAGGAGATTTTATTATTTGCTGTATCACTATTTAAGTTATTTAATAGAGCAAAAACCTAAAAATGATAAATATGTCACATAGGAGTTATTGCAGGAACAACGACGATATGTCTCATAACACTCTGTTAGCGAAGCATATTTCTTATATCATGAAAATTGAAAATTTATACTTTGTTTTCCTCCATGTGCTTTTTTAATATGTAAATTCGGTGTCGATCTTCTGTCTTTGTAAGCACATTTTGTTTCATACATCCAACTTGAATAGGGCCTACAGTTTCTCTTTTAATTCTACAAATAATGACTTCAATGTGCCATTTTACACAAAATTAATATGCACAACACATATTCACTTTTGATCAAACTAATACTCAAAACGCAGCTCATTCAGAGAAAACCAATATGGTTGGTTGGTTGGTTTGTAGCCAAAGTTCTGGTATCATGGCAATGAAGCCATTAGCTCTCTTGCAGTCTAGTATTTTTCCGTGATGTTGAGGTGAACAGGCAAGGCTTCTCAATTTTCCAGGTGGTACTTATCCATGATTACGTCCTTTCCACATAACACACAATTGGGTAAGAGGGAGATGCTGATTCTATGTAAATGAGCTGCCAAAGAATCATGCCCGGTCAGAAGGTAGAAGGCTGTCACTGCTGAATTTCTTGGTTCTTCAGGGATGATGTTTATATTTTGGAGGAGGGGTTCCCATGATTTATCTTTAGCTGATTCCTTTATTCTGTTCAGAAATTTTTGTTTGTATTGAATTTTTTTATTTAATGTGACAGAAATAAATGATTTTTGAGTAACATGTTTTGTGTTACGGTGCAGCCTTTCGCAGCCAGTTGCCCACCAATTCATTCCCTGTAATGCGCAGTGCGCTGGAACCTATTGCACAACTATTTTCTTGCCAGTTTTTGGAGCTGCTTGATCAGGGTGCAGCACTGAGAAGTTGTGTGGAGTCCTTCCTGACTTCTTTATAGAGAAAAATTTATATGTTCCTCCAGCTCCTGCAGCATCAAAATCGGTTAGTAAAGATCAATCGCTGTAAATGTGTAGCCAGGTTTCACAACGATATTTGCTATTAATTATTTTGCTACGTTTGGATTTGTATTGTTTTTAACAATTGTTTATTGTTAGTAAAATAACATGTGCAAAAATACACTCTTAATTCTTACCTGAAGGAGTAAAAAACTCGTGCTCAGGGAGTTATCTAAACACATACTTAACACAAACAAAGATAATTATTTGACACAAAGTGGGTCAAGAAAAAAACAATTATAGGAATAAAATACAATTTCAATTTTAACAATTTAAATCATACAAATACATACACATATTAAATTAACATACTAGGGTTGGATAAAAAGTAATGGCAACAGTTCGATATTTCTGACATGGCTTTATTCACAGGGGTACAACATTTACGTACCTTCTATATAGTCGCCCCCCTTATTTATTACCTTTTGCCAAATGTTTGGAAGGCGTCGTACACCATCAGCGTGTCCATCTTTGTTGATGTTCTGTATTGACCACCCTAAAGTATGGATAAGTTCATCTCTGATATTGTATCGGGTCCCTCGCAGTGGTTCTTTCACTTTGGTGAAAAGATCGTAATTGCATGGATCATATCGGGTGAGTACGGTGGATGTTCCAGTAGTCCGCGCTTTCCGTCTGCCTTGGAGGTACAGCGTGGTGCAGTATTACCCCATCAATGTCATACGCCACAATGAACATCTTCACAGCACTTTGTGTAGGGCGCACTTTCTTTGGACAAGGAGAACCAGGATGCTTCCATTCATTTGATTGACATTTCAAGTTTGGTTCATACGAGCGAGTCCAGGTTTCGTCCAAGAAAGTCGTCACCTTCCCTTTGGTACCGGTGCAACAAGGCCTTCGCGGAACGCTTTAACCCATCGTGCAACTGTGCGATATGGCAACGCTGCATCGCCACATGCTTCACGCAGTCCCTGAAAACATTCTTGTGCACTATGACCTCGTGCCATTTCAATTTTGATCCAGGAATGTTGCTCTAGTTTTGTAAGGATGGTCGTAGGATGCTCGCACTATCCCTATGAAAGTGAACGTTCTACACACTGCAGTAAATTGATGGAGTATTGTCGCCGCTGGCTGCACTAACTCATCTAACAGTCCTTGTTCATGTCCACACAGCTGGCAGCTCTCGAATGCACCATCGTCACGTGACAGCAGTGCTGCCATTACTTTTTATCCAACCTATGTATATTCTTTAAAAATTAAATTCCTAACGCTACTTTTGAAATTTTTTATACTAAAATTTTCCAAATTTGGGTATTTTTCAATTATTTTATTGTATAACCTTGGACCATAGTAGGTATCATAGCTAAGAGCTGGGCTTGTTAAACACTTCGTTTCCTCTAGTTGTATAAAATCGGATCTTTTAGTTACATATTTATGATGATACAATTTGAATTTATTACGATTTTTATCTATGAAGTTTAATAAGGCAATATAGTAAATCTGTTTAATTTTCAAAACATTAAAATCAGTGAACAAAAGCTCGGATGAGTAATCAATTGGTTTATTTTAATTATTCTTTTCTGAATAAGTATTAGTGGAGTGAAATTAGAATTACAAGCATTTCCCCATCCTAAAATTCCACATTGGAGAATGGATTGAAATAAAGCTAAGTAAATGAGACGAAAAAAATATTGACTGGTAAATATGACTGAAGTATAACAAAGATATAAAGTTTTACGTAATCTATTGCATGAATATGTAATACGTTTATTCCATCGTAAATGTTGGTCAATTGTAATGCCTAAATACCTAACTTCTGAGGATCCGGTTAATATAGGACATTCACAATTTTAAGAAGAACAATAAGAATGACGAATTTTGAGCCTACAAGAAGATTGAGGAGATTTAAGACCATTGGACCTTAGTGAAAACGGAACAACAGTTGTTTTGGATATGTTTAAGGGAAGAGCATTTGGTTTGGTTTGGTTCCAATAAGTTGTTTCCAGTTTGAATAGTTATGTATTCCAAGGGATTTTGTCGGATTTGTGACATTTCAATGTTAGTTTGGGGAATGAGATGCGTTTGTAATCTTTTAACTTTCTGCATAAATCCTTCTTGTGTGTTTAATTTAGTAACTTAGGGAAGATTTTGTATTTTCTCCAATAGTCTGCATTAGACAGTCTAATTAATTTCTCATACCGGATTTCTGCTTGTTCTTGAAAGTCGTGTATCAGTGGCTTTTGTTGAGTAAGTTGTCTCATTGAATCTGTTGGTGTGGATTTCCCTGCACCTATGTACTGCTTGGTTTTGAAATTTTTCTATTTTGTTTCATTGTTGTGGGGTGCATGTGATGAGTATTTCACTACAATATTTGAGGACAGGTTTCATGTACATATAAGTGGAATTTAGTGTACCGGTACATCTCTGGCTTCCCCATTTGCAGCCAGCTAATCTTTTTAACAGATTTAATCTCTTTTTGGCTTTTTCTATTACAGTATTAATATCATCTTTTCAAGATAATTTGTTACCAGTATCAAATATGACTCCTAGATATTGTGAATTGATTGCTCTTTGTAAGGGAAGTCCATTAAGCTTGATGTTTATGTTAACTGGTTTAGTGACATTTGTGAATATTTGATATTTAGTTTTGTCTGCATTTACTTGCATTAGGTTAGTAGAGCACCAATATTCCAATTTAGTGATAGCTGTGTTAATTTGGGTTTCCAATGACTTGAGCTTATTCTTTGGTTTTGAAATCCAGATGACGAGGTCATCAACAAAAAATGCAAACTTTACTTTTTTGCCAAATATTTAGGAAGATCGTTGATAAATATATTAAATAATGTTGTACTCAACACTGCTCCTTGAAGTACACCCATAGCTGTGTGTTTGTATTTTGAAAACTATGACTGATATTTAACTGTGTTGAATCGCTGTGTGATAAAGTCTTGTAACTAACAGAGCATATTACCTCAGATTCCTATTTTGTGCAATTTGTTTACAAGCTTAGGCTACTCCTCCATATGCTGTCATAAGCAGATTTGAAATCAACGAAAACAACTGCAGTATGTTCTTTTTTGTTCATGGCTTCTTTAATACCCTGACTGAAATAAACAACTTGTTCGTTAGGTGAGTGCAGTGGTGATATTCGGCCGGCTCGCACCAGTATTGACGAACCGGTTGTTAAATTTTTCTAGGTAATATTTGCAATTACCATGGACATATACAGTATATGTTTAACATACATTACTGCTTGTTAAACTTTTTGAATATCATCACTGGGTGAGTGGTATTGTATAAAGCAAGGGCGTGCAGTGTAATTTTTGTGTGGGTAAGCTCTGAAGTTTTCTTATTGACATTTCTTTTATACATATTAGTCATGACTTATGAAACTTACAGCTTTTCTAAATATATATATACATACAGTGTGATTAACGAGGATTTACCGTCCCTTACGGAGCTTATTTTTAGCTTCAGAAAACTAGCCAATTAAAGAAATGGCACTTCTGAATAGTTCATTCTCTATTTGTAATATTTTTTTCCCGTAAAACTAAAGAAAAAAGGTATTTTACTAACAACTTCAAATTGATGTAACTCTGAAAATATTGTGATTAGAACAAACGTTTATATGACTTTTTTCTCAGAATGTCTTCGCAAATAAGCTCCATAAGTGACTGTAAATCCTCGTGAATCACCCTGTATATATATATATATATATATAGACTGTTTTAGCTACAGTAAGTTACTACAAAATGTTAATAAATAATATTATAGCATTCTTTCATTAGGCTTACTTACATGTAATATGGCGATGAACAGCAACGACAGTAGCTGTAGAAATGTATTACAGTACTTATAAGTAAAGTCCATTCTTCTTTCTTGTTTTGTGAACTTTTTGATTACATCTTCATAAAATGTGGCAGATTGTATCACTTATGAAGAAGTCCCTTTTCAATGGATAGAAGTGCTAACCCGTTAAGACGTTCTTGGCTTTGTGTTGATCGCTGGTATGATTTTATTCTTCTAAGTGCAGAGAATGTTCGCTCTACGGAAGCTGTGGTGCTAGGGATAGTGACAATAAGTAATCCAAGTTTATAGACTTCTGGTAATGCTGTGTCAAGTTGTTTTTTCTTGAGTGTATTAACACCTGGTACGGATGTTGTCCAGAAAATTCATCATAAGAGTAGAGCACAATGAGTTCATTTTTCAGACTGATAAAATCAAACGTGTCCGACTGATTTTCTTTCAAAATGTTAAATATAATAGCAGGAAAGTTCACCCTAAATTCTTCGTACTTCTGAGGTTGTAACAAAGCCTGAAGCAGGAATTAGGAGAGGGAGAGACCGATTTATCAGCGAAGTGATATCTCCATATTTTTATTACATGTATTCGCGGGGATGTTCTGGCGACTTCGTTAGAATTAGCTTCCTCACACAGGGGTTTCGTCACTTGTCAGCATCGGACAGATTTAGGGCCACCTTGAGCGGGGTTTCGTATAGACTCGATGAAGCATAAAAGCCGGAGTCGGACCAGACCCGTGGGAAAGATACTGCCAAGCTTGGGTTTTCCAAAGAACGGGTATTCCTGTGAGATATACAAACTAATTAGATGTTATGGGAAATCCAAAGTTTAAATTTAGAGATGACATATTTCGCGCCCAATAAGAAGAGATCTTGGTCCAGCTTATGAGGTCACTTTGGACCAATAGGGAATAGATTTTAGGCCAGTTAGTGACGTAGTTTTTAACCAATAGGATAGTTAGTTTTAGCGTAGGATAGGTTTTTATAAATAAGGGTGACGGGGAGCGGAGATCATCAAGACGACTACTATTCCGCCGCGGAGCGGAGATCATAAAAACGAGTTCGCATCGTGTCGGCGGCCCTACATACAGGGCACAATAACTACTTCGTTTGGTGTCGACGACTACTATTCCGCTTCGGAGCGGAGATCATCAAAACAACTTTACTTCGTGTCGGCGGCCCTACATACAGGGCAGAATAACTACTTCGTTTGGTGTCGACAGGACTACTATTTCGCTTCGTGTCGTAGTGTACGGGACAGAGTATTGAATTTATAGTATCGGATAGAGCTTATTCAGAGCTGCAACTGAGTCGATACAGAATTGCGACCAACGATTGAATTATAAGTCAGCCGGAAATACATACTCTAGGGTTTACCAAGTGGATACGACAATAAACTTATAGTTTTGAAGTTTACGCTGCCTTTTATTTAAGTAGCCGGCTTGGTATTATTCCCGACATCAACCTACACCACAACCGTACCTCGGCTACCCTGAGTGAATCTCACGCAACATCGAGACGCACCCACCCTCAAATGGCGCCCAACGTGGGGCCACAATAACCACCCACCCTCAAATGGCGCCCAACGTGGGGCCGCAATAACGACACCCACCCTCAAATGGCGCTTTCCAACGTGGGGCTCGAAGGAAGACAGCTGTTCCAGTGACCGGCCCCGGGTGCGAACACAGCACCAAACAACGAGGAGGACCGGACGGAGCAGTTCAGCCCTGCATAGCCGAGGAACGACGCTGGAAGGCGGGAACAGAACCAAGCCGTCGCGACATCACGACAACACTAGAGAAGACAACACGGGGACCACCAGAGAAGGCGACTCGGAGAGGCTGTGGCAAGTATGAATAGAAGACGTACAAATGTGTATATATGTATATGATATTTTGGGGGAATAATTATAAAGTGTATATGTTTCAATTTCTGGTGTGATATTTCGGGTGTATATATATATATATGTATTTTTTTTTGTGTGATATTTTGGGGGAAAGAGTGAAATAAGTGTATTGCGTAATTTGTTGGAAGTGAGTCGAGTGCAAATACAGGCCTAGTTAGATTATTATTGGGAAAGCAAGCGTCGGATAGATGACAGAGTGGCGTATAGATGATACTACGTAGCCATAGGAGTAAAGTAGTTAGGAAAATACGAGAAAGACGAGGAAATAGAAACAAGGGAACCATGGAGCAAAGGAAGGACGAGGAAATTATGGAAATTAGGGAGGAGGTCGAGAATAACGCAGGACAAGAAATAGAGAGAGAGCGAACGGTGGAAAAGCAACAGAGTAGAGACCGCGGCAAAGGGGAAATGACGCTAGAGCAGTTGTGGGAGCAGATGAGACACTTCATGGAAAATAATTCAAGGGAAAGTAGAGAACAAATAAAACAAATGGAAACTAAATTAGAGAATAACTCAAGGGAAAGTAGAGAGCAGATTCTGAGGGAAAGTAAAGAACAAATAAAACAAATGGAAACTAAATTAGAGAATAACTCAAGGGAAAGTAGAGAGCAGATTCTGAGGGAAAGTAAAGAACAAATAAAACAAATGGAAACTAAATTAGAAAATGACTCAAGGGAAAGTAGAGAGCAGATTCTGAGGGAAAGTAGAGAACAAATAAAACAAATGGAAAATAGATTGGGGGAAAGTTCGAGAGAGATTAGAGATCATATTGCAAAATTAGCGGAAAGAGGAAACAAGATGGAGGACAAAATAGAGAAGCTAGAGGGGAAATTAACCGAGAATGGGATCGGAATGGAGAACCAATTGAAGATAGCTATGGATAGGATGTCAGAAAGTATGAAGGATTTAGAAGTTAGAGTTAGAGATAGCGCTACCAGAGAGAATAGCGATTTAAAATCAGCTGTGGAGGAAACGATAGTGGAAAAGGTTCGGGAAATTCAGAATTCGGTGGAAGAGAAAATAGGTGAGATGGATCAGGAAGTGGACGGTCTCAAGCGAGCCATAAAGAATAAAGAAAGGGCGGATAACGAATGTTTGGAAGAATTAAGAAGTAAACTAAACTCAATAAACGACGTACTAAATGGGGGTAGTCCCGCAAATTTAAGCGGACATAGCAGCTCGGACCGTGCAGTTTCTAGACAAGAGGGCACAAGTGAGAGCCCGGCATCAGGTAGCAACATAAATGTAAGACATGTTAACAATAGTGTTGGTGAGGAATGTCAGACCTCACGGGATGACGTGCGTAGTGAGTTAATAAATGTAAACGACAAGGCATATTTAGGCCGTCCCCAGTACCCCACTCACATTTTGAATGAGATTGGTTACCCTATTTTTGATGAGGTTGAATTTTCAAACCCACATAACTACATAAGTGAGCTAGAAACGTACTTTAGAGTAAGAGGGGTGCCGGATGACTTAAAAATGACTGTCGTACGAAAGAGCCTAAAGAGCCGACCACTCAACTGGGCGCTAGTGGCCCTAGGGGATAATGTCACTTATGAGGAATTCAGAGAAAAATTTTCGGAGAGATACTGGGGACAAAGACAACAACAAAGAATTAGGAAGGAAATTAATCAGAGCAGGTTCGACGCGGGAAGAGGCGTCTCTATGATAGACTATTTTCTTGAAATTGTTAAGAAAGGGAAAAGCCTCAATCCACCAATACCGGATTCAGAGCTGATCCAAACTGTGATTTCGCAGTATCCCGAGAACATCAGATATAATCTGATTGTAGCAGGGCCCCGAGACTTCGGGGAAACAATAGATCTATTGACTGCGCTGGACGGTTCGGACGCCACGCACTATGAATGTAGTGGACAGGCAGATTATGAACATGGTAAAGGAAAGGGCTCAAGCCCCACCGACCAGAAAGCGGGGAAGGGGGCAAGTACGGCCTTTTCATCCCCAAGGACAGGAGCCCAAAATCAGAGTAACTGGGGTGGTGACAGGAGCCCCAACAACGCACATAGTCGGTACCATAATGGCCATAACGGAGGGAAAAGTCCCAACAGGGAGAGAAGGATTGACCCGCCCTTTGGGGGTCCTTACAATAATAGTAGGAATAACCAGAGTAGTCATAACAGGATGAGAAACGATAGAGGAGGTGTTGGTCCCGTGCGTAGGGTTAACCACATAAGATGGTACACGGGAAGACAAGAAAATGGAAATAATAGGCTTAGAACCCAACCCCACTGGCTTAGGAACAGAAATTACAGACAGGGATTCTGGCAGCCTAACTTTAGCAGGGGACCGCAAAATCGAGGTGATTGGAGGAGACAGGAGCAGGAGAGAGATAGGCGAGGCGTCCTACAAGAAATGGCCTCACAAGGGTGCAACAGGCCACCTACACAGTGTAACGTGGGACAAAGCAGGAATAGAGACATGAACGGACGTCAGCAAAGTCCGGTCAGAATGAGTATGGACCGGGAGCCTATAAATTGTAGAAATAGAGACGAGGTAGCAGTGGAACCGACTGCATCACACTCGGGAAACTGCTAGACAGAAGTCTCAAGGGTTCGGAGATTTCTGTAGCTAAGTGCAATAAGTCACTATCAAAAGAATCCACCAACGCGGTAAGCGTGAAGAGACAGAGCGAGATTACTAACCCAGAGTTAGAAAATAATGGGACTTATGTATTGCCTTATATAGATGCTAAAATATTTGGGATAAAGTGTTGTGTGTTGTTGGACTCGGGCTCCACAAATAATGTATGCAGCTTGGAATTTTTTCAAAAGGTTAGGGATTCAGGAATAAAACTGCAAACGTTACCCATATGTTCACTGTACTGTGCGGGCGCCCTAAGCAAGAAGAAGGAAAAGGTAAAATATCAAGTATGGTTCGAGTTAGAGTGCGGAGACGTGAAATTAAATGCGATTTTTCTTGTGATACAAAGGTTGACTACCGACATCATTATTGGAGTAGAAAGCTTCTATGAATGGCACGCGCTATTAGATTTCAGGGAAAACAGACTAGGGGTTACGGCAGGTAACGGCAGTGTAGGCCATGTCCCATTCAGTAGCAATAACGCTCGAGCTGAGTTAGATGAGAGAACCGCGGGAGAGATAGAATTACAGGAAGAGTTATTTTTTGTAGAGCACCTCAAAATTTGTAAGAATGTAATTATAGAGGTTAATCCGTGGGAAGGTAACGAGGTAACTAGGGGAGTGTGTCAAGTAGGCTGCGGAGAATGCGAATTGTGTATCGGCGAATTAGTCCATGCGAGACAAATAGGACGCAATCTCATTAGCGGTAGGGCCAGCTATTGTAATGAGAGTTCGCCGGGCGATCTTAGGCAGGTAGACGCGTATAACAATAGGAAGACAGATACTTTCGAAATAGTGAGAGATAAAGTTAACCAGGCACACGGCCTGAGTGAGAGTGAAAGAAAACGCTTAATGGATGTTGTAGGTAGCCATTTAAATGTCTTTTCAGACGCGCCGGGTCTGTGTAGAGTGTATACACACAAAATTAAGGTGGTAGGAATGGAGGAATTTCGGCATAAATGTAGACCCATCCCCCTATCTTTAAGGGATCAGGCAGACGAAGTCATAAATGATATGTTAAAAGACGGAGTTATAGAAGTATCGGACTCGCCTTACGTAAATGCATTGTGCTGGGTTAGGAAGCCCAACGGAAGCTTAAGAGTAACGATCGATGCCCGACACGTTAACTCGTTTTCAGTTAAAGATAATTTCAGGACGGAGTCAGTGGACACTTTGTTAGGCCGTATCAGTGACTGTTCTATATTCACTAGTTTAGACTTGACCAGTTCGTATTGGCAGATTCCGCTGGACGAGGACTCGAGAAAATTCACAGCGTTCCTACATAACGGGAAAGTTTATCAGTATACCCGATGCCCATTCGGCATCGCGAGTTCTGGATCTGCGCTACTAAGAGCACTTGACATAATTTTTGGTGATTCGACGAAAGGTTTTCTGGCACAGTACATTGACGATTTTCTTATATATGGCAATAATGTGGATAGGCATATTAGGGATATTTATTTTGTACTTACTAAATTGAGAGAGGCTGGTATGACAGTCAAGCTGGGGAAAACAGCATTTTTTAAAGCTGAGACAGTTTTCCTGGGTTACGTAATTTCGTCTGACGGAATTAGACCGGACCAAGAGAGAATTCAGAGCATTTCGAGGATCCCGCCGCCGCGGAACCGGAAACAGGTTCGTAGATATCTAGGTATCCTACAATACCAGAATCGGTTTCTCGTCAATTATGCTAAGCATGTAGCCCCACTCAGAGCATTGTTGAAGAAGGATACACCATTCAGGTGGGGGTCGGCAGAGCAGGAAGCATTCGATCGAACGAAACTGCTTTTTGCCGACTCAATTCTGTTGGAAAGGCCTAACGACAGCCTACCTTTTCAGATTTATACGGATGCGTCTTCATATGGATATGGAGCAATTCTATGTCAGACAGATGAAGATAATAAGCGACATGTGATTGCCACAGCTTCTAGGGGACTGTCGCGTACCGAAAGCAACGCATCAATCACGGAACTTGAGATTTCTGCTGTGTACTTCGCACTACAGAAGTTCCGTCAGTATATCTTTAATAGGCAGATCATCATATTTACTGACCATGTAAGCCTAGCGTTTCTGAGTAGATGCAAATTGACGAACTCTAGAATATCTAGATATGTGCACGAAATTTTGGCTCATGATGTGACGATCAGACATATTCCGGGGGCAGACAATATCTTTGGTGATTGTCTCTCTCGTTTGAATTCCAAATCGGGGCTACCGGAAACTATCACCGCCCCCGCGTACGAAATTGCCGTGATGAAAATTGATTCCACGAGGAATGGAGCTCTGACGGGAAAATTTCGGAAAATTGCAGATTTGCAGCAGGAGGATTCCACGATAAGGGCCTTAATGGACAAAGCTAGAGAAATCTCACAGGTGAAAGATGAAGTGTATGGATTGCGCTCTGGTATCTTGTATAAATTGCATGGTAGGGATATCCAGAAGTGGAAGATATACATACCTGCGAGTATGGAGAATGAACTTATAAACAACTTTCACCTATCTATGTGTCACTCTGGGAGTGATAGGATCATTTTAACTATGTCAGAATCATTTTATATTAAGCAACTGTCAAAGAAGGTTAGAAGGGTAATATCTCGTTGCGAGGTCTGCCAGAGGGCGAAACCTCTAAATGTAAGGTATGACAATGTACCACAGGTCATTATCAGGGGTAAAAAGAATGAACTTGTAGCAGTGGACGAACACGGTCCAATGCCCACATCGTCCTTCGGACACAGGTACATATTTGTTACGTACGATGTCTTCACAAAATTTGTAAAGATTTACCCTTTAAGAAATATCTCTAGTAAATTGTGTGCTGACAAGCTGGTTAGAGATTACATACCGACTTACGGTCCGGTAACAGCGGTGCTCAGTGACAATGTGTCGGTACATAAATCGAAAGTGTTTTGCAAAAGGCTGGAAGATGCGGGTGTGAAGCTGTACAATTGCTCCGCATACTTTCCCAGCGGTAATCCCTGCGAAAGAGCGCTTAGGGATATATCATTGTACCTCCGTATTCTGTGTCACCGAAACCATAAGACTGGTTTAGGCAATGTGAGGTGATTGAGAGAGTCATGAACCACTCTATCAATCCAACGACCGGAATAGCTCCGATCAAACTTATGTTAGGGATCGATCCCGATCCTATGATAAAGAGTTTGCCGCAGGCAATACAGGAGGGTGAGCCTCCTAGTGATGAACTTCTGTGTAAACTAGCCTTCGACCGAATCAGGAAAAAGGCTGAGTATAGACTCGGTAAAGTTAAAAGATATCGCCACAAATGGGAGCCCTCACCCGGCGATTTGGTACTGCTAAGGGACGTGAAGTTATCTTCCGCCCTTAGAGGACGTTACTCACGCATGGAGCTACTGTACAAAGGGCCCTACGAAATTAAAAGTAAATACGGAGACCATACTTTCGAATTGGTAGAAAGGGGAAAAAGTAAACCTGTTGGAAGGTACCACAAGCAACTCTTGCGGCCTTTCAAACAGGAGAGGCTAGGAGGCAGGAATGAGAAAGAGTAGGATGGTTAGTCTCACGCGTACAGCTAGGTGAACCTGTACAGGGCGGCTGGTACAACCAAGCACGCAGAGTGTGTAATTGATCAATTAATAAATAAACGTAAATATGTGAATGAATGGTATTGTACATATGTAAATGTGGATATAAATTGTACATTGTTGTGCTTATTGTGTGAGAGTTGTGTACATAGAAAGGCTTGTGAAGATATATGTAATATTTATTGTAATTGTTTGTAGTGACATTGTAATCTCACTGTATTGTAAATAATGTGTTACCGGCTGATCGCGCGGGGGAACTATGAGGCTAGTTATAGGCAGAAAGCGGGGACATCTCATAACATTGGAAACTCTTTCGGGAATTTCCAATGGTGATGTAGATGGGCATTTGAAGCAGGAATTAGGAGAGGGAGAGACCGATTTATCAGCGAAGTGATATCTCCATATTTTTATTACATGTATTCGCGGGGATGTTCTGGCGACTTCGTTAGAATTAGCTTCCTCACACAGGGGTTTCGTCACTTGTCAGCATCGGACAGATTTAGGGCCACCTTGAGCGGGGTTTCGTATAGACTCGATGAAGCATAAAAGCCGGAGTCGGACCAGACCCGTGGGAAAGATACTGCCAAGCTTGGGTTTTCCAAAGAACGGGTATTCCTGTGAGATATACAAACTAATTAGATGTTATGGGAAATCCAAAGTTTAAATTTAGAGATGACATATTTCGCGCCCAATAAGAAGAGATCTTGGTCCAGCTTATGAGGTCACTTTGGACCAATAGGGAATAGATTTTAGGCCAGTTAGTGACGTAGTTTTTAACCAATAGGATAGTTAGTTTTAGCGTAGGATAGGTTTTTATAAATAAGGGTGACGGGGAGCGGAGATCATCAAGACGACTACTATTCCGCCGCGGAGCGGAGATCATAAAAACGAGTTCGCATCGTGTCGGCGGCCCTACATACAGGGCACAATAACTACTTCGTTTGGTGTCGACGACTACTATTCCGCTTCGGAGCGGAGATCATCAAAACAACTTTACTTCGTGTCGGCGGCCCTACATACAGGGCAGAATAACTACTTCGTTTGGTGTCGACAGGACTACTATTTCGCTTCGTGTCGTAGTGTACGGGACAGAGTATTGAATTTATAGTATCGGATAGAGCTTATTCAGAGCTGCAACTGAGTCGATACAGAATTGCGACCAACGATTGAATTATAAGTCAGCCGGAAATACATACTCTAGGGTTTACCAAGTGGATACGACAATAAACTTATAGTTTTGAAGTTTACGCTGCCTTTTATTTAAGTAGCCGGCTTGGTATTATTCCCGACATCAACCTACACCACAACCGTACCTCGGCTACCCTGAGTGAATCTCACGCAACATCGAGACGCACCCACCCTCAAGCCACAAAGTTTAAGTTATGCATAGAACTAAATCTTTCGTCAATTTGAAAAACTATTGTATCGATTATCTCAATGTAAAGGGCCTTTCTTGCAACTTCAGGGTCTTGTTCTGTGCGACGACATTTACTTGGAGTTCCATCATCTTCATGGTAGTAAACTACAGTTTCTATCCTTATAGAATCCCAAAATTTTCTGAGATTTTGGATATGTCTTTTTTGTTTCTGTAATTTTTTCACAGCAATGCTGAATATCTAAAGATTTGAACTGTAGTATATTGAAAAGTATGTCAGTGTAGCTGAATATCTTACTGAAAATAACTAATAACAGTGATGTCTCAAAACTGGTCAGAAATGTAAGGAAGCCTTGTGCAGTAACAACTGTTACACTGTCCCAGGTAGAACTGTCTTCTAATATGTCTTGAAAAAATCCAATGAATTCATCCCTATGTTCCTTTACAGTCTGAATAAGACGCGGTGTGAAATTCCATCTAGTTGGAGCATGTCTAGGCATTTTCTTTGAGGTATATTCCTTAAGCCGTTGTTCTTTTGGATGATTTACTGAAGAAAGAACCCAAACCAGTTAAAGTCTGTAAAAATATTCTGCTCTCTTTCAAACACGTAAGTGATTGGGGCAAGATTAAATTTAATTTATGACAAACAGTGCACAAATATTGCCTTAGAATATTTTTCAAGAAATTTAGTTCTCAGACCATTTGTGTGACCAGCCATGACAGCAGCTCCATCGAACGTTTGAGCAACGAGCTTGTTGCTTATGTCATACTCAGTGGCTATACTTTGGACATGTTCGAATAAACCACTAGCAGATCTATCATTGCTTACATCAGTAAAACATATGAATCTTTCATTAATCTCACCATTCTCTGAATCAACATACCTAAGAGTGGTTGAAAGCTGGGATGCATTCATAATGTCTGAAATTTCGTCTAGCATGATTGCAACAAATGACGTTTTTGAAAGTTCTTGTTTTATGTTATCCATAACAACATCACTTACAGCGAGAATCAAATCATTCTGTATTCGATTTGAAGTTCCGCGGAACGTGGCAGAAGTTTCCAGATGATGGCTGAGGGTTAAGTCATATTTTGCAAGGTAATTGAGCGCACCTAAATATACTCCTTTGTTAACTGCCTCTTCTGACTCACAATGACCACGAAATGGCAATTCATGTATGGCTAGAAAATAGATTGTATCAATTAACCTCTTCAATATTTCCCTGTTCTTTCGCATCATTTCATTGTGTTGCTCGACAGTGACACGAAGTTGTGAATCTGACTGTACATCTATTCGAGATGATCCAAATGACTTAAATTGTAAAACACTAAAAATATGTGCCTGTGACTTTTCATGTTTATTAATGGCATTGTGCAGATTTTTCAGATTATCATAACCATTATTTTTAGACCAAACTGTTTCTTCTTTAGAAAACATAAGACAGGGCCAGTGAAAGAGTTTATTTAATTTCGCACTTCCTGCAATCCACTGAGTTGGGACGCTTGAAAATATCGAGTATATTCTTTTCCTTTGTCTTTATGAGCTGCAAAAAGCGTTGGCATTTCAGGACATGATCAATCACTTAGTATTATGTTTAATTTTTCTTCTAAAGAATGTAATCGAAATGTGTGTTTCAATAATTGTTCAATAGGACATAATGAATCACCCATTCTTAATCAATACCGTATTTAGCTTATACACAGAAAACTACGACATAAATTGTCACTCACAAAGAAACAAAATCTTCAAATAACTGAAAGATCCTGAACACTATCTCAATTGACAAACAAATCTCATGTTTCACACACACTGCCAAATTCTACACTGGTATTCTTTTGCAGGAAGTCAAGTCTGGACAAGCGATAATCCCAGCGCTTATTCTTGCTGTGTACTGGCGTATAGGCAATACAGTGGTATACGAGGAAATTTTCCATCCTTGTCTACTGTCTGCGCATGCACCAGCACTGTAAAATGAGGCTTCAGGCAAGCTGTGAACGAAGAGCTGCCTTACTGCAGAAATGTAGTTAATCCAGAACACTTATATATAAAGTGAAGAATACACTTTATTAAAAAATGTTCATCTATAAGCTGAATGAGATAAAATTGATACATTAATTTGAAGTGTGTCTACTAGGGTATGCGGCGCTTACCCCACTTGCCCTAAATGCACGCCCCTGGTATAAACCCAGATTGCTGTTTTGAAAACAAGTTGTTGGATTCAAGGAACCAATTGTGACGTGCAGCAATCATTCTTTCCATATTTTCCATATCTGGCTTGTAAGAGAAATAGGTGTGTAGTTATTAATATTAGATGAAGTTTTACCTTTCTTCAAAATGGGTATAATACTGGTAATGATTTTCTTTTTCAGTTAGCAGATGCTGGTACTGTAAAACTTGTCTCCAAGGTTCTTGATAAATTCTGAATGAATTAAATCTGGACCAGAGACTTCATTGCATTTAAGAGTCCCAATAGCTGCATCTAGTTCATGGATTGTGAAACTAACAACAAACACTTCTCTTGTGTTTCATGTAAACACACCTCTTTTGCTCATCTTGATATTTTTTCATGTTTTTTTCTAACTTTTTGTGAGTTGTTGTGATTCTATATATTATTGTATATGTACTTAAAAAGGCGTTTGCAATAACCTGGGGGTCTGTTAGTTGTGTATTTTTGTAAATTATAAGTGAATTACTTGGTGGATTACTCTTTGTGATATTAGATATAAATTCGGATAAGCTTTTATACCATCTTTTCTATACCGGTAGTCCATTTTAGAGATAAAATTGTTAAAACATTCCCTACAAGGGCGCACCCACGGGGGGGGGGGTCCATCGGGCCCGGACCCCCCCCCCCAAAGTTGTAACATTACTACTGAATTTTTAAGCGTTGATAGCATATAATTCCGTTTACTCTAATTTCACCGAAATGATTCACGTCCATGTACAGTACGTAACACTTCTGATTTTTCCTGCTAGCCAAGTCCATCTAATGGCATCCTACTATAATCGTTGGTAGCTAGAGCTCTCTGCTGCTGAAAATGTAGCCGAGTGCCATCAGCCAACAAAGAATGCACAATTCTGTACTCGCTGTGTTCCAACCATCACGTTGTCATCACTGCTTAGCAGATTGAGTTCAATGTTGCCAAAGTATCTATCATTGATTATAATAAGTATTGGCGGTATTTGACTGGTCTGTGTTTGATTTTCCAAGTATTTGTGTCTTGAAGAATTATTAATGTGAAGTTGTGAAAACTGTTATGTGATATATTAACTTAATAGTAGTATTAGCACAAGTGCTCACAATGCAAAAACATAAAATTACCAGTTTTTTCAGCTCGGTTCCATCAAAGGTGGCTAAGTGCAATATTGAGACTGTACCTAACCTACAACCAACGAGTTAGAAAGAGAAAGATATAGAGTGGTCATTGCCCCGCCATGTTTGAAGAAAATTGAACGACCGTTGGTAATGAACTTATGCGCCCAAAACAAAGTGGGCGTTGTGATAACTGACATTAGAATCGTCAGCTGTCTTAATTTCGTTTGCATAAATCAGTTAAACTGAAGTGGAAAAACCTAGTATTTCGTCAAATACGTGATAGGAACTTAATCTAAACTTATGTACGCTAAATTTAAAACACTTGAGCTATTCCTAGAAGGAATGCTTAAAAGAATAACCTAAGCAAATTTGTCATGTAGTATGACAAGAAGTCCTAGCAAATATACTGAAGAAAATGTTAATATTCCTAGGTTCTTTTAAATGCGACCTGCAACATTGCCTATAAAATGAACGAGTATGATTCGGATGATTTTATTAAGTTGTTTTCCCAGTCTCTACACGTTGCAAAACTATTTACTATACCATAAGATATAGAATGAAAGTAGGCCCTATCTGTAGTAAACAACCTTTACCTCCAAGCTTGTAACGTGGGTGAAACATGACAAAACACACTTTCAGTTTTTTTGTTACAGTAAAGTATAATTATTATCGAAATGTGAACGTGAGGCCAACAGCCGGCTGGTCTGTCTGAGCCTTTCAAGGGCTGTGGCACCACAGATAATTATTAGCAGGGAAAGGATTTATATGTAAATACATATTTACTTATAAAGCTAATATAATTTATATTTTGCATTATCTTTATGTTTCACAATGTGTAGGGTTGAAAAATCCTACTTTTATTTTCCATATTTTTCCATATTTTAGAGTTTAGTACATATTTTCGTTAATTTCCATATATTTTCCATATTTCATATAAAACAGTCCATATTATATTAGGTTTAACAATAAAACAAAACAAAATTCCATTAACTTTTAAAAATACATTTCAACAATAGAGATTTAAACCCATGTTCAGTAATCCCTTTAACATCAGAGTTATTTGAAAATTAGCAGTCCTATCAACAATGGGAAAGTAAGTTACAAAACTGTATTAATTTAATTTAAAATTTTTAACAGACTTCAGTTGTGCAGCTCAACAGTTAAATGCCAGTCAGAGTACACATAGGTTCAGTTTTGTAAATCATACTATAAAGACGGTAAATATGCCAAAAGTACGTCATTCAGTCAATTTAAAATCAAAACTAACAAGTTACATTTCAGAATTTAAAGAAGATGGTTTATCAACTGACAATAAAATATTATTTTGTAATTTGTGTCAGTGTGCAGTATCATCTACACAAAAGTTCCTGGTGCAACAACACATTACAACTAGTAAACATCAGGCCAACAAACAACTAAATTCCAAGCAGAGACAATTGTTTTTAACACAACCAACAACATCGAATGTAAGATCTGAGTTTAACATCGACCTGTGCCGTTCTCTCATCTCTGCTGATATTCCTCTCTACAAACTAAAGAATAAGGTCTTCAGGGAATTCCTTGAAAAATATACTCAACATACAATCCCGGATGAGTCAACACTTAGGAAGACGTATGCTCCATCCATCTACGATGAGACAATACAGAAGATAAGAGATGAAATTAAAGATAGTTCAATTTGGGTTTCCATTGATGAGACTCCCGACAAAGAAGGTAGACTTGTTGGTAATGTAGTTATCGGTTTGTTAAGTGAACAATATTCTGAACGAATTCTTTTACATTGTGATGTTCTAGAAAAGTGCAATAACAAAACTATAGTTAAACTGTTCAACGAAGCTATGGGTATCCTGTGGCCAAAGGGTATTATGTACGATAATGTGTTATTCTTTATTAGCGATGCTGCCCCTTATATGGTCAAAGCTGGACAAGCATTATCTGTTGTATATCCTAAATTGACTCATTTTACTTGTGTGGCGCATGCATTTCATCGTGTGGCAGAAGTGGTCAGAGACAATTTCCCTAAAGTAGATTTGTTGATTTCATCAGTGAAAAAAGTATTTCTCAAAGCTCCCAGTAGAGTTAACGTGTTGAAAGAAATGTACCCTGAAATTCCATTGCCACCAAAGCCAATTTTAACTAGATGGGGTACATGGCTAGAAGCAGTTGAATATTATGCCGAACATATAGACTCTATTAACAATGTTCTCCTTGCATTGGACTCTGAAGATGCAGTCTCAATTGATACTGCGAAAACAGTTACCTGTGACATAAGTGTGAAGAATGACTTAGCTCACATTCAGCATACATTTTCATGCATCATAAAAACGCTCAAAAGTCTCCAAAATAGGCACCTTTCACTATCTGAAAGTTTTGAAATTATAAATAGTACTGTGGAACAACTGAATCGTGGTAGAGGTAAAGTTGCAGATGCAGTAAGAGGTAAGGTGGACACTGTACTTTCAAAAAACCCTGGATATGAAGAACTACAAAAGGTTGTTGCTGTGATGAGTGGTGAATCAACAGTGAAGATTAACTTGGACTTATCCCCAGCAGACATTGTGAAATTGAATTATGTACCAGTTACTTCTTGTGACGTCGAACGCTCTTTTAGTCAGTATAAATCTATCCTCAGAGACAATAGAAGAAGATTCACTTTTCAGCACTTGAAAGAAATGTTTGTAACCTATTGTTATGGTAACAGACAATAAAAATTGTGTTTTGTTGAAACTACATTGGAAGATAAGGTACGTCCATTATATTTTTTGTTTAGTTTGATTAAAATGTACCAATATTTAACGTACATAGTCATTTTTTTATAATTTTAAGTCCATATTTAATTCCATATTTTGGTAAAAATCCATATTTAATTCCATATTTTGGTAAAAATAACTACATATATATTTACATATTTCATATATTTTTAGTCCATATAAATCCGTTCCCTGATTATTAGTGTATAATTGAGCACCCACGTACAATAATGGGATAAGTAGTTACGAAATATATTCATACTTACCCCATTATTGCACGTGGGTGCTCAATTATGTTCTTTCATGTCCTTCCAGTCAAAATACTAACAACAATACGACCTACCCCAGAGTTTTGCGTTATTTTGGAATCGAGTGTCGAAATACAATTTTAATATTTGATTGCTATTACTAGGTTTGAAACGGAATTGCAGCGGTTTTATCCGTATTTAGTTTAACTTTATTACTAGTGAATCATTTATTTGATTAATCGTTTGTCTTCGAAATAGGCCTAACTTCTTATAAGCTACAGCTCATCGTCTTCTTGTATAAGCAGTAAGGACAGAAGGAGCAGAAATAAAGGATGCCGGTGTCGAAATACAGTTTTAATATTGTATTGCTATTTGTTTTTCACTGGGTCTGAAATGGAATTGTATTGGTTTTATCCGTATTTAGTTTAAGTACATTACCAGTGAACCATTTATTTTGTTTATGCCGGGCTTTGTTACACATTTAAGCATGAAAAAAAAATGCTGCTAATTAACAAAACTATGGACTTAACTTCATAAATTTACATGAAATATGATATATCAGTTGTGTTTTTCCTTTTGACATTGCAGTTATATGCAGCACACACAACAGGCATGTTTTTTCTTCGTTTTTTTTGTACTTCTTACCTCCGTTATACAACATTGTAAGCAGACGAATTTTTACAAAGGTGGGCGCTTAGCTCAGATCTGCCGTGTTTCGCGGTGGCACCGCAAAGAGCGCTGTACAGGACAACATGGCCACTCTATAGTCTTCTCTTTCTAACTCGTTGCCTACAACATGATGCCAATATAGGTATTCTTGAACCGTCTGCATCGTCATCATCAACCCCAACATCGGTATTACTGAATGTGGACTCTAGTGGTAAAGATATAAGTTCTTTTGTTAACAGAGTACTTTCATCAAGGGAGAAATTTGAGACACTAAATTCCATTTGGGTGCCGAATGAGAATTTCAAGTTCCCAGTAAAACCAGTTGGAAAGAAAAAAAAAACCTCAGTTTCCAAAAGAGATGGCTCCAACGATGGAAGTGGTTAGCTTATTCAGGCAAACAAAACGGTGCATTTTGTAAATACTGTGTTTTGTTTGCACCTCAAGAGGTTGGAATGCACGAAGCTACACCAACAGGAAGGTTAGTGAATCAGCCATTTGACAATTGGAAACATGCATGTGAAACATTTAACAGACATGAAAAGTTACAGTATCACCTGAATTCTGTGGATACTTACACTAAATTAAAATCTATCGAACAAGGTAACGAATTGCCAGTTTCTTTGCAGATTGATAAAGCATGAAGAGAGCAAGGGAATGTAAATGTTCAAAGGATACTCCCGATAATTAAAACCGTTATATTTTGTGGCCGCCAAGGCATACCATTACGTGGGCATAAGGACTTCGGTCCCTTTGATTTGGAAAATCCACCAAATCATAATGAGGGAAATTTTAGAGCTTTGTTAAGGGAGCGTGTTGATGCAGGAGATGATAACTTAAAGAGCCATCTATTAGTCTGTGGAAAAAATGCAAGTTACATAAGCTGGAAGACACAAAATGAAATTATATCAGCCTGTAACTATATTATTCGTAGCCAAATAGTAGAGAGAGTGACTGAGGCAAGATGTTTTGCTATCTTAGCTGATGAAAGTGTAGATGTCAGTGGGACTGAACAGTTTTCTCTGTCAGTACGTTTCCTTGAAAATGATAGCATCAGAGAAGAATTCCTACAGTTTATTCCAGTTTCTGAGACAACTGGAATAAATTTGACTAGAACAATTCTTGAGAGCCTCACTCGATTTAATGTTGATTTGAAATATATGAGAGGGCAAGGATATGATGGTGCAAGTGCAATGAGTGGACAGTTTCAAGGTGCCCAGGCCTTTATTCTTAAAGAATGCCCTGCCGCTTTATATGTCCATTGTGCTTCTCACAGTTTGAACCTCGCCATATCAGATGCATGTTGTGTTCCAGAAATCAGGAATTGCATTGGCATTGTAGGTAAAGTGTGTGAATTTTTCAACACTCCCAAAAGGCAAGATGTATTAATAAATAGTATAAAAGAGCCTTGTCCTGAAAATAAAAGAAGCAAACTCGTCCAAATGTGTGCTACTAGATGGATAGAAAGACATGACTCTGTGATGGTATTAATGGAACTGATGGATGCTGTCCTCCCTGCATTGAAAACCATTTCTTTGTGGACTGACAAGGATGTATCTTCCAAAGCCGATATGCTGAATTCTTCAGTGACCAAGCCTGCATTCCTAATTTCCCTTCACGTAATCAACAAGCTCTTCTGTGTAACAAAAACCTTAAGTGAATACCTTCAGAAGACAGATATGAATTTGGAAAAAGCACTTAACCATGTAGAAAATGTTTTAGAAGTGTTACAAGAGGTTAGTGATGCAGCAAAAGACCAGTTTAAATCTATATTCTCGACGGTTTCTACTCAGCTGTCGTCACTTGGAGAGGAAATTAGAATCCGTCGATGTGCATCTGGACAACGTTCACAATTCCGCAGCAATGTTCCTGCTGATAATGCTGAGGAATATTACAGGAGGACTGTATTTTTGCCATTCCTATCTAATATGCAGTCTCAGATAAAAACAAGATTTGCTAAACATAACATTTTGACAAAATTTTTGCGTCTGATCAAGGAAGATGGGGTTGCTAGTGATTTTATAGTTCTGGCCAAGTTTTATTCTCAAGTAGATACTAAGTTTTGTGTCCAAGATGAGGAATTGGTATGTGAATTTGAACTCTGGAACACATTTTGTAAAGGAAAACAGTACAAGTCAGTGTGGGAAATGTAGCCTATATTGCATGTGAATATGATTTCTATCCTCATGTGAAAGAGCTGTTGAAGATTTTATTAACATTGCCAGTGTCCACAAGTACAAGTGAAAGGTCGTTTTCGACTCTTAAGAGATTAAAGTCATACCTGAGAAACACCATGGGAAATGATCGTCTAAATGGTCTTGCTTTGCTAAACATCCATCATGATATCACAGTTTCTCCACAAGATGTGGTTACTGCACTAAAGATAAAGCCAAGAAGACTGGATTTTGTTTTGTAAAAAGAAATTGAAAGAGGTATGTTTGTGTGTATATGTGTGCGTGCGTGCATTTATGTAACTTGACGTTCTTTCATTGGACCCCCCCCCCCAAGAGAAATTCCTGTGTGTGCCCCTGGCTGAGAGTACTTCTTTCTTAAATGTGGCCACTTTACAAGTTTCCAGTCTATAAAATTGTCTCTATTACTGTTCTCTTCTGCTTGTTTTCTGGCTGAATCACGAGCTACTTTTGATGTCATTGATTCTGGTTCACGTTAACATTTTGTTTAAAAAACTTAAAATTGTTTAAACACACGTTAAAAGTGTTAAAATTTTTTAAGAAGGTTATGTACCTTAGACAGATGGCCCGTTTTGATGCCGGTTCTGTATCATCTTCAGTATCCTACGAACTACTGATGTTCCTGTTGATCTTGCATACTGCCATTTGCATTCGTCAGTTGTAGGGGTGGGGGTGAGTTGCTCCTATGGTGGGGGTGTTTGTTTGTGTGCTATGTATCATGATGTCGAATAATGTGTGGGTATTGAACTGTAATTGTGTATTAAGTATATGTTGTGGGTGTGTTATTGTATGTTTGTATATTTCGTATTGTTCTAAGATGTTTAACTGTGGACTTTTTGGTGTGATGTGTAGAATTTCCATATCTGTTTCTATATTATTGTAGTCATGATTATTGTTGATAATATGTTCTGCGTAATTTGATGTGATGTATGGTTTGGTTATATCTTTAATGTGTTCTTTATATCTTGTTTGAAAGGTTCTTCCTGTCTGTCCTATGTAAAAATGTGGGCAACTATTGCATTTTAGTTTCTAAACCCCAGTTGAATAATATTTATTTGAATGTTTGATGTGATTATTTAGATATTTCTGTGTTGTGTTATTTGTTTTGTATGCTATCTAGTATTTTAGTTTTCTGAATGAAATTGCAATTTTGTAAGTATTGGTTGTGATATGTTAATGTTATTTATTTATTCTCACGTGGTGTTTGTGTTGGTTTGTTCTGTTTTTGTTTTGACTTTTTTATTAGTGTGTCTATCATGTTAGAGTTATACCCATTGTCTTGTGCTATATATTTTATTGTGTTTATTTCTTCAGTATTGTTGTCATTGTTCATTGGTATGTTAATTAATCTGTGTGTCTTTGTACGGAAAACTGCATGTTTATGTTGTATGGGATGGTTAGACGAATTGTGTATGTGTGTTGCAGTTGTGGTGGGCTTCCTGTATATTTTGAATTCATGTCTATTATTTGTTTTGGTTATGGTGATGTCTAAGAAATTTATAGCTTGGTTACGTTCTGTTTCTATTGTATACATTAATTTGGGATGTATTTTGTTGAGTTGTTGATGTAGGTTTTCTATTTGTCTTTTGTTTCCATTATATAGGGCTATTATGTTACCTACATATCGATGCCAGTACATTATTCTCTCTGCGTGTTTGTTGTTGTCAGTGTTTAGTATGTGTGTTTGTTCTATATTATGAATAAAGATTTCAGATAATATACTTGATATAGGTGAACCCATTGGTAATCCTTCAGTTTGTGTATAATATTTATTGTTATGTGTGAAATAATTTTGTTTTGTATTAATCTTTTTTTTAATGTTTCTTCCCTTTAGATCCCAAAGCAAGCAAAGAGCTAGTGGCATACTAGTTGGCATCAAAAGAGGAATACGGTAACTTTAACCTTCAACATTATTAAACAAATGACTGAGGAAGACAAATCTGAAGTAACGAATATATTATGCAAATCTGGCTTTCAGGTAGAAGCTCCCTGTAGTAGAAGTGTCATTTGCAGAATTTGATAACAAATGAGTTCCATCAATTCATACCCTTCCAATTATTGCATTTATACTGGTAACGATAGAGTTATAAATTCTTAACAGTGAGTAGTTTCAATACTAATGTAGTAAAGTCACAAGAAGTATTTCCTTGATGTGCAATATTTCACGAGAATAAAATAAAATTCTCATAGTAACAGCTAAAATGCCTTGTCCATACTAGTTAAGTATTTAAAATGGAGCACGATTATGTACAGAAAAAGCACTGTTTAATAATGTAATTGAAAAAAAAATTAAAGAAACATTTGATATTATCAAAACTTCTGCATTTGTGTCTGACTTTATATTTCCTTATAATATGATTGCATAATTACTCTAGTCCAGTAAATCAGTCAGCTCTGTTACACCATTCTGTTCCTATGGGTACACAGTTGAAAAAGAAATCCACCAATGTCAGCACAAGCCAAGATGATGCACAAAAAACCATCTTGATTGTACTGCTATGTTCACCCATTTTGATTTGTTTGTGTGTCATACTCTTGCTTTATGTTTTAGTCTAAGCATTAATTTTTACTCTGTCAGATCTGTTAGTGTTGTGTTTTCCACAAATAACAAGATATAAAGTCAAGATCAAGAGGACATAATAGTACACGTGTGCAGTAGTTAAGTTGCTATTTCGGAGATTTTTAAGCCAAAAAAAAAAAACTTTAGGTTCGCACATGCTTATTTGCTTTGTCATGTCTGTTACCTGTCAGATCTGTTACTCCATGTCATGTCTGTTACATCATTCAAAACAGAGCCTCAATTTTTTTCTAATTATCTATCATTAAAGAAATTAAAGCTCAAATATCTTCGCCTTAAGGGCAATCTACTAAGATAATTGTTACTGAAAGAATGGTTCGGAGACTTGAAAGCATATAAATGTCCTACTAATCGGTTGCTAGCCGAGGAGTAGTAAGTTCAGTGGTGGGGTTGCCACCTTATAGCCTTTGGACCGGCTTTGGGACTCCATTCCAGACTCCCAAGACAAATTCTCCACTATATACCACATGGAAGACGATCTTTGGGACGCCCCCTGAAAAGATGGACAGAGACCATAACAGGCCACTAGGCCTAATACCTGCAATGACGATGATGATGACGATGATGATGATGTTGATGATGATGATGATGATGATGATGATGATGGTTTCTGTTAATTACTGAACAAGTTATTATTTTATATTAGGTAAAAGATTTGATATTAAGATATTTAATATACTAATTGTTCATTTTTGATCTGAAGTTAGTTCTGTTACTATTCTAAGAACTGTGCACTGTTTGAAGAATATCTGATATAAAAACAAAGGAATTCTATTTCTATAAAGATCCACTGTCTTGTCCCATAACACTCCTGACATTTCGTCGTGCCATCAAAGATTCATCGATGCTTGTAGAGAATGCTGTAAAGCAAGGTCAGTGTACAGTGGCTGATTACTATGGCAGAGACATTGCACTATATTAATACATGCAGAATATGCACTAAATAATACTTTAATTTTGACGTTCTCAATCGTCCATTTGTTATACAAATTTCGCAAATGACCCAGAAATGTATTGTAGTTCTTGAAAACAAAGAACTGTAATTGTTCAGCTGCAACATTGGCTTCCATTATTGCAAACATATCAATGTCTTTATCTATTAGAATTTTATGTATTTTAGTTTTCTTGGCTTGATTAAGGCCCCCAGCATTCCACTGTAAGACCTTCAGCTGAGGTAGAATTATATTGTGTTTTGTCTTCTTATGTGATGGTAAAATATTCCCCGTCCGGAGATCCGAATGAGGGGACTTTTTTACCTCCGAAATATTTTACTTCGGATTGTATTTGTCATTGGAGCATGTTGGATGGTCGTTTTTTTTCTATGTTCATTAAACATAGTTCAGGGGGTATCACGAGAAGGCGACCATCATCACCCCCAGAACACCAATATAGCGCGACATATTATTTTGGCAGAAGGCTAGCCTTGTTTCATACTGAGATGTAGTGAATTGATATCTCCTCTCTTGTCCCCTTCAAGCTTCCGAGTCAAGGTCGTAGCCATGCCTTTTTAGAGGTTTAGAGACTTCTGCCACAAATCTCGCACCAAACTCTGCATCCTGGAATGACTGTCAACAGTGAAGGATGTGAGTGAAAACCAAGTCTTACGATACATCATTATTGCAAACGTATAGACCTATTGTTACTAGGTATATAACTCAATTTTTTTGGGTCTGCTAAGAATCAAAATCTATTAATTTTTGAGAAAAAAAAATTCCGGCACCTGGAATCGAACCCGGAACCTCTCAGCTGTGCGCGCTGAATGCTCTTTCCATCTGACCCACACCGGGACATGATCCATGGTGACGGCCGAACTTCTCTCATTGTATTATCAATAGCCTACTACCTGCAATTAAGACATTCAAGCCATGTATGCAGGAGCGCATATTTAAATGGCTTCATGGTCATTTTCAACAACAGTTCATGAGTTACTGTTAACATTGATATATACATATATATTTTTATATGAGGTCTCGCCATCCTCATTGAATAATCAATGGCTATAAGTAGCCATCAGAGGTCTGCATCGACGTTTTCGCTCGAGCGCTAAGTAGTTCATAGCATAATCGATAGGTAGCGCACATGCATGATGGGTAAAATTGTCATGAGCGATAAATCCTCAAACGGTATAAGCCGAGCGTTAGACATTCGTTCTTGTTACAGTGATGAACTGTGTAGTAACATCAAAGATGTTTATCATTTCAAAACTTTGCAGTGTTTAACTAACCTCTCCATAGTACAATTACAAAACTTGCATTAAAATGTAATATAAATATTGTAGGTAAATGTTCTTTTTTTTTTTTTTTTTTCCACGCAGGAATGATTCTGTTTTTGCCATATCTGATAGATGTTATTGGATGTAAATGTAATTATTATAAACGGAGAACACAATCACGATAATGCAAGAACTGTATCAAGTTTTCTAGTAATAATAATAATAATAATAATAATAATAATCTCTAATAATTAGTGTATCAATCTTTGCGTCTGTAACAGTTGTGCAGCTTGATTATTCGTTTTATTATATTTTCTGTGACGTTATCTCTGTACTAATATTGTTATTAATCTACTGCTATATCAATAATATTTTGTAAAACGTTTCTACATTGTCGCAGTATATAGGCGGAACACTATGTATGGACCTATCAAATTATATATGTGGTAAATCAAATATTGAATAATTATGAATTAGTAATAATAACTGTATATCGAAGTTTTTCATACTATTTTATTGATAACTTCATGTTCCTGTTTTGGTACGTTCCACTGACTGTTCCATTAAACGTTTGTCATAAACGCAGAAAATAAAGCCTTATTTTTACCGTGTGAGCAAAACATATGTGTATCTTATTTGTCGCCTTCCGTACAAGATAAGACATGTTGGTGAGGTGACCTTGTACTGTGCTTCTATTTATTACGAGCGTATCACGACCGATCTTACCTCACTCAAGGGTGCGACACTCGACCGAGTTCAAGCGAGCGATTTAACTCCAATGCAGCATTCTGATAGCTATACTGTAAATATCTATTAATTTGAGAAAAATTCGTTCCAGCACCTGGAATCGATTCATTGATTATTCAATGAGGATGGCGAGACCTCATATAAGAATATATATGTACCGGTATATGAGCCTCAAAAGCCTCTTAAGAGCTTAGTCACTGACAGATATTCCCCTCAGAATTTGTCATTTGAGCTCAGCACGTGGAATGGCCAGGCGCTACATGCCCAGCAGAGTAGGCGAACTGTCTGGTCTTGCCTAGGCTCTCTGCCCTGATCATGGAACCTGTATGTAGTTTCGAAACGTTAGAAATGTTAGCTCCAGGACATAGTGCAATATCCAAATCACATTCACCGTGAAAACCTAAAAAACACATATAATTTAAGGTTATATAGAAGGTCTAACTCCAAACTTGTTAGCAGAATTTTTGTAATGTGACATTGTTTATGCATTGCCAAGTAGAGACAAATGATACTTTGGAGAAATTGCATTAATGCAATCTAAAGCATAAATGAATTCAGAACTGTGTTTTGTACATGTCGAAATGGAAATTAAATAAAACTTGGTTTAATGTAACATAGTAGCAGCAGCAGTATCTATTGCCCAGACACTTGGAAGTTCTCCATTCACCTTCTAACTTTGCAGTATAATTTAGAGTCCGAATCCAAAAAATCTGATGCCAAAGCTGGACATTTTCGTAAATGTTCTTGATTCATCAAAGAGTCTTCTAGATTACACAGGATGCATTTTGGTGAACAAAAAATTTCAATTTTAAACAGGGTGCTGCAAACAGTCATGACCAGTTAGCATCCGAAATTTTGCTACTGAATCATGTCGAAAAGAATCAGATACCTTATATATTCTTTTTCAGTAAGTAATACTGACCAAGATTTATTATTGCTGTTTTCTTAAAATTTCTTCAGAATTTTCATTTGAAATTTAATTTTAATGTAACGTAACATGACTTAAAATACAGATTAGCCTAAAAAAAGTATACACTGTTCGTTTATAAATAACTTTAGAACAAATTCAGATAAAATTCTCATTTTCGGGGAAATTGTAGCTTAATGGATAGGTCAAAGAGGTGCTGTCGAGTACCCAGCACAGTCCCCAAACCTAACACCAATTTCTACATATGCGGGACCCTAAAGGATGTTGTTTATTGGGAAACGCCAGCTACACTGGATGTGCTACGAGAACAAATCAAAATTTAACGTCATGTGCAGCTATGACACTGGACACATTACGGAACTTAGTTCGTGGAGCAGTTCGGCGGCATCAATAGTGTTTGGATGCTGATGGTGGTCACTTTGAACAATTTCATGAAAAACGAGAATTTTTTCTCAATTTGTTTCACTGTTTTAGGACCCCATCTTCTTTCATTCAGAGCAGAACTAAGTACAGATCTAATACTTTTCTTCTTAGGCATAATTGACAACTTATCCAACTAAATATAACAACTATAAATAAACAGAACACTACAACTATACTTATTTCACTATTTTTAGGTCTATGTAAATGTTTCTGTGTAAATGGAACACTCAGCAAACGAATATAAACCCACAACACAAAACTAAACACTCAACTAACGATTATAAATGCACAAAACAAACCAAATAAGGCTGCAGGCCGAGTTTGATAACCAGTCTACTATTGTAATATGAAGTTACGACATGTGTACCGTACAAAGTTTCATCCGCTTTGGTAAAAAAAAAATAATGTAAAATTGAATATTGTCTAAATGTAAAATTTTTATTGCCAGCTATATACATTTGTTTTGTAGGTGATCGATTCATGTAGAGGGCCTTGTACGAGAAACATTTGAAGCTATATACATTTGCTTTGTAGATGATCGATTCATATAGAGGGCCGTGTACAAGAAACATTTGAAGAATGTTATTATTGTCGGTATTGTCACCATGACTATTTATAAATATAAGTGTCAATGGTATTGCATTAACAGCTGTACTGATTTATTAATTCCAACAAAATCGCGACAGAGGTATGAAGAGGAATATAAGAAGTTTTAAGAGTGTGTAAAAAAAAAGTAGAGAATATTTCTGAAAAGTTTATGCTTGAATATTGTTAAATGAAAAGTGAAAAGAAGAAATCAAGTTCTCTGTGGATTCATTATTCTATGCTGCGGTGTACGGTATCACTGAAGAAAAACGTGGACATCAATCAGTAAGTAGACACAATAATTGTTAGCTTTTTAAAGCAAAAAAGTGAATTGTGAAAATGTTACCATTAATGTGTATAACAAATAAAAAGCTTACAAGGACAAGGATCCTGCTGATCCAAAGTTGCACTCGGGCATGGGTTCAATTCCAGCTTGTGCTCATTACTGGTAGTTTTTCCGAGGTTTTCTCCAACCATAAGACGAATGCAAATGTCAGGTAATCTATGACGAACCCTCAGCCTCATCTTCCCAAATACCATCACGCTATTACCAATACAATCAATGCCAAATATCCTAGTAGTTAATACAGGGTCGTTAAATAACCAACTAAAAAAATTGCAGAGAGCAATCAGAGTAGTATAATGAAGCATTAATGGTTGAAGTGTTGATCAAAACTTTTTAGTGGTTGTGGTAGCAGTATGTGTAAGAAAAGTAAATAGTTGGTGTACTATGGTTGATGTTTAAGAAAGTGCGAAGTTAATACAGTGCTAATAGTACCTCCATCCATGCCAACAACTCTGCTACAGAAAAGAATAATAAAGTTATGCCTTAATAAACTCTTGATAACCCTTCAGAACTGTTGTATTCAGGATTTAAAGTATTTGACTTCCATCAAATTTATAACAATGTATTATTGAATTTCGTACATAAAAACCGAAATATATTTAATTTATATTCACATAAATCAGTGATGTCAATTGATGCCCATAGGAGCAAGCGCGTGCTTTAGAGCTCAGGAGAGCCTGTTCAGGGATGGTCAGCACTGATTCAATAGATAAAGGGAAGAGAACTTATTAAAACTGTATCCATGTTAAATTTTAGATTTGTCTGGAAGTATTGCATTATAAGAATGTAAGTTTTAATTTTAATGTTCATTTTTCACAAGTTTGATTTTTTTGTTCAAAAGAAATATTTTCTCAACTTTCTTTATAGACAAGTGAAATTTTCAGATACAGGCCTATTTATTTAGTAGCCTTACAGAATGTTTTCGTTAATTTAATATACCGTAAATGCATATTACTGAAGATAGTGTATTGAAAGTTTTGAAAATATTCGCATGGAAATGAATGACTAACAAAGCAACTACTGTTACATCATAAGCAAAAGATACATCCCCATGTGTTGTAAAAATGTCAGCTCTATAGCTTCAGCACATTTCGAGAAAATAATTTAATATTCTGATGATAGGAAGTTGCTCACCAATATCACCTTAAAAGCATAATGTGATAAGAGTTTTGTTATGGAATATTAGTTACACTTAAAACATATACAGCACCTAGGTAACTTTGCTTTGTACTGTAATATTTTCTTGATTAGTTGATTGATTATTTTTATAGGGCTAAAGGTATCATCAATATCAATTACAACTTGTCATGTCATACTCAATCTCTTTTTTTGGGATATTTAGTACAGTATAGTTGTACTACTATGGAATTTATGTGAATATTCCTTCTTAACTCTTAATTATGTTATTAACATTTAAAAACAACTGCAATATTAAGAAATTGGTATTAGTACTTTTGTTTTACAGACAATATAGATAATATCAAACAGAAAGAAGCCATATAAAAATAACGACATAAAATGTCACGTTCCGTTTGAAGTTTGTGCACCACTGTTTTCTTAATCCTACAGGCTGCTTACTCATATACACAACCCTTCCTCTTTCCATACTTAGCGCTTGATGCCCGCGCACGACGTCAAGGTCAGAAAAATGCGCTTGCTTTGACATCACTGACATAAATATAAAACCAAAAGATCAGAAAACATATATTATGCTTAACAGAACCTAAATGTATCATAACTGTAGCATATAATCACAGTAGCAATTTCGGTGCAAGGCTTTATAACATGGTAACTTAATAGCTAAATTCCCAAATATACACTATCTACAAAAAAGTAATTGGGCACTATTTTTGCCCCTTCAGAACCTCGTGGTACCACCTCTTGTTGCTATAACAGCAGCCACCCTTTCAGGCATGTTTTCCACTAGTTTGTGTGGGATATCCACTGGAATGCGTCGCCATTCCTCTTGCAATATGGCACTCAGTTGGACAATGGAAGTTGGCCGAATTTCCCGAAACCTCAATCGCCGGTCCAATTCGTCTTAAAGGTGCTCAGTGTGATTGAGATCAGGACTCTGTGCAGGCCAGTTCAACTGGTCACCTTATTGTCTGCATACCACTGCACAGTAGAAACATGACTTCTAGCAATTACTTTTTGGTAGATAGTGTACAATTTACTAATGTTCCTTATTTTAAAAAATCAATTAAAAATTCCTGTCTAGAGAGAAAATTTAAAGTTCAATTATTCTGATATGTTTTTCTTCTTCTTTTTTCTTTTTCTTTTTTCTTTTTCTTTTTTTACTTTTTACTCTGTTATTTAATAAAATATCTTAACATTATGTGGAATGCCCTCTGAGCACGAGTACGTAACTTATTCTTTCTGGGGATGCTAGAATGTTTTTATATAAAAAAGCAATATGTATCTTTGTTCTACGAGGGCTATTCATAAAGTAGCCATTTATTTTTTACAAACCTGTGAATGACGTTACAGAATTGGGTTAGAATACGTTTGAAATTGTACACTCAAATTTATTTTTCCACACATTTTCCAGTCACATTGAGACACTTGTCGTAGCATTTGACGAGCTTTGAAATTCCACAGTCGTAGAATTCGGCCAACCTACGACGCTGATTCTCATCTCTTCGTCATTGTCAAAGCACTTCGAGCCAAGTCACGTCTTCATGTGCATGAAGAGATGGTAATCGCTAGGTACCAAATGTGGGCTATAGGGAGGACGATCCAATACTTCCCAGTTGAACTTTCGGAGTTTGGTCACAGTATGACGCGCTGTATACGGCCGGGTGTTGTCATACAGGAAAATCACCCCAGAGCTCAACATTTGTTTTAAATGGCGCTTTTCAAGTTTGTTAATGTGTTACAGTAATGCTCAGCGTTAATTGTGGCATTCCTCTCCAAGAACTCCATTAGCAAAATTCCTTTTCTGTCCCAGAAGACAGTTGCCACAAGTTTCCTCGTGGAAAGTGTTTGACGACACTTTGTGGAATTTTTCAGGGAGTGAGTATGGCCCCACTGCATTGATTGAAGCTTTGTTTCTGCATTCACATACCGCACCCAAGTCTCATCTCCTTTCATAATCTGATCGAGAAAAGCATCACCTTCTCTTTCGTAATGCTCAAGAAAGGACAGTGCTGCTCCCATCGGCTGAGCCTTTTGTTCCTCAGAAAGGAGTTTAGGAACCCATCTGGCAGAAAGTTTCCAGTAGCCCAAATCTTCGGTAATCACTTTGTACACAAGAGTACGACTAATCTGTGGAAAATCCTCACTAAGCTCTGACATGGTAAACCTGCGGTTTACTCTAACCTTTTTGTCAACCAAACAAATCAGATCTGCATTCACGATACTCGGTCGAGGTTCTCTCTTCATCATGGACATTGGTTCGCCCATTTTTGAACATACGGCACCATCCAATTTTTAACAGTCTCCCGACTTCCGCATTTCTCTTCTCTTCAAACTTTTTCCTACCTTATTTTTGCATAATGTAAAAATTAATTGAAACATTTAATTTTTACGTGGTTGAAGGTGATTTATATGATGGATTCTCTTGTTCCAGAGATGCCCTGGAATGTGCAGCTAAGCTTATACAAAGAGTGTTTTCTGTTATGAACATTAAGTAATCAGATATATACATACATTCGTATATATGGTCTCGCATCCACATTGAATAATCAAGACTACTATTTTTTGTTAGTAGTCAACATGTAGATACCTATTAATTTTGAGAAAAATTCGTTCCAGCACCGGGAATCGAACCCAGGACGTCTCAACTCTGCGTGCTGAGCGCTCTTTCCAACTGAGCTATGCTGGGACACGATGCACGGTGCCAGCCGAACTCTCCTCATTACATCATCAATGGCCTACTACCTGCAATTTAGACATATACCGGTAAGTCATATATGCAGGAGCACATATTTAAATGACTTTATGGCCAATTTTAACAAGCTTGTTAACATTGATATAAACCTATACTCACATATGAAGTCTCGCAATCCTCAGATGTTCGAAAAAGGAGCGCGACACTTTAATCAAATCAGAACTGCAAATCACAGTCAACTTCAATTACTCATGTAGGAAATTTTTACAATTTGTTTGAAACTATTACACTAGATAAAATATCTCAAAATACTTTAATTTAAGCCTAACTGCCAAAATGTACAATAAAATTGTTTTTAGTGCCGCTAACTGAATTTAATAATTTTTCAATTTTTTATGTGAAATATTGTAGACCACTTAGTCTCCCATATTTTCTTCAAAAATAGTTGGCAACCCTAGCACCAACACTATTTCTACCCAAGTCTGAAATCAGAGTGAAAAGTCCATGTGCCTGTGTAATACTCATACATGTTTTCCATCTATTAGGAATATTCACAGTTTGCTGTATCTTCAAATGATTCTTTGGACATTCTGTAATATTCTGTGAATTTGTCTGGATGCTGTTCTAACTCCACCAATAAAACACTACAAGCACCATGATTTTCAACATTTTGAACCAATGAATCCGAAACCTATGCCTTTATCTTCGCATTCTTATTATTGACAATAGCAGAAGATCTCCATCTGATGACTCCACACTGAATGACTCATTAGATCAAATAACATGGCGTTATGTGTCACGCTCCATGTGCAATGCATCATGTTTCTTGCATCATCCGGTGTGTTAACATGCAGGGTCGAATCTAGCTACTTGACGCCTCTAGGCAGAGAAAAATATTTCTGCCCCTTATTTCGCCCTATATGCGTCATTTGGATCAAATGAAATAATTGATTCTGCGTCATTATTACTGTTTCTAATATCAGAAACGCCTGACTAAAATGAACCACACGCTGCACTATTTTCGGTAACTGCTGTTCACCACATTATTACACTCTGATGTACCTGGACTCGAACTGGAACAAGCTGGCTATGTTTGTTTTTTAAATAACACATATTTTTGCACTTTTTCTCACCATTTCCTCTCTTTTTATTGCCTTGTCTTTCTCGAGTTTCCGGTATTGTTGTTTAGTCAACTGTCCGAAGACAGGTCTGGAAACCACAAGTGACACCATCAAGGCATCACTCATAAGGCAACTAGGCCAGGAGATAATGGGGTAGGGTGACCAGTTCCTTTCCCCCTCCATTGCATACAACGCTAACTAGCTACATATTACACTAATGAGATTTTAGATGCAGTTCATCCTCTGACACATATCGTCAAATGAGATGTACTGTCTGGTAATAGATTTACATATCAGCCAGAACCTCAATAAGAGGTGTTTCTAGTATTGAGAACCACTGAGATTTTTCCGACTTTCACTCATTATAATGAATATTAAAATATAAATCACCTAGGTACAAAACAACTGCACCCTTTACCGTTTCAAATTAAACTGAACTCCCAAGCGTCCGGCTGATACAATGACTGGCGGTATTTTCTTTGAATTTAAGTCTGAATGGGGATTGCTGAGTGTTGATACTGGCTACTCTTATGACAGAGTTAGCGGCGTTCTCATCAGTTCATCACAAAGCTTGTGATTGCGAGCAACGAGATTTGCCTTCCTAACATATCATAATATAATACCATAAGTTCTTTAATGTTATTATGTGACACTCTCACAGTGAGAGGGCATAACACTTTTTCTGTGCGTTTTCTGACCATTAGTTAATGGAGAAAATGGTGTTAAAAGATAGAGAGAAAGACTCTGCGCTACACTACTACATTTCCAGAAAACTTTAATTTTTCTCTCTGAGTAAAGAACACGTCTGCTTGTCATGTGGTTCTGAAAATGGGTATATTTCCTGCTTTTGTTGTGTTTATTTAATTTGTGGGATAACGTAATAGTGTATTTGTGTATTACGCTGTGCTAAGTAGGCCTCCTTGAACTTATATTTTTGTAGTGAGTTATAGCGAGGCAATTACCACTTTGGCATCTGCCGAGTGCACAGGTAATGTGTCAGAAGTCTACAGGTAGGTGTTCTTATTTTCTACCAATATATAAAAGGTTAAGTAACACCATAAAACACTATTTTTAAAAATGAAGAGAGCCTGAAAATTCATATCCACATCTTGCCAATTGGACGTACTTGATGCTAGAAAAATTTGAGCTTTAATTGAGTGTAATCAGTGCAGTGCTTGACAAGGTCAGGAGAATTGAAGGAACTCTCTTAATATGGAACAGGCATTGTGATGGATGAACATTACAGTACAATGTTGAGAACAATGTATACGGTAAACTGTAGAAAGAACTGTTTATAATAGCATTTGGACTTTGCTCTGTGTTATGGATGAACATTGCTACGTCTTTTAGCTAAAAATTTCCCGAAGATCTGGCATTCATCCTCTTCATGTTGCCTTGCTGCAGATGCCATCAGAATTTCAAATATGCCATATTGAGCCTCTATTCCTCGATTCTTCGCTTTTTAGACATGAAGGGTGGATATAAGGCGTATTGTCTTTATTATTGTTGTTCTTTCTGTTTCTTTTTTAGAAGTAATGGAAACCAGGAAAGTTCGAGGGGTCCACTCTTTATTATTCTATCTGTGGCATTTGGAACAACTGGATAATGCATACCATACAGCAGTGCCAAATATGCTCGCCATTGGGGCTCATGACAGGAAGAACTTGGCTCTGAGATCAAACTGCGCATGCACAGACTTCTCTTGTAGTGTCACCGTGATCCTTATCTGGATTTATTTTCGCGTGTACATTCCTAATCAAATGAAGTTCCCTTTGTACTCCAGTTACACATCTTGTATATACGAAGATTAGGTTTGGTTAGTTTAGGTTTTTATTAACCCATTAACGCCCAAATTATTTTTATTAAAAAAAACGAAAATAATATATCTATTTCATAAATTTCATCCATAAGATGCCAAGAATATGTTTTGTTTATTCTGCCGTGCACCAAGTAGCTGAAAATCACCCGGTCTATAAATAGACCGCTGGGCACTTATGATATCTGCGTATTCATTTGCAATAAAGTAAATATATTTTTTTGTGTATTTAATGTAGTATAACCAGAAACATTTACACCAATATAAATAAATTTATTTATGACATTTTAGTATTTAATGCAACAATACAATGCTGCAGCAATAATGAAACATTTATTTTCGGAATGTCTGTCTTTACCGAGTGTGGTAAGGCTCAAAGCATTTTTGACAGAGGGTTTAATCACACTTCTTGTGGAATGTTACTGGTCTGCATTTACACCATTCCATCTGGCAGTGTTTCTGAGAGGGTCGTTTTGCCATGAAATGACCTCTACTATCTATCCTCATACCAAATTTCACTCATCGAGGTGATGGAATAGGGCACTCCATTCTCTTGCAGTTCGAAAACATCTAGAGATATTGAATTCAAGTAGGTCCAGGGAGTCTCGTCCATGTATTTCTCTGTAGACAATCCAACCATTTACTATAGCCATATCCAGCATTCTGACAAAGAGATCTCAGTACCACTTTTTTCCATGAATTGAAGTGGCATATTTCCCTGCTAACCAATCATGATGGTCCACTCCACCCATGTACTTACCGTATTTCTTGAGATTTTTCCGGAGTTTTCTCTCAACCCAATATAAGCAAATGCTGGGTAACTTTCGGTGCTGGACCCCGGACTCATTTCACTGGCATTATTATCTTCATCTCAAACAGACGCTAAATAACCTAAGATGTTGATAAAGTGTCATAAAATAACCTACTAAAAAAAATGACCTGTTGTTGCTGCACACTTATATTCTGTCTTATATTTCTGTCCCACCTGCTTGCAGAAGCCCCTACATCAAAGTTTGATCCTACAGGTACACATCTGTTGTCATCCCACTTCACGAACAGAATTTCACTATTAGTGTCAAATGTATAATCGCAGGACTCTCGTACTGCATTCTGTAGTAATTTCGTATCCTGAAGAGTAAAGGCATCCATTCTGTTTTCTCTCACAGTTTCTGTAATCCGGAAACCAAGATCCTGAAGGTGGAGCAAAAGGTCTCTACTTATAAAAAAAATTATCAAATTATGTGTCGTGAGCATGAGGATGTACAATGCAATCGAGCACATTCAGCACAACTCTGCTGCCTAAGACAAAGTCGTGCCTATTATTGACGTCATTTCAGCTGTGTCCTTACCAGAGATTTTTTACACAGGGAATAGAAAACCTCAATGTGATGTTGGCCACAGAAGAAATTAGTCAAAAGTGATACCATCTGACATAATATTACGAAAGAAAACGAAGCAATATGTCGTAAAAAAGTAAATCCTTGGTGCTACAGCCCATGAAGGGCTAAGACCGACCAGCCGGCTACTGACCTCACGTCCACGTGCCGAAGCAGAGGTGGACGATCATCCAATCAGAATAGAAGTATCGTGTGGTTAGCACGATGATCCTCCCAGCCGTTGTAGCTAGTTTGTCAAACCGGATTTTTGCTACCTATCGTAGCTCCCTAAGTGCATCACGATGCTGGGTGGGCACTGGTCCCATACACTGGCCGAAATTTCATGACAAAATTTCTTCCCCCATGAGGACTCGAACCACGTTCATTCCGTAACGCGAGTCCTAGACAGGATGCCTTAGACCATGGTGCCACAGCACAGGACAGCAATATATCGTACCATCACAATATTGAATTTTTTTCTGTTTACTGTTATAATATGTTGGTGAAAATAGGATGCATGGTTTTCTTTATTGGTCGAGAAATATTATTGCATATTTTATAGACCTCTGTACTTTGAAGAAAGAAGGAATATATCCATTGTTCAAAAATGTATACACTGCAGACGTACACCGTATCACATTTATTTCCAATTTAGGGCATACAATAACATGTTCTGGGGATCGAATAGGTGCTAATCATCTTTCAGATGCTAATCTACTTGCAATAGCACAGTCCTACTGCCGACAGTCACTTGCTGATATCAACCGTTGTGGTATAGAATGCAATGACACACCTTTCTCCACTGTTATTTTCACGTGATATCATAAGTGCCCAGCGGTCTATTTATAGACCGCAGCCGTTTCAGTTCATATTGCTCCAATCATTTTACATAAATTTGTGTTTTTCTTTTGTGATGCAATAGTAATAACCTTGACACTACTAAATCACAAATCAATAACAATATCGACACATTATAATACGGAAAATTAATTATATTCCTTACACAGTGCGACATTATTTTATACCTAAATAATTCGAACTAAGATACCTTAATGAATTCTTATTTTTGAAGGAGGATAAAATGTTGGCAAGTTTAGTTAACATCTTACATGATATATTTATGATGATCATTAATATTGAATCAGTGGGGCGCCAATAAAAAAATCTAATGTAGTCGAGTGTGCAAAGGTCAATAAATAGACCATTGGGCGTTAATGGATTAATCAAGTCCGCGCATGCGTAGTTTGATCTCAAAGTAAGTTCTTTCTTTCGTGAGCTGCATGTGTCATTAGTGACCAGGCCATACTAAGCCATGTGAAACAAAAGAGAATCGAAATGTTGCTAGTAAAATTGGTGATGATATTCTTTAACACTAAATCCCTGCACTTTTAAGTGCAAGATCTATGGAGTATAATGACGACTTTTTTAATACACTAAAAGAAGATATCATAACACTTTAACACGGCGAAATTAATGAGAAATATGATGTGGTCCAGGGAATATCGTTCAAATCAACAGTGTGTGTAACTGACATTAATACATTATCTCCTCGTCAAACCCCAGCCAACCTTATCACTGGCAAAGTGTGTAATTAACACTAATGTACTTATCTCCTTATCTAAACTTGTTGCTACAGTCAATTTTATATCATGAAGTGCAGTTTGGTGGTTCCTTTGAACACCCCCTTACAGATTTATGACTTTCTACACAAACACCTCTGACCAGTCCATCGCCCCAACATTGCAAAGTTGCCACAATCTTGGCGACCTTCGAAATGAGAGGATTAGTGGCCGTCATCCTCATCTGGACACCACGTGTTTTGAAAAAAAAAGCAACGTAATATCACGAGCTCACCGCTCAATGAATACTACAGAATACACTCTCAATTATACTTTCATGTTAACTGATGGGATTCTTGGAATTCAGAAAATCTTTGGCAACTCTGCCTCCACGTGGATTTGACAGGATCCTGTCAATTCTTCTGAACGAGGGTTGTGATTGGTTACTAACAGGCAAAGACAAGATTTTCATCACAGTAAGAACACATTTATTTATGACAACCAATTAGGAGGGGGCAGAAGAAGGTCTGTTGGCAAAGTCCTTTCTACGAAACTGCACTCCATGGACTATAATAGTGAAGCTCTCTCTCAGTAATGTTGAGAATGAGGGAATGAATGAGAAAAAAATAAATTTCTCCTCGTAATGACGTCATGCCCTTATGTTGGCAACATTGTATACTTGATTATCATTGCAATGCCACGTTGAAAGCTGCGGTACCTAATTCTCCAGTTTAGTGATTTATTTTTTTTCTGTGGTGCTTTAAAATTATTCAGTCAGTTATTTGAGAAACTACACATGTTCCTTTCTGCTAGTTTTGAGAAAAGTGAATAAAACTGTCAGCTATATATGATTTGCAGTATTCTTGACATTCTTAAGAAGCTTACCTTGTAATATGAAGGTGCAATGGGACCCAAAATGTCCAGTGCATGTGTGATTTCTCAAATGAAATATTAGTAGCAAAAAAATCTGTATATTTTGCTTTAAGTGCAATACAGTGTTGTTAAATTACATTTATATGTCATAATTGAATTATATATTTAAAATTTTCCTTTACAATGCAAAAATGAAAGGCAAAATTGTATACTTTTTGTAGCTACAAACATTCATATATTAAAGCTCTTCAGGTGCTGTAAAATATTTTGATTTCATGCTCATTGGGAAAATACTTTGTAACTTTTTTACATCATTTCCAACACAACATATTTTACATTATCATATGAATAATTTTGCAACCAGCATACATGTGCTTACCTTTGTCATTATCCCAGTGAATGTACGCATGTTACTTTAATTTACTGTACATTATGTTATCTCAAAACCCGAAATCCATCAAAACCAGTTTCAAATAGGCCTGTAAAGACTAGTTTAAGCAAACAAAGGCATAAACAAAAAGCGTATATGCAAAGTGAGTTTTCGTAAGGTCTAGCCCAGCTCTGGGCACAACAGGGAATTGAAATGGAACTCTGAAACCCCCACCCATGTCTTTTTCGCTTACACTGCCTTATAAACAAACACACAATAGGCTCTATGCATCGTGATGGATTGCAGGTAACCAGCGAGAGCTGAAAGTTTGTAAAAACTATGATGCCTGCCTTATACAATCTGTCACTCAGCAATGCTTACCTTCCTGTCTACTCGTCTCAGCCAGGGAAGGTGGAGTGGGGAGTTAAGGGGAAATCAGCAGTGACTCGATTGAGTTACTAGTGCCCAGGCCTGGTCTAGCCTAAACAAACCAAACCGAACCTGTCACTGATTCTAGATCTTACGAAAACTCGCTTTTTATCTATGTACATTTGTTTAAGCAGGTCTGCCAAGTTAGCTCTGTGGCAGCACGTCTGCCTCCAGACTAGCCGGTGGGTTCGATTCCCAGTGGGATCAGAGATTTTCATGTAAAATTTGTGGTGGTGCAGAACTAAATTGTGCACCAATATGCCTGGGTTAAATCCCAAATCTCTCTGCAGTGCATATGAAGAGACGGCATATGTCACTGTTGATAGTGATTAGACCATTGGATGAGGACGTTAAGCCTGGTGGCCCCCTTGTTGCTATTCGACAGGAGTAGGCTATGTGCCAGCACCATATTTCCCCTTCTCCCTTCCTCTTCATTATCATCCTCACCCATTCCCTACACTACACTTACACGAACACTTACACATACACTCACCCTAGTACACGACATAACTCTTCACATGATACACATCATGTACAGCGTGGTCTGCCGAAGTGGTGTACAATTCAAAATGGATCATAGTCCTGCCATCTATCCGATATATGCGGAATCTGAATCACGCAAGTGCACAGTGGGCCAGACTGAATAAAAAATGGGACAAAATTGAAAAAATGAACTTTTTTTTACAATACTTTTGACAGTGTATATTCATAGTAGGGATCCTGGTGAGCACTAAACTCATTCGTCTGGCTGTATGATCTAACAGACTCTGTAACTTCACTTCTGCACTTATTTCTGTCAGAGTAATATCACATGGATAGCAATGCAGCTTTGCTTCTCGAACTTCATTGTACACTGGATATAAATCTACATTTCTACATTTTCTTGTAGTCTCAATAAAGTGTACTGGTACTTAGATAATTTCGTACCCATTATCAGGGCTAAAACGTCATCACCACTATATTTTGCAACATTTTTTGCAGGAACCACTATGCTCGTTATATGCAGTTGGAATTTTTGCCACACGGGTTGGTGTACTTACAGCATTTTCCATTAGTTTAGCTGCTTCTCTTTACCAGAAGCCTTCATACTTATCCGAGTAGCAAGAACAAGCGCAGCAGGATCAGCAGCTTCTCTGAGATGTTCAGTTTTCCTCCTCTTGGTCTTCTTAGATGATTCAGAGAACAATTTTCTTGGATGAGCAGAATGACTATACAACTATGAACATCCAGCCACATGTTCAACATGAAATTTATTACAGGGGGCAGGTTAAATTCTTGATCCAGTGAACTGCCAATTTTTCTTCCTATTTATTTTTCATTCTGTAGCAATACTGCTATCTTTTATTCTAATTACTGCAGAATGAACTATTTTTTTTCTTTAGTTCTGAAGAAAAATCTTGTTGACAATTTTCACGTTATCCTAATTATGAAATAACAAACTCATGAACAGCTGTCTTATCATTATTATTTGCAGCAAGGCTTCCATGATTTTACAGTGTAAAAAACAGCAGTGGAATAGTAATTAATACGAGAGGGATCCAGGAAATAACGACCGTTTTGTTGTAATAATTAAAAAAATATATATTTATTTGAAAAAACTAAGTCTGTTACATAACTGAAGCTTCCTTTACTTCTCTACATAATCACCACCTACATTTAAACATTTGTCGTATCTGTTCACTAGCTTTAGAATTCCTGTGTTATACTCCTCTGCCACCAGTTCATTAAGCCAGGTGTTCACTGTCTTCTTCAACTCTTCATCACTTCCAAAACACGTACCACCCAGAAAGTCTTTCAGCTTAGTGAAAAGATGAAAATCGCTAGGAGCAAGGTCTGGACTATAGGGCAGATGATCAAAGATTTCCCAACCGAATTGATCCAGCAATTCTCGAGTTGAAGCAGCAGTGTGCGGGCGGGCGTTGGCGTGAAGAAGCACAACTCCTCTCGAAAGCATTCCTCGCCTCTTGTTTTGGATGGCTCGCAGTAGTTTTCGTAAAGTCTCACAATAACGATTTGCATTCATCGTAGTGCCTTTTGGCATGAAATCCAGCAAAAGAACACCTTTGCGATCCCAAAAGACAGTAGCCATGACTTTTTGTGTTGAGAGAGTCTGTTTGAATTTTTTCGGTTTCTTGGGTGATGAGGGATGATGCCATTGACGTGATTGGCGCTTGGTCTCTGGGGTGTTGTCAGACACCCAGGTCTCATCACCAGTCACAATTTGATCAAGAAAGGCGTCTCCATCTGTGTGATATCGCATCAAGAATGTCAATGCTGAGGCCATTCTCTGAGTTTTGTGTTGGTCACTCAGTTGCTGTGGAACCCATCGTGCACAGATTTTGTGGTAGCCAAGATGTTGTGACACAATTTCACCAAGCAAAGAACGAGAAATGTCAGGAAAGGCAATATGCAATTCGTCGAGTGATGTGCGCCTGTCTTGCAAGATTCTGTCGTTCGCTTTAGTCTTCAGATCTTCTGTGATGAGTGATGGGCGTCCGGGTCGAGTTTCATCGTGGACATTTGTTCGCCCATTGTTGAACATTTCGCACCATTTTCTCACATTTCTTTCACTCATTACAGTATCACCATACACTTCTTTCAATTGCCGGTAAATTTCTGCAGGTTTCAAATGTCGGGCATGCAAAAATCGAATCACACTCCTCACCTCACAGTCGGCGGGATTATCAATCGCGTCGTTCATTTTGAAGTAACACAAAATGCACAATGGCGACTTGTTGCAACCAGTACTCACAACATTATGAGAACACATGTTAAGGAAGCCAGTTGACCTTCAAACAAGGAAGGGGAGTCAGCTGCGCGGCGGGTATGCGCGAACGGTCGTTATTTCCTGGATCCCCCTCGTAATACTGTACGTAGGTATCTGAATTTTCGCATATTAATCAGAAAAGTGCAAGTAGCTGCAGCTGAATACGACTTTTCTGCAATCTATAGGATCTGTTTAAACCATCGACACAAAAGTTTTCGTAACATCGAGTGACACGCACTTTATAACCCTCTTTAAATATTGAAAACTAAAATATATTAGCTTAAATTGCATTCCTCCAAGTTATCACAAATATTTACACTCTATATAAACCAATTCAAAATTACATGTATTCCTAATAAAACCTACCCTTTGTTCTAACATTCTCAGCCATTGTTATTTCCTTATTCACGAATATGACCACGTAACACACACCACTGTCTGAAGCGCACGGCCTAGGACTGACTGGTGCGCTATCGCCTTGGTTACAATGGGAGATATTAATAATTTTGAGTTGTTATTTATCACTCGACAATTCCGAGTTCTAACTCGCATGTGTATTAATAAACATACTTATCTCTCAATCAGTCTGGCACTGACCTTTGATTCTTGAGTTACAACTCTCGATGACGCAACAGACGAGAGACAAGTCACTATTCCATATTAATGAACGTTACTACTCACTCATATAATTGACTTTATACTATCAACTTTCTGAGTTAACTGAATAGGTGACTCAAAGCGGTTGAGTGAAGTTAAAAAATCGTAATGACGAGGTATATTATTGTTGTATAACGCAGAAGAAAAGGTATAAACATCGTAGACAAGCTTGTAAACATAGTTACAAACATTTGTACAAATTTAAGAAGGAGAACGTACAGTGACTAGCGCGGAATTTCTTGCAAGATTCAAATGGCAGAAGAGGAAGAGCTCTCGATAATGAAATGAAAATGAGTATTTTCTTACTATTTGTGGGCGATCCAGGTTTTCAAATGGGCGTTCAAGAGGATATGGATATTTCCCATGGTACCATGTCACTTTTCATTTCATTGTATTCCATAGATCTTGTGTTAGCATTAAAGCTTCAAGATACGAAACAAGAGTTAAACAATTTTTTTGTGAGATGAAGTGAGGCCGAGGATTCGCTATAGTTTATTTGGCATTTGCCTTACGTTTGGGGAAACCTCGGAAAAAAAAAACTCAATCAGGTAATCAGTCCAAGGAAAAATCTAACCCAAGCCCGAGTGCAGTTCCTGATCAGCAGCTAGCGAGTTTGCCGACTAACGTAAGTTACCCTGGAGTAGGTTATTTTACGACGCTGTATCAACATCTCAGGTTATTTAGCGTCTGAATGAGATGAGATGTGATAATGCCAGTGAAATGAGTCCGGGGTCCAGCATCGAATGTTACCCAGCTTTTGCTCAAATTTGGGTTGAGGGAAAATCTCGGAAAAAACCTCAACTAGGTAACTTACCCTGACCAAGATTCGAACCCGGGCCACCTGGTTTCGCGGCCAGACGCACTAGCCATTACTCCACAGGTGTGAACTCAGTGAAAGAGTGTAGACCTACTCACAATGTACAAATTTTGGAATATCTTTTTACATGATGTCCTTCTATGTACCCTAGTCATTATCCTTATAGCTTTCTTTTATAAAACAAATTCTAACTGCTGGGAAGTTGCAGATTCTTTGAAATTAAAAGCATTTATTGCTTTCAATTTCCAACAACTGTCCAAGAGTTACAGAATGCAAAAAGGAAGTATTCATTTCCTGACGTCATTGAAGCTGTGAATTATACCAATATTTTTATTTAAAAAAATCAACATGCCGATGAGTATTTTAGCAAAACAAAAAGGTATTGCGAGCTTTAATGTACGAGATACCTGCAATGTCAAGGAAGAATTCACAAGCGTGGATAATTATTTCTATATTAGACCTATATGGAGAAATTCGGATGTTTCTAGAGTAATGATTGGCAATAATGCCAATGCACTTCTTCGAGGTGATATGGGCTATGGAATTATGTGGTTCCAAGGCAAAACATGATATTTAAATTTTTGTTGAAAATGAGATTTTGTGATAATGTGTGCATCCTGCTGGTATCTTTATTGTGGCAAAAGATAACATGTATATCTCTATTATTTTTTTGTCTAATCCATTGTTATGAAACACAATTCCTACGATTTTATAAGGTTATTCAAATTATATCTGTACATGCTCGCTCTTGAAAAGTGAAAGAAATGACATAGAGGCCTAACACATTTTGCCTTGGAGCCACAGAATTGCTCCTTGGCTTATTACTTTACCATCACTCCACAGCAAAGAGCCTACAATAAATATATACCGGTAACGAAAGAACGTGCGATTATAGAGGTGTTTCGGCCAAGTGAAGCAACAATTTCCAATTTTCCGTAGCAAAATAAGAGTTACAATGGAAATTGTCTTTGATCATATTGTGCTGCCTATATCGCACGATGTAACTAAACACCTATTTGAAGATTATGAAGTTTCATTACTGTAGGACGAAGTGAAGGAAGATAGAGTAGAATTACCGAACAGGTTGTATCACTCAGACGAGTCATTAGACATGAAATACTAAAAATATACAGCGTATACATATAGGTAAGTTTATCATCACATTATATTGTTACACATTCATAAGATTTTTTTTTTTTTTTTTTTTTTTTTTTTTGTGAAGAGGAAAAGACTTCCTATTTCTCATTTCCGGTAACTGATTTAGTGAATAATATGTGGTGTTGTTTCAAAATATTAACAAATGAAGTTTGAAACTGCACACTTTCCTCCTCTATGATAGAAACAAAAGTATATTTACAAATCGAATGTGAGGAAGACTTCCCTCTGCAAGGAGCTCTAGTCTAAACATTGATAACTTGCACAGCTATGTCTAGGCGATAAAATGCGAGTAACAACTCAGAGTCACGAGTGAGATATGTCCAGGAGGGGAAAATATTTATTAATATGAAATTCAGACTAATCACTCACTCGACCCTTTACCACTCACTGAGTTGTCCGATACATCTCACTCACTCTCAAGCAGTTTTATTAATGTCTGCCATTAACTCTCTTTCAAGGCTGTAGCCACAGCTCTTAAAACATGTTGAATAGGAGATAGGAAGAAATTCAGAGTCGGTTTCCAAATGAGATGGGACTTCTTGTGGACAAACCTAAACCAGGAGAGAGTGGAACCTCAAACAACGGAATACTCCTAGAAGATTCTTCTCAAATCCCGAATTAACATATTCATCACTGGGATAGATAAAGACTTAATTATACATTTTGCAGTTGTTCTTCGAGTAATTTCTAACGGAAGATATATTAAAATTGATTCTTTGGATCAATATACGCTAGAAAATGCAAAATTGTTCATTCAGAAGTATCCCTAGTTTAACCTCCCAGCTAGCATACACAAAATTCTCATCCATGAGTCTCAGATTATTAACTCAGCTCTGCTTCCAATTTCACAGTTATCTGAGGAGGTTCAGGAGGCTCATAATAAAGATATCAAAATATATCGAGAGCCCCACACAAGGAAAAGTACTCGTAAAAATACAATGACAGATTTAGTCAACAACCTTCTCATATCTTCCGATCTTCTCATTTCAAATGTCAAGAAAGTCACATAAAAAATACAAAACTTCCTTGTGGAAGGAAGGATTACAACTATTGAAAGACTCTAGTGAGGAAGAAGAAGAAAGTGCCATTCATGAAGAAAATGTCAGTAATGAAAATGTAATGATGAGGAATCAGATATTGAATAAAAAACTATTATGTTGTGAAAGTGCTTTTAACTTAAAGAAAAAGTGAAAACTATTGAATAACTATTGATTTTATGCATCCAAGAAAACAATAGAGACATAAAATAATTTTGTCCCATTTTGGGTCGATTCTGGCCCACTGTGAAGTGAAGTGAGTAGGCATTAGATACACGCACACATTTAAGCTAGTTTTTACTAGATGAAACTGGTTTTGACGGATTTCGGGTTTTAACGGTATTACCGGTAACATATAAATTTTCAAATTAACATACACATACAGCCTACACAGCATAGATTTACCTTTAATAAATATGGTTTCTTTGCAGGTAGATGAATGAAAGTTATTTAGAATCATATATTGATTTCCTGCTGCCTCTAACTTTTTGCTTTCATTGCCAGACTCTTTCAACCTTCCCTTCTTAATGACTGGTTCAGGAATTTGAAACAATATATTATACGCAAGTACCTAGTTATACTCGCTAAGCTATAACACCAAATACAGCAGACCAGCTGTTACAATATGTTGAAGGAGGGCAATGCACATGAAAATCATTGCTACTTGACACATTTGTAAGGAAACTGGCGTGGTTAACTGGGTTGTGACGTCATTGAAGCCATTTGATGCTCATACATCACTTCTACTTGAGATACGCTACTAGTTAGACATGTGCAAGTGGTTCTATATTTTTGTGTAATAGTTTGTAGTCGAGAAGTGTCTAGATTCAGTGACAGTGTTTCAGTGTTTTTATTAAGCCTTTTTTTTTCACGCTTTCATATTATTTATTCTTTGTTCGATAATCTAGAGCCCCTTCGGGGGTCTCTTACTACTCATACATGGAAAACATTCCGGAAATCATGGAGGAAGCTCTGCCCATTACATCATTTCCGATTGAGCAACAATCACTAACCAGTACCAAGCCCCTTTCATCACTTAGATCTAACGAAAACCAGGATAGGTCTGATATAATGAAACCTCAGTTATCTTATCAATATATATTTTCAGATTCTGGACCCTTCTTTGTCACTATTAGAAGCAAGACTGTGAACATCAATAAGATGCATCCGATGAAGTTCGGTAAATGGCTATACACTAATAATTATGACGTTTTGCAAATTTTCAAGTCAGGATTTAATCAACTTGAAATACACTTTACTTCAGCCGACCAGGCTAACAAATTCCTTGATTCTGATTTTGATGAGCTGTTTCAGACGACGTCATTCATACCCAATTACAATATCATGGTGCATGGGATCATTGGTGGAGTTGACCCAGACATTTCAATCACGGATATTATAACCAATATTTCGGTATCTGAAGGATTTATGGTCACAAACGCTTACCGCCTGAATTATAAATCCACGAACGAGAATGGAAAAACGATTTACAAACCTTCCTCTAAAGTTAAACTTATATTTCGATCACAGAAACTCCCTCAATACGTGGTCTTATATTATCAGAGACGTGTAGTGCATGTATATAAGGAGCAAATTATACAATGCAATAATTGTGGATTATTAAATCACAAGTCCAAGTTTTGTCACAACGCTATTCATTGCATGAAATGCGGAGGCCCTCATACCACAGCTGAATGTCAATCAGAGAAACCTTGTTGTGTAAATTGCAAACAGGCCCATTATAATACGGAGTTGGATAAATGCCCGAATTATAACCTAGAAAAAAATATTGCCGATACCATACAAAGTATCCAAATATCAGGCGAAACAAATATTTAAAGGGCACACTACTTATGCCACTATCCTTAGAACGAACAATAACACTCAGGGTAGCCCAGCAGCTAACTTTCCGCCCCTTCAGACATCAGCACCAATCTCGCCAAATAGTAAACCATCATCTCACAACCCGTGCAATGCTAACAGTACCCCGAACCCCCATACATCTGACAAGAGAGGGTAACGAAAACTGCCTTACAATACTACAGGCTACAATGTTGCTGAATATAAACGGGCACTCAAAGACAACTTTGATCATCCAAGATCTAAAAATCTAACATAGGCGTCAGGAGGGGTAAATATGAAACAAAATCAAAACTTTAATGTTTTTAAACAGAAAGCAAATAGTTAAAATTTTGGTAAATTATTAAAATGATGGTAAACTGCATGTTGAATTCAATTTTATAAGTAATATTGCTTCAATTTATATATTTTTTCATCAATAAAATAAAAAGTGTCTTTTTTTTTACCCACCAAATGGGGTAAAAAGAAGACAGTTGGGGGTAAATAAAAGACAGCATTCAATCTCCATACCTAAGAGAGCTACAGGAATGGGAGTGCAAAAATAAGACACAGCAGTTTTTTTTTAAGTATAGTATGCTGAACAAACTTTTAATTTTCATTAAAAAAAATACATTTTTATAAGAAATAAACAAACCCATGAGGCATTTTAGACGCTGATTTATGTTTATCTTAGTTTAGTTCAGATAGTATTAGTATTAAACAAAAATGATTGAAAAACATTCCAGACAACCTGCACATATTAGGCCTACTTTTCACACACATCAACTGGCTGTGCGAAGCAATATTGCATATGTTGTCCAGTGCAAGACATAAATGGTACTGGAAGTATGCCTATAATATCATTTTTGTGAATTAGTGACACATCTGCTTCATTCAACTTGAAAAGAGTCTTATTTCCAGATATCATATTCATACACATTACATCATACTCATCAGTTACAGGATATGTTTTCTGCACAACACAAACATATTTATAAATAACTGTTTTTCTTTTACCGCCTTTAAACTGAACTAACACATAATCTCCAATCTTCACTTCATTTGGCTCAATCACCTCACATATTTCTGCAGGTTCATCTTCTAAGAGATCAATGTCCTGTAAACTATCACCGCTTTCCAGCCATTCTTCATCCTCAGAAGTTTCAGGATCTTTTGGTATGTTTCTCTTCTGCTTTCCTAACTTAGTTTTTCTGTTTCCTACAGGTTTAGGTCTACCATTTTTCAGTTTGCCACACTTGTTCTTTATCAAAGTCATATCCTCTTCTGACGTAACAACTTCACTATGTTGTTTTGTTTCAGGAATGGGAGTAGTCTTTTTAACTTGTAACAGCAAATCTGCAAAAGTGACACTGCTCTTTCCACAGTTTTGCTCAAGAGAACTGATAGGTTCAGGCCCATCTGATGTATTTGAAGGTCCTGGAAGAGGCTGTGACTTGCTAATGAGTGATGCAATTGTGATAGGAGGCCTATTTGATATATTCGAAGGCCCTGCAAGAGACTCTTTTCCAACAGGAGATACCGTTATGGTAAGAGTTCCAGGCTCTGATGCATTTGAAGGTCCTGCCATAGGCTCTGACTCTCTAACAGGTAATGGAGTTGTGGTAGGACTAACTACCTCATTTGTATGGCCTGTTTGTATAGTCATTGCATAATATTTTTCTAATTTACCAGAATCTAAACGATGTTTCGGATATTTCTCTCTGTTACAAGCAAATATCCCTGTTGAATTAAACCCTGCTGGGATAGTTTTTTGTGAAATGCTTTCCTCCCATATTCCACACAACAAATCCACCATTTCAGATCGAGATGTTTTCCTCATATTAAGGCGCTGCCACTCTTGTAGTCTTTCATTCCACATATCCTTCAGAGGTTTGAAGCATGCTTTGTCCAGTGGCTGAAGGGTTTCTGTTGTGTGTGGAGGAAGCTTTAATATGGTAATATGTTGCTCTCTAGCTTTTTCTAGAGTTGTCAGGTCCAAATGTGATAGATATCCATCAAATATTAATAGCAAAGGCCTTTCTTTAACCAGACTACATAATTTTATAAACCAATCTTGAAAAATGACTGAAGTCATATACCCTTTGTCAAAACTTGCATAAAAAGTTCCTTTTATGTCATGTTTTCCTTTCCTAGTTGTCCACAAGTGCTGACCAGTAAAAATTATTAATGGAGGAAGCATTTTTCCATCTGCTGAACAACAAGCAAGAATGCTAGTGTTGTCTTTGCCGGATCCTTGTACATTCTGATGTGCCTTCTGACCTTTACCAGCAACACATTTCAATCTTACAGGATTACTGCAAATGTAAGTCTCATCCAAATTATAAATATGAGATGGCTTACCCCCAATGCCTAATGAAGCAGTGACTTCTTCTAATCTATCATAAAATTAATATATGATAAATGGATCGGCAGTGGTTGTTCTTCTGTTCATCTATAATTTCTCCAAATTTCTAATGCTTAGGTTATGTCTTCGTAAGAAATTAGTCATCCAATCCTTTCCTGGCCTTCCTGTGTTGCTATTAAAGGGTGTACTGATGTTATTTTGGGAAACATAGTCAGCTACTACATTTTTTATTTCCTTAGTGGTTAAAGCAAATCCCCACTGAGCCATATCCCTTAAATGCGAAGCCAGCTTTCCTTCAGCCTCTAAACTTATTGCTGTCTTTCTTCCACGTTTCTGGAACATCTGTCCAGAAATACGCCTACTTAATAATGATTTATCTAAATTGTACTTTTTTGCAATGTTTCTCAGTGAATCTTTCTTTTCTTTCCACTCTCCCACAGCACTCTGTGCATCATCTTCATTGATTTTATTCTTTTTCGCATAAGACCTAGGCATTTTTATAGGTTAGACCTAGGCAGTACACAATGCTAGTCAACCTGCAACAAATGATGCAGCCAAAATAGCAATGGTTCCAAAAGCACCAATAACAATATCACTGCGAATAATTGCACATGCTCTTACCTGACTGTCTTCTTTTTCCCCCTCTTCAATATTTTCTTTTGAAACTGAATTTCAAATCTTCAAACAACACCGTTTCTCTATCAACTCTGCAGCAAACTAACCAGAAAGCACTATGACTGCTGTAAAGCCTGGTAACAGTTCACCCAACCGTGTAGATACAAAATAACTAGGAAAGTTTGGAGGGAAAATTTGAATTTGTTCTACGAAAATTAGTATGCATGCATTTCCCCCTAGCCCCCCAAATTCATTAAATATTTTTTTACATTGTTTATCTTGTAAAGGATGTTTCTATACTTACTGAAGAGTGTTGTAAATTAAATATATATTTTTGTCTACTAAAATATACGCATAATAAACTTGTTTTACCCCACTTTCTCTGTGTCTCATATTTACCTCTCCTGACCCCTATGTGACTAATCCCACATCACCTAAGCCTTCTCAATCTAATTCTAGGACAACTGCATACCACAGCGAAGAGATAGAACACAATTCACAGGAATTGTCAACTACTCAAAAAGAGGTTCAATCTCAAAAACGAGTCTCTACTAAGCTAAATAAAACTCCATTCATTGCCTTTATTAATAACATTATACAGGAAGCACCTGACTATATCAGACCCTAGTTGGAAGATTTGAAAACTACTTTTGCATGGATAGACTCCAAATCCTATATTGGAATGCCAGAAGTCTAAACAACAAGATTCATGACATATCATACTTGGTATCCAAAAAATTTTATCATATAATCATTATTACAGAGACTTGGTTTCAAAATTATCGACAACAGAACGTTAAATCCTACCATTTAATCTCCGCCAACCAGGAACATATTGGAGGTGGTGTCGCAATGTATATCCACAAGTCTCTTCACCTTACTAAGAAATATGAAATGTTTAATATTAATAATAAAATACAAATCATCTCTATCACAGTCAACAATATAAGTATCATGGGTGTATACTGAAAACCCAGGGAGAATATATCATTACACCAATGGAATCATATTTTAACAAACGTTTCTACTCTTTCAATACTAATATGTGGCGATTTTAATATAGCCAACTTTCATATGCATAGACGATGGCAGCAAATCCATCATCCTCTCATAGAATTTGCTATATTACATGATTGGCAACTTGCATCTGAACATATTTTAACTAGAAAAGGAAGATGGGGTCAGGATGATTCTCAACCAGACTTAATTTGGTCATCCGAAGACTTACTACAGCATATTAATATTAATAAAATTTTGGATACTATGAATAGTGGTCACTATCCGCTTGATATAGATTTATACTTAAACCAAGCCATTTTCCTCAATCAACCTAATCCAGCACAACCCAGACATATTAATAGTAACAGGGTGGATGAGATAATATCTAAATTACAGAGTTTTCAGGATACAATAAAGGATTTTGACGACATACATAACTTGTTAATAGAAGAATGCCGGAAATGTCCTCTCTCTAAACAATCTGCTAGAAATAAAACTCCTCCCAAACCACCTTGGTGGAATGAAGCCTGCAACAGAGCAGTCGCCAAACAAGAGGGCTTGATATATGAGAGGAGTTCATAAGCCGGATTAAGTGTAATCTGTCAAGAAGCTTCTCTCAACTACCAGAGGAGCGCCACAAGCAAGCAAAAAATTGCGGGAATTTCAAAAGACTTCTCTTCACCTGCCCTTTATAGCCTATTATTATTTACAATTTATTACTTATAAATACTCTGCACCTCTCTGTTATATTAATATTTATATCAATGTTTGAAATATAACCATCCCTATTAATATTTTGATTTTTTGTCGTTGGAATGAAGATCTCGAGCCAACACCATCAGCATTTTCAGATCGTGATATGCCAGGAAGTGAAGGAAGGAAAAGGATTGTGAAATATGAAATGAATTAGACATGACCTACCAAATCTGTCGTGGTTAGAATGCATTAAATTTATTTAGGTAACAATATTTTTTTCATAAACATACAATATTATATTTTGTTACAATTAACTTCTACAGTCTTATTGCAATACAGAAAGATTTCATGGTCCTATTAGTGCAATAATAATTACAATTAACAACATCACAGGGAAGTGTTGTATAAAAAAATCATATGTATACTTGTCTATTGGAAATCGGAGATTATTTCATAAAAAATGTAAAGGCAGTTTATTTAATTTTCTTCAATTTCTAGATATATTATTAGAGCTATTGTGTTATCATCCTCAGTAGAAATCGAAATCTGCAATGCTGTATTCTTAAAGTCTTATACAAATATATATTGATGTTGCAAATAAGCAGTTACAATGTGTGTGTGTTTTGCCTTGTGATAACATAGAAGGCTAGTGTAACTGTCATTGTGTTTAAATTATATGAAATGTTAAATATGATATATGCAGTACCTTTCACAAGCTTTGTTTAGTGTGTCGAGAAGATAGCTCCTGTGTTTTATATACAACCCTGGCCACAATGTGTATTACACAATAGCGTATTACCAGGATCACTTTCTGCATCCAGTTTCACAAGCACATGTAAAGTCCAAAAGGCACACAGCTCTTCAAATCTTCGTAATGAAATTTTTATTCTGATACACCATCAGTGCTAAGAGGAACACCTAGATGAAGAAGCTTGACATTGCCCCAGAAGTTTCTCCACTTAGAATGCAGACAGAAATAGTTGAACAACATTCACTCCCGTTCTCTTCTGGAAAGACAGTAACACCAAAAAGGAGGAAAATTCGAAGTCTTCGCATCCAACTGTACCGCTAGAGTATGGAAAGGGAAAACAAGGTACGAGAAGAACTGAAGACAGAACAAGCCCTGTGCACAATGAGGCAAGTTGTGCCTAAGCAATTACATGAACCAATAAAGAAATTGTACAGCTCTTGTTCACAATTTGCTCAGGGATGTCACTGCTCATCAGAATTGAAATGTAAAACCCTTAATATTTACTTACAAAGTCCAAGTGCAACAGAATTTTCAGAAAGTCATTGAAATTTCCTTCTGAAGCCATACTTCTACATAAGTTTGCTAAATATACAAATGATGCTGATTTTGTGAGAAAATATTATATGAGCTAAAATATGCTTGTGACAAAATGACTGCCAGGTGAGCCGCGCTGTCACATGTGCAATGAAATGCCACTAAATATCAGTTTAACTTGTAGCAATAATAATGAGGATACTGTTGATGGGTTTGGAAACACTCATTATCAGGTAAAACTGCAAATCAGGTGCTTGTGTGTGTTTACGGCAACTGGTCTTTGTCATAATTACAAGCAGGTACAGAATTAGTTTTTAACAAATTCCGGTACTTCTGATACATATCTAGTAGACTTCATTTTCAATGCAATTCAGACATTACAGAATGTTGGCCTTAAGGTAATAGCAACTGTATATGAGCATAGGCTTAATAATCAAAAAGCTTACATCTTGCTTGGGGTAAAGCCAGATCAACCATTCTATTCAGCAAATGGTCAGATAAGAATTGTTTAATTTTTTTACACAAACCATCTCTTAAAATGTACACGAAATATGTCGAAAAAGTATAATGCAATAGTTCAAGACCAATATAGGAAAATGGAAACACGGACATTAAGCCATGCAGTAGCTGCAGACATTTCCTGCTAGCCAAGACTGGCAGTACATGCAGGAGATGCAACACATAGAGCAGAATTTGTAGGCAACATGGACAAGACATTTGATTCACTGAATGGAAGTACAGTTTTCGAGAATAGGAAGACAGTATGTGCGGCTGTGGAAGAAAAGTCTATGCATGTATTCACCTGGAATGAAATGTTGAATTTTTAGTAGTGTCAATTTTATAAATAGTGACAAACTGTGCATGTGCCATCCACATCTCGTTGAATTTATGACTTAAATGGAGCAAAATTACTATGGGAAGTTGTTAAAAATTTACACTGATATGCACTCGCTCTAAATTTGGAGTATTAATCAAGATTATTTAGAGATTTACTTTTGCATAATTAGAAATAAGGATGGTAGAACAAGCCAGATAACTCTTCCTGCAATGATATTCAGTACAGTAATCGGGCATTGCTGCTTAAAATAATGTTATGTTCTAGTAACAAATGAAATTGTGAAAGAGGTTAATAGCTGGTGAGGGAATCTTTTAATTTCTCCGATGTTGATAATGAGATCGTGAATGCAAATGCATTATAATATATTCCTGGTTATATTGGTAAGAAGGCATGTGATGCTAAACAGTGTGTTTATTGTCGTGCAGCTCTTTCAGACAATGAAAAATACTTACAAGAGGGCATAACATTCATGTTCAAAGAATATGAAAAAGTAAATGAAGATCCTCAGTTGCCCTCAACGCATTTATTAGAATGTGTAACACCGATGACCAAAATGTTTCATAACAGCTTAGAAAATCTGCTGTCAGACAATGATATAATAAAGCAATTTAATGAGCTTTATTCATGATAGTGTTAATTTTGATTTTCTTTCACACTGTAACTTCGAATGCAAAAATTATTTTTTTTCTCACTATAATGTTAAATCAATGCAAGACTCAGAAAACTGAATGAAAATATGTCTTCTGATAATATAAAAAAAAAAAAAACAAAAAAAACAAAATTCATCTTGCACCAATAAATTGCTAACATTAAATAGCATAAATGTAATATAATCTGAAATTATATTACATAAAACTCCATTTTATTGATGCAGGACTTTTTTCATTTTCTTTCCTTCCTTTCTGTAATCATCACTTGACAGATTTTCATTCATTCGCCGTAATCTTGCATGAATCAGCACTCTTGTGAACAACGAAACCAAATATCTTTTACAATCAGAATTACAATTAGGTGCAAGGAAATCAAAACAAACTTCATCCTGAATGAGGCTAGTAAATCTCTGTACTACATCAGACATAGAAATCAGGTTTTTGAAGTTATTATCAAACTTATGTGTCATATCTTCAACACATTTAAGTAAATTCGCTGAAGGATATTGGAGAACATTCGTAACTTTTTCATATTCCTTAAAAATAGGAAATGTTATACCAGCTGGGAGGACTTTTTCAGAGTCAAGAACAGCTGTGCAACAGTAATTACAGCACTGTTTTGCAGAACAGAGCTTTTTGGCAAGATAACCAGCAACATAAAACATAGCATTGCTGTTAACAAGATCATTACTCAGGTCAGAGAAATTACAACTGCGTGCAATGAACTGATTCACCTCAGAGTTTGGTGGGTTAACCACCATCTCACAACTAGTACCTGTTGACCCTATAGATGCTAGGACAACATCATAGTCAATTTCACAATTTCCCTTGTCACTACATATTAGCATATTCTGGGCAGCAACTGCTCGGAAAGCATAACAAAAGTCGTTACACGAAGGGTTGTCTCTATTACCACCTTTCCTTCTGATTATACAAAATGTGTTTTCCAAACAATTTTGGTTTATCCTCCCCATCAAAAGTGAGTGCATGCCCTCTTTCTTAGCTACCTCCCACAACAATTTTGCAGCATAAAAATGTTGTACCCAACCATATGTGGATGGTGCATGTATTGTCTTTCCTTCAGTATTTATAAATTGGACAGACTGAAAAAAACTCGCCATTTCCTCCCAGACTCCATGGCGGCTGGTACCTTCCTTCACTGCACCACATAATGGCTTCATAATGTCCGTCATCACTCTGCCATTTAATGAATCAAAAGCTTTATCCACATAACCTACGAATTTTCCAGTGTGTACTCCTCCTTCAAGCATCCCAAAAGATGACATCGTGAGAATGGCTGCAGCAAACAAATGACTTAAAACTCTTGCTGCTGTGTGCACCCTCGTAACTCTGAAACCAGACACATAAACATCTTTATCAGTTAGTTTAGTCGCACGAAACTCATTATCTTTATCTGAGTTATATAACTGCACAATGTGCTCCCATTTTGCAGTGTAATTATCGTAAAACTTAGCAGAATACTTTTTGAACATGTTTCGTGTACTTTTAATCAAGTGTGGACTGTCAAAAAATGGTACAATTTTCCTGTCATTTATTGTAAAGGAGGGCTGATCTGTAGTAACTTCCAATAAATGATACACCTTTTGATTGTTAGAGCCCTGATCACAAACAGTAGCTACTACTTTTAAACCAATGCTTCTCAGCTTCTCTATTGCTTTGACAATGAGTTCAACTCATGTATTGCTAGGGGTGCTTGAATGTGCTAAGAAATAGCCCAGAACTTGTTTGTAATTACTTCAAATATCTCTAACCATAAACACAAGACCTTGGTTGGCAATTGATGAATAATTGCCAGAATACCTCTCAAAGCCATCTACGATGTCTTCATTACTATTGTAGCACAAGTTTGCTTTTAAAGACATTTCATCCCACATAAGGCAACACAGTTTGTCAGTCTCAGTTATCTTACTACAGGCATTCCTTAGTATGTCAAATAGTTTATCACTAAAACCATCATCAGTGGTAACTAAAATTAATGACGATCTGGACTCAATCTGGACATGGACACGGAAATTACGACTTAAACTAAATCCAGAAAAATCATAGTCAATCAATGTGGGCCATTCACGTTTGTTAAGCACTATTACCATACCAAATTTGTCCCCGATTAAAATATACGGCACCGAAATTCCGTTCAGTGAATCAGTAAAGAATCCAGGTGTTTATGTGGATAAAAGTTTAAATTGGAACATTCAAGTTTCAGAAACCTGCAAAAAAGTATTCTCATTAATACACTCGTTTAGGCGATTGAAGAATTTTCTACCCTTTTCCATGAAAAAAATATTAATGCAAACACTCGTGATGCCCCACTTCGATTACTGTGATGTTCTGTTTACTGACCTAAGCGTTACTTCGGCGCAGAGACTACAACATGTTCATAATATGTGCGTCCGTTTCATCTGCAATATTCGCCAGGCTGATCACATAACACCATCCCTCGAAATGTTGTCCTGGCTCCGTCTAGAAGATCGTAGGAAAATCCACTGTCTTTCCCTTGTCTTTCACATATTGCATTTCTCCACTCCTGTCTATCTTGCGCCTCGTTTTCAGAATTTATCCACCCATCATAACTTAGACACATGATCACAACACTCCTTAATGTTATCCATTTCCTCCCACCGAACATCCTCATATTCGTCTTCTTTCACTGTGGCTGTTCCTCAGCTTTGGAATTCCCTACCGAGTAATGTCAGGGACTGTCAGACATTAAACCAATTTAAGAATACGCTAACAAAATATTTTTCTAACAAATCTTTTAACAATAATAGCTGTTTCAGGTTTCTCAATGTTTAATGGTTATATATATATATATATATATATATATATATATCACAATTAAATATCTAAATTATCTCATTATTATTATTATTATTATTATTATTATTATTATTATTATAACTATTTCTTACCAATGTTTATTATTGTCACATTAACATTACTTATCCAACTTTATTTATTTACTTTCATGTTGTTTTATGGTCTAGATATTAATGTAATAACTATGTAAGCAATTGTATTCAATTAGAATTAGAGTCTGGCTGGGCGGAAGAGAAGGCCTACTGGCCTTAGCTCTGCCAGATTAAATAAATACATAAATTATTATTATTATTATTATTATTATTATTATTATTATTATTATTATTATTATTACTTTTGCAATACTCTAAGCAATGGAGGCTTTGAAGGGAAATTTAATAACTTCCTAATCATCCTATAGGAACTTGGGCTCTGTAAATAAATGTTAAGAGCCTTTGTTTTCATTTCTAGTGACCACCAATTCCTCTGTACACACCGTGCATCTGAAGAGATACAATTTCTTACTGGTTGATATAATGGCCCAGGAACCTTACTCTTTATACATGCAAGGGCAGTGTGTATCTTCGGTTCTTTCTGCGTAGTCTTGAGAACTCTTCCTCTCGAACGATGCAATTGTACTCAAAGATGCGAATCTTTCTCCTCTTTGGTGTTAGGTCCCGCAGAATCTGTATAAAACGAAACAACAGAAAATATATAATTATAAACTAACAGTAAGAGTAAGCAGGCCTATAACACCACGAATAGAGGGTGCAGTTATGGGGTCTACTAAGCCCAATACAGGCTACTTATCTTTTCCTATAAATAACAATTACTTAATCTTCAATTTTGACAGAATATACTGTATGTGTGTAGTTCTGAAGCATTGAAATTGCATATCATCGGCTTATTTTAAAAAATCTTGTAACTGCATTTCAGAAAATTGCACATAAGAACTTTTTATTTTTATACCCAGCTAACAATTGTTATGCATTTGTTGTATACAAAAAGTAGAAGCATTTGCATACTAACGAGGTGTTATCAGGAGACGCATTTTAAAAAATAATAAATTTTGTCTTGGTTTTAGAAGTAAGCTGATGATACCTAAGAAGTATATGGTTACCTTGACCGATGGAGATAGCCTGAACTTTGCAAGGTATGGCTTCTCTATTCAAATGTGTGCAGAGGGTACTTGTGAAGTACTTATCTTCAAAATGGTCCGCACACACCGAAAGCTGTTATGCAATTTCTTGGGCAGATTCACCTTTAGGTCTTCTCTGCCCATTGCTTCTAGCCATCCCTTGTATCTGAAATAAAAAAGGGAAATAAAAATAATAGGATAAATATAAATAATATAATGTATCTATAATACAATATAATATAATATAATATAAATATAAATGATGAGCACAGGAACACTATTTCGTGGTACCTTGTAAAATCACTGGGATATGCTAGAAAATGAAAAGAAATTGCTCCAGTGACCTTAAAGATAAAATATAAATAATTCCTCCATTTGTAATACTTTTTTGGTTAGCCTTTTTATATGTTGAAAATTTGTAGTAAAACGGTTTAAGTATAAACTACCATGTCTCAGTGCATCTGATCCCTTCGATTTTCTGCTTTATCTGAGTGATTTTATAAAGAGATACAAACAAGCGTTCCTGTGATTATCATTCGGTACTTTGCCTCATCACACATGACAGAATAAAGTTACTTAAATCACTGAAAATAACTTCTAAAATTGTAGCAAACCAGATAAATCAAACATCGGTGTCGTGTGCAGTAGGGTACCGGAGTTTCAGTACAAAGAATAACTGCAATAGATCCTTCTCTTGAAAAATATCCACCACGTGGTATTGTTAATTTAGATGAATACATAATACAGAAATTAAATATAATACATATATGTATTATGGAATGGCCATGGAATGAGATCGGAGAAACAGAACAGTTTGACGTTATTTATGTGAACTTATTAGTGTCATTTAAGGTGTTTCGACTTATTTTATGTAAGATATACATAGTAATTATTCTTTTTTAAACAAAGTGGTATTCGCATAATGATTTATTGAATGACTTTTGGAAAATAGCGACTTTTTCGCCTTGTTTCCTGCAATGTTGTGTGTTGCTATAGACATTTTATCAACAACGTCCAGGTTTTATTGGTTTTGCATATCGTGATATGAAAGTTTTATAGTTCTGTGCTGTGTCTGATATAAGTTTTGGAATATACTGTAGGTGAGACTATTGCGATATATGAGACTTTACAAATACCATATATTATTATTAATTTATAGACCCTTACTTGGTCAAGTATAAGCAAATCTTTTATATTTCTTACTACATGGAGGCTGCAACAGGAGAAGAGTCAACCGACATAAATAATATTTCTTTAGATACTTGTAACACAACGCAGAGTTCTCATCAAATTCAGTGTGATTATTGTGAAAAATGTTTCTTAAATTCAACATACATATTAGTAAATCCCACCCAGATATTCATCGAGAACGTCTCATTCGTAAACAACCCCGATATTCAACCACCGTGTGGAAGAACAATTCCAATAATTTAACTAATAATTCTGAAAACCACTCTACTGCTAATACAAGTCCTTTATCCTTCTACAAACAAAATCTTTCTACTTGGAATGATAAATTTAGCGCACAGTTATCCGACAATGTGTTTGATGATGTGACACAGCAATTCCTGATTTTCTTATCCGAAGCAATTGATTATCTACCTGGACCCAAACATCGAACCAGGAAATATTACGAAGCAAGAAAACTAAAGAAAAATTTAAATAACCAGAGGACTTACAGCAGATCCACTAACCCAGAAAGAGCCACAAAACGAGACCGACAGAAAAGAAAAAACAGATTTCTTTATGAGAAAATACAATTTGATTACTTCAATCAACGGCGGAAAGCAATAAGAACAGTACTGAGTCAAAATAAACCAACGTGCAAATTAGATGTCAGCGAGATGCAACAACTTTACAGTTCAAATTTTTCTCAACCAAATAACAATATTCGATCAGAATATCCATCCCATTACACCGAAGCAGAAATACTCGAATTAGATGAAACATTCCAGAAATCTATCACCAAGTCAGAAGTTGCGCTTTCAATATCTCAAATCGCGGTGGACACCGCTCCTGGCCCAGACCACGTCCTGATGAGAGTTCTGAAGGATGATACTGCTGCAGAAATCATCTCCATAGCTACAAGAATGCTCCATATTGGGCACGTACCTCCATGCTTCCAGACCGCAAGAAGTGTTCTCCTTTATAACTCTGGTGACGAAAATGACTTTAAAAACTGGAGACCAATTACTATTTGTTCCGTGTTACGTAGGGTAATTGAATGTGTCCTCGATAAATGCCTTCGGGAATACATAAAATTCAATCCTCATCAGAGGGGATTTACACATTCTCCAGGAACAATAGTTAATACATCCCTTCTCAGGTCCACTTCAATGTCCGCAAAATCTAAAAAATGTGATGCAACTCTCGTTTTCCTTGACGTTAGTAAGGCATTCGATAATATCGGGCACTTGTACCTATCAAACACATTAGATAGCTTGGTTATTCCAAGCTTGTTGAAAATGTTAATTTTGAAACTTCAACTAAATAATTCCACTAGAGTAGAAAACAATCATAAAAAAACTAATCCCATTGGTTTGCGAAAAGGAGTTATGCAAGGATTGCCCCTTTCACCCGCATTATACAATCTATGTACTGATCACATCCTTAATGAAATGTCAGAAGACTCGATCGCTGCCAAATAAGGTTTCAATCTTGTTTCAGGTTTAAAACCTATTACTGTACTTGGTTTTGCAGATGATACTGTTTTCATAGCTAAAAACAAAAACTCTGCTTTAGAACTCACAAGGATGCTATTGATCGTTTCAAAGCTATTTGTTTAGATATAACTTACTTACAAATGGCTTTTAAGGAACCCGAAGGTTCATTGCCGCCCTCACATAAGCCCGCTAGCGGTCCCTATCCTGTGCAAGATTAATCCAGTCTCTATCATCATACCCCACCTCCCTCAAATCCATTTTAATATTATCCTCCCATCTATGTGTCGGCCTCCCTAAAGGTCTTTTTCCCTCTGATCTCCCAACTAACACTCTATATGCATTTCTGGATTCGCCCATACGTGCTACATGCCCTGCCCATCTCAAACGTCTGGATTTAATGTTCCTAATTATGTCAGGTGAAGAATACAATGCGTGCAGTTCTGTGTTGTGTAACTTTCTCCATTCTCCTGTAACTTCATCCCGCTTAGCCCCAAATATTTTCCTAAGCACCTTATTCTCAAACGGTTTAGATATAAATGTAAATAAATCTGTAGCTATTAATATTTCTCGCGGTAAATTGCATCCAAATCAACTAAACATTTCTGATGACACTACTATCACATGCTTAACTGCAAATGAGCATGTACGCTACTTAGGTGTTAATTTTTCTGATGTTTGTATATTCGATTCCCAAACCGTTTTAAACGACCTGAAAACTAGATTAGATTTGCTAATTTCGTCTCCTTTATTACATCCTGATCAAAAGTTTTGTATATTAAATTCCTCAATTTGCCCATCATTAATCTACACATTTCAGACAATACCCTTGAAAACAATACCCAATACTTTTTTAGATAATGCTGATAAAATTATTAAAAGCACTCTGAAAGAAATTTTGCAACTACCAGCTAACACACCCGATTCTATGATATATACACATCGTAAATATAAAGGTCTTCGTCTTTTTAAGGTATGCTGGGAATCCATGCTACAACACATTAACGGCTTAAGGGTATTACACAAAACTAATGATCCTTACATTACTTCCACTAGGGACCTTATTGAGGAGAGTAAAACATGTTTAAAGAGCCTTAAATTAACTCCTGCTAATTCTTTTTTAAATAATCGTGAAAATTTTGTGGACTCTCGAAAAGTTAGAGACGCTTTAAGAGACAAAGAATTTGAAAATTGGTGTACATTGTAACAAAAGGGTAAAGGAGTGATTCTTAACAAAGAGTTCCCCCCAGCAAACAGCTGGATAAGAAATCACAAAGGTCTAACGCTCTCAGAATGGATAGACGCCCTTAAAATGATAGGCTATGTCGCTCCGGTCCGAGCTGTACCGGGTAGAAGTCGGAATGGTACCCGCTGTAGGCGCTGTCTCAGCGAGATTGAAACTCTTCCCCATATCCTTGGCTTCTGCCCCTATAGTGAGGCCCTTCGCAACATCCGTCACCATGCTGTCTGTTCTATGCTGGCCGAGGCACTGAAGGAAGTTGGGTTTACAGTCCATCAAGAGGTGCAGGGACTAGCCACACAAGGAAGTGTTCGGCGAATTGATATCATTGCCATTAAGAACAACTCGGCATATATTCTTGATCCCACCATCAGATTTGAGACACATGCAGATCAACTGCATGAGGTGGACAGTGAAAAGAAACGGATCTATGAACCAACAATCCCGTTCTATAAAGATAAATATAGCCTGTCCCACATTGATGTGATAGGTCTGATGGTGGGAGCACGAGGTACCATATCCTCCTTCTTTGCCAACACATGTAAAAACTTGGGCCTAACACACAGCATTGTGAAGGAAATAGCCATTAGTGCCCTCAAAGGATCGGTTCAGATATTGAGAAATCATTTGTATGGGAGTGATAATGGAAATTTCAAGTTATCTTAACCGATGGCTGTTAATTGGTTTAGATATCAATGCCAATCAATCCGTACTATTATTTTTCTCGTGGTATATGGCATTCAAATCATTCTAACCTATCTGATGATATTTCCCCCCCTTTCTTAACTGTAAATGATCACAAACGCTACTTAGGTGTAAATTTTTCTGACATTTTGCATATTCGATTTCCTAACCGTTTCAAATGTATATCATTTTACCTTTTAGGTGTGTTTCCAAATTGTATGTAATACGCTTTATCAAATCTGGCAACCTTTCCATAAGGGAAGCTAAATTTATTATTATATATAGATGCGTGTGTGTATATATATATATATATATATATATATATATATACATATACATATACACACACACACACGAATAGTATCCGGTATCTTATATAATTTATAATGATGCACGTGACTAGAAAAATCTACAGTACATCAAATTTGTTTAAGTGATAAAATTACTATTATTGTAAATGAAAACTCACCGTTCACTATCTCGCGATATTTTGAAGAAACACTTATTTGAGTGGCTGTCCTTCTTATTTCTATAATTCAAATATTCACACTTCACATACGATGGCATCTTTCACAGTACACAACAGATACAAGACAAATCAAGATGTCTTCCTTCTCCTTCGGTTCTTTCTTTCACCTTCCTACCTTAACAGGACTGACAACTTAAACCAAAAGCACGCATGCTCATTGTCCATTTCTTGGCATCTAAATTCAGTGCCGGAATGTTGGTAAGAAACGATGGTAGCGTTCGTAGTGTCGGTTAAAAGAGTTAGCGGCGATTGAACCCCTCTATTATATTTAAGTCCTCTTGGTCTGGAATCAATACTCCATTTCATATAGAAATATGAGAACAAATGGATGAGCCATTTGCAATGTATGAGATCCCCTAGAATCCCAAAAGCTATGCTTCACTATCAGTCCCATTGGAAGAGATCTCTGGTACGTCCCAAAAAGAGCTGGGGAGAAAATTCCTCTTTATTATGAGATTGTAATGGCCTACAACTTGTATGGATGATGATGAAGTAGAGGTGTTTGGGAATGCTTCTTGTAGCAAAAGCATAGTGTGGTGGTTTTGGTTTTTGCACACCCACACTGCATATGCAAGGAATTTATCGCCATTGGGTACAATTTAAGAGAAAAATATTATATGCTGACAAACATTTCAGAATATTATTGTTTTACAAAATATCTTAATTTGGGGCTTTATACCTGAAAATGTGCTACATTACATGCTCAGCAGTCTCTTATGTACAGGAACACCTGAAATATGCAAAAATATGTAGAATTGATTTTGAACATTCTGCATTACAGCTGTTTAAAATGATTTTACATCACTTGCAAATGGACAGTAAAATATGCAGTTGCATATGACTCCTCACCCTATTAATATGCCATTCAATGAAAGCCTATGAATGCAGTTAATTTTGCTTGCAGGCTACCCAGGACCATTCGAGGCCTTGTGTGTTATCCCGCAGCTCCCACATCAGCAGAAGATGAGGAGGAGGAGGAAACAACGAAGAGTTGCTGCTGTTCATGTTTGAGATATATATTTTATGGGCTTTGTAGTCGTTTTATGCGTAAGTAGTTATAAATTGTATGTCTAAAGCCATTTTTCAGATAGATCACCCTCAGCCTGTTCTTATATTTCCCTCCCCACTTGTTCAAAGTTGAGCTGTTACAGTAGTAGTGAATTATGTGCACTCCTTAATGTTACCAACCATTAAATCTTTCATTTTGTTTGGCGATCTCTCTCTTTATGTGCTAAAAATGTCTGAATCTCATGCTCCGTCCCTTGGTTCCACTCAATGCGACGATAATTAAGCACATGTGGTCGCATTTTCCATTTAATTCCTTCGTTTTCCGATAGGCACAACATGCTTAGAAATGTTTGGAGCTGTAGGCGTATTATAAATTAATCATATTTTTATGGCCATGCAACAGGAAAGGGGTGTACGTTTTTCTTGGTTCTTCTTGTTTTAACACTTCGTCCCAAGAAATTTCTTTTCTTTTGCTGCCACTAAAGTGCACTGAAATTAATCTGTGAATGGCAACAGACTTACTGCAAGCTAAACTCATGCATTTCCTTTGTTTTCTTGAATGTAGTTAGTAATTACGAATGTTCTAGAATTTTTAAAGATTATGTGGTATTTTGTTGGAAAGTATATTTAAAGACCATGTTGGGTCCGATAAGCTGTGAGAAATTCCAAAAGTTTTATTAATATTACAATAACATAAATGTTTTATTTTAACATTTTGATGAATGTTTTCGGTTCAAGGAACCATCATTAGATCCCCAATTAACCTACAAAATCTTATGAACGAAGTATTATAAACAATCGGTGAAACCATGGGTTTTATAAAATAGATTCGGATGCATAATGAATTATGATATCACATATTGAGTCACAAGTAAGTGAGTAAAATTCATAATAGTACCATAAAACAGTAAAAACTGTATGTACAAGAATAGAATTGTTAAAAAGTAAATGATCAGTCCACTTTTATGAGTATAAGATTAAGCTATATAAATAGCATAAGCACCATTCAATGTGACTGCATAACAAGATTAACATGAAGGCTGCATTTACAAATGTCAGATCGATATGCTGATGCGAATTGGCAGAGTAGTGAAGAGAGGTGAATATGCAGCTTCATGTGTGGTAAGACTGGAGTAACACTTGAGACATGCGTGGTCTTGTAATCTGAAAGTATGTACAAATTCTTATTTACTATATTGAAAGGATTAATAATGAAAATTATTTATGATTTGTAACCAAATGATGTTAATTCACGAAACACGAAAAGAAGGGGGGCAACCAATTAAATAAAGAAATTACTTACCTAGACGGAGCAAAAGAAAATATATCCGTTCTTGTATAAAGTTCAGCCACAAATGTTGACGAACGTTGCGCTTACAAAAGGACTAAGTAACATCAAATTGAAGGGTGGGGGGGGGGGGGGGGGAAGAAGCATATTGGAGTATCGGAAGTCATGTGTGTAAGGAGAAATTAAATTATAAAGCAGACTATGTATGTTTGGGAATTGCTCATTCAGAAGGGATAAACCATTATTTAATGCTTGTGAAATATAACATTCTTCAGCAATATGTATATGTGGATTGTCACCCATAGGATGAATGACCTGTAGTGTATTATTTATATTGGTTAATTCATGACCTTGTTCTGTCAGATGGGTTGCAAACTTTGATATTCGTTTACTGTATTTGAAATCGGAAACATTTTCATTAAACTGGGTTGGTAATTTCTGTGAGTTTGACCAATGTATTTGCTAGGCCAATTTTTCCATTGTAGCATATATATGCCACTATTTTGAAGTCGATCTCTATTATGAAATTTTTTATTAGGTATGACGTTATTTAATTTATTATTAGTGCAGAAGGCTATATTCATATTGTGTTTTTTGAAGAAGTTGTTCAATTGGTTAGAAATCGGTCCAAAGTAGGTCATGCTTGTCCATGTTTTTAGGGGTTATTGGTTCAAGAAAAGTGTGTTGAGTTTTTTGTAAGTTGTTGTTACGTTTTTGGAGGAGGCTGTCTACTGTATGTTTTTGGAAACCATTATCTTGGGCTAAACAGATAATATAATTATATTCTTTATTATAATTAGATTTACTTAGTGAAATAGTTAATAATCTATCAATGAGGAAACGAAATTTACTAATTTTATGAGTTTCTGGGTGGTTAGAAAGGCTGTGTATAGAATGATTAGTGAAGGTTTGTTTCCAGTATGTGTCAAAATTAAAACGGAAATGTTTTATAAAAGTTTTGAGGTCTAGAAAGTTTATTGATTGGTTAACAGCTGACTCGGAGGTGAACTTTATGATAGGGTGTAAATCATGAAAGGAATTGGTAATATTTATTTATTTCTCTAATGGCATGGAACATTAACAAATAGTCATAAATTGTCCATCTGATTCATTATCTTAATCCTGGCTTCCCAATAGTTTCTGTTCTGCGAAGGGCCAGGCATCACATTAAGTGGGCCCTGTCCATATCTTCATCCAGATTACAGAGCATGCAGGTGGGCGTTTGAAGTAACCCAAACTGATAGAGCTTCTTGTCTTGGCCATGTAAAAAAGTCTTCCAGTTTGATTCTAAACTCATGAGGTATTGTTCCTTCATTTGTAGAGTTTAGAGCAGTGGTATGATACTGATTTGAAGCAACTAGTGAGCATGGCAGCTTTTTTCCTAATGTATCTGCCTGTTCATTGCCAGAAATGTGACAGTGTCCAGGGATCCACAGGAGCTAATTTGAGTTTCCTCAGTGTCTCGCAGCAGTCATGAATCTCCACTGATGCAGCAGCTCAATTGATTCTATGGCAGATCTTGAATCACTCAGGATGACAGTCTTGGAGAATTTTCCAAGATGCAGTAGAAGTTGGTTTAATGCTGTTTGAATGGCTTGATTTCTCCATCGAACGCTGTTTTGAATGATCTGATGGATTTATAAATAGTTGTCGTTGTTTTCTAATGCCAGGCATTTGACAATAAAGTCATTTGACTTCTTGCACTCCAAAATTTTTCAAAGATATTATCATGGCCAGCCACTGAAGCACAGATTTTGAGGTGTTACGAATCCATTTCTTGGTTTGAGTTGCACAATGGGCAGTTAGGGGACTGATATATTCCAATTCTATGCAGGTGTTTGGCCAAACAGTCATGGCCTGTTGCCAATCTAAATGCAGCTACAGACGATTTTCGTGGTAAATCGGGAATTAACTGTGGATTATGATGCAGAGACTTCCATTTTTTCCCTTGAGATTGTGTTATCAAATTTTGTTTGTTGAAGTCTAAGTATGTAGATTTAATAAATCTTTTCACAGAGTAATACGTAGATTTAGTAACAGGTCTGTAAGTAGCAGTGCTTTGCTAAAGCATCCGCATTCTAGTTTCCCAGGATTCCACAATGGGATGGTATCCATTGGAATACAATTCTTTTATTGAGTGATATTAATTGAGAGAGCATTTTAGTTATTTCTGCTGTTTGAGATGAAGGTGTGTGTTTAGATACGATTGATAGAATAGCTGCTTTGGAGTCTGACAATATAACTGCATTTTTAAATTTATTGATGTGGCATAGAAGATTCCTGAGACTTTCACTTATTGCAATGATTTCTCCATCAAAACTTGTTGTTCCATACCCAAGAGATCTATAAAGTGAGAAGAGACAGCACGTAACACCTGCACCGGTACCTTGTTCTCTGGAGATCAAGGATCCATCGGTGTATAAATGAAGCCAGTTTTGTGGAGGGTACCTAATATTAATTGTCTCTAAAGACAATTGTTTCAGTATTTCAGTGTTTACTTCTGATTTCAGTATTTCTTCTGTTAAATTTAGATTTATAAAAAATGAAGATGTAGCTGTATATCCCTGCTCCTGCATTTGGGTACCCATGTATTTGTGAGCCATCTGTGTATATTCTGAGCCATTCGGGTTCTGGGTATTTACTGTTGATAGTCTCCAAGGCCAAAAGCTTTAGACTCATTGTGTCTGTTCCTTTTTTAAAAACACTTTGGTTTAGGTCTGTGAAGCAGTCATGGGATTCTATTTCAGTTGGATTCTGTATCATGGGTTGGGGTTCATTTGATATAATTGAATATTGTTCTTTTAGCTTACGTACTTTCTTCACAAATCCATGTTGTGTTTTGGGGTTTCTTTCTTATTTTCGTATTTGTACCAGTATTGACCATCCGATAGTCTGATTAGCTCTTCATACAACAGCATGGATCTCTCTGAGGGTCAACATGGCATCCACAGCAGTTATTTTTACAGTCTTAGAGTCGACCAATTGTGTGTTTTACATTCCAGGAAGAACATACTTTTGATATGTAGTGCTTAAAGTTGAGCGAGCACATTCCCATTTGCATCCTGGAAGGCGTTTTAGGATCCTCAGTTGGTTTGAAGTTTGGGAGCTAATTTTCTCCACTTGTTGTTTCCAGGATAACTTATTATCAAAGGTTACGCCCCAGTCACCTCCCAGTCAGCTGTTAACTGATCAATAAACTTTCTAGACCTCAAAACTTTTATAAAACATTTCCGTTTTAATTTTGACATATAATGGAAACCAACCTCCAATAATCATTCTCAACACAGCTTTCTAACCACCCAGAAACTCATAAAATTAGTAAATTTCGTTTCCTCATTGATAGATTATTAACTATTCCACTAAGTAAATCTAATTATAATAAAGAATATATTTATATTATCTGTTTAGCCCAAGATAATGGTTTCTAAAAACATACAGTAGACAGCCTCCTCCAAAAACGTAAGAACTCAACACACTTTCCTTGAACTAATAACCCCAAAAAACATGAACAAGCATGACGTACTTTGGACCAGTTTCTAACCAATTGAACAACTTCCTCAAAAAACACAATATGAATATTGCCTTCTGCGCTAATAATAAATTAAATAACGTCATACCTAATACACTTCATAATAATAATAATAATAATAATAATAATAATAATAATAATAATAATAATAATAATAATGGCTTTATTTAACCTGGCAGAGTTAAGGCTGTAAGGCCTTCTCTTACACTCAACTAGGATTAAAACTTGCTTACATAGTTGAACATGCAACTGAATCGGAATTAAGTAATTACATACTGATACATAATAGAGATCAATTTCAAAAAAGTGGCATATATATGCTACAATGCAAAAATTGGCCTAGCAAATACATTGGTCAAACTCACAGAAATTACAGAACCTGGTTTAATGAACATGTTTCCGATTTCAAATACAGTAAACGAAAATGAAAGTTTGCAACGCATCTGACAGAACAAGATCATGAATTAATCAATATAAATGATACACTACAGGTCATTCATCCTATGAATGACAATCCACGTATACAATAATGTTATATTTCACAAGCATTAAATAATGGTTTATCCCATTTGAAACCTGTGAGCAACAGTAACAAATATGAATGATACTCGGGAGGAAATTAAACACAGAATAAATATGGGAAATGCCTGTTAGTATTCTGTTGAGAACCTTTTATCATTCAGTCTGCTGTTAAAAAATCTGAAACTTAGAATTTATAAACAGTTATATTACTGGTTGTTCTTTATGGTTGTGAACTTGGACTCTCACTTTGAGAGAGGAACATATGTTAAGGGTGTTTGAAAATACGGTGCTTAGGAAAATATTTGGGGCTAAGAGGGATGAAGTTACAGGAGAATGGAGAAAGTTACACAACACAGAACTGCACGCATTGTATTCTTCACCTGACATAATTAGGAACATTAAATCCAGACGTTTGAGATGAGCAGGGCATGTAGCACGTATGGGCGAATCCGGAAATGCATATAGAGTGTTAGTTGGGAGGCCGGAGGGAAAAAGACCTTTGGGGAGGCCGAGACGTAGATGGGAAGATGATATTAAAATGGATTTGAGGGAAGTGGGATATGATGATAGAGACTGGATTAATCTGCTCAGGATAGGGACCGATGGCGGGCTTATGTGAGGGCGGCTATGAACCTCCGGGTTCCTTAAAAGCCAGTAAGTAAGGTATCCCATTTGAGTGAGCAACCCCCGAATATATATATATAGTCCGCGTTATAATATAAATTCTCCTTACACACGTGATTTCCAGTACTCCAATAGGTTTCCTTCCTCCCCCCCCCCTCCACCTCTACCTTTCAATTTGATGTTACTTAGTCATTTTGTAAACCTAACGTTCATCAACATTTGTGGCAGAACTTTCTACAACGGATATATTTTCTTCTGCTCCGTCTAGGTAAGTAATTTCTTTATTTAATTGGTTGCCCCCCTTCCTTTCGTGTTTCGTGAATTAGTTAGCCAGCATCGTGCTTTTTACCTATCATTTGTAAGAAGAGGAAATTCATAGTGGAACACGTGTGTTGTCAGCAAATAGCTGGATGACCTACGAAGATAGATAATGCACAAAAACTAATAATGATAATATATTATATTATATTATAAAATAACTGATTTTATACATTAATGTGACATATTATTGAAAATATCGTCACTGTCATGAAACACACAAAAGTGCAATTAGATCTTCATCAAATTGTTTGTACGACGAAAAATAATTGCAATATCAACATAAAATTCATATGGTAGATAGTGCTAACTTAGTACTACTCATTGCAGTAAAAATCTCGATTTCGCTAAAAATGTCAAATAGAACCTCATTTTTCTGAGCCCTCACAATGTTGCCAATGTGGAGGGGAGGTGGTACGATCATCCACTCCTCTTTATCTTTCTTATATTGGCTGCTTTCGCCAGGTGGACGGCACATTGAAAGGATTGGGTGTGCGCAGTGGAAGACTTTTAGAATGAATAGTGTGAATTTGTAAAACAAATATAATTAACAATAATAAGTAACAATGTACATAAATGAAAAATGAAATAACAAGAAACATGAAATAGATAAGTGAAAATAGGACAAACTAATCTGAAATGATATCCCCAGGATATGTAAATCATGTAAGTATCACAAGACTGAGGCCAACACACTTATAAGTGATTAAATCATCTAATATGGCCGTCTCTCGACCATCAGTGACTAACCTATTAACCATATGTTCATGAACCACTCTCTCTATATATATATATATATATATATATATATATATATATTAACTATTTATTTATTTATTTATTTATTCTGGTGTAGTTAAGGCCATCAGGCCTTCTCTTCCACAACACCAGGAATACAAATACAATAACAGAAATAAAAAGGAAAAAAAAAACACTATAAACGAAGTAAAGTCACACAAAAATATACACAGGTTGCAGTCACACAAACTTTAAATGAGTGATTAAGTATAATTAATTGTATCCTAATTAACTAACATAAACAAGAAACTTGCGATTTTAATCTGGAGTAAAAAAAAAACACAAATCGACACTTCTAGCAATATCTAAAAAGCATTAAACAAGACAAAATTTTCCAATTTAATTTTGAATTGTGATAAAGTCCGGCAGTCCCTGACATCATTAGGTAGCGAATTCCAGAGACGAGGTATTTCTACAGTGTACGAGGATGAGTATAGAGACGTTCTATGATGAGGGATAGAAAGAAGTGCTTGATGTCGATTTCGAAGAGTTGTAAGAAATTGAAAGCGCGATAAGAGATAATTCGGAGTAGAAGTATGCATGATTCTAAATAGAAGAGACAGTGAATGTATTGTTCTTCGTTCCTTCAGACGCACCCATGAAAGTAACTGGAGGGAAGGTGTTATATGGTCAAATTTACGAGTATTGCAGATGAATCGTATGCACACATTATGAACATGTTGTAGTCTCTCAGCTAAGAGTGAACTTACATTAGTTAGTAAGGAATCGCAATAATCAAAATGGGGCATTACAAGCGTCTGAATAAGATTCTTTTTTAGACTAAGTGGTAGAAATTCTTTCATATGAAACAAAGAGTGAAGTTGAGAAAATATTTTTTTGCAAGTGTGTGTTACTTGGGTGTTCCAATTTAGATCGCTATCCATAAAAATGCCAAGATTTTTAACTGTTTCACTGTATTTAACAATAATCCCATTCAATGTTATATGTGGTATAGTACCACTATCAAGAGTACTTCGTAGACGATTATGTCCCATTACGATTGCTTGCGATTTCTCTGGATTTAACCTTAATCCAAATTTGTGTGACCACAGTGAAATCGAATTTAAGTCTTCGTTTATTTTATTTACTGCGTCACTAGTCTCATCAGGGTGGAAATGCAAATAAATTTGCAAGTCGTCAGCATACATATGGTATTTGCAGTGTTTTATCATTTTAGTCACGTCATTAATATAAATCATGAAGAGTAAAGGTCCGAGAACTGATCCTTGTTGAATTCCAGATTTCACGACACACCATCTTGAAGAATAATCGCATGCAATGACACATTGTTGACGTTCGCGAAGGTAGGATTCAAACCAAGTAACAGAACTTTCAGAAAGATGCAGAAGTCTTAATTTACATAATAGAAGGTCCGTGTCAACTGTATCAAATGCCTTACTGAAGTCAAGTAATGTCAGTAATGTTAATTTACGTTCATCTGTGGCTTCACGTATATCCTCATTCACTTTTAGTAGTGCTGTAGTCGTACTATGTCCATTTCTGAACCCGGATTGGTATTCGTCCAGTAAGGCATGTTCGGTTAGATAGTTCATTAGTTGTTTGTGAACAATACGTTCCAGAGCTTTTGATAGGGCAGGTAGGATACTAATTGGACGGAAATCATTTGCACATAATGGGGTTTTAATTTTAGGGATCGGACGGATAAAGGCTTTCTTCCAGAGGTTCGGGTAGGTAGAAGTTATGAGTGAGGCGTTGAATATATGTGTTAATGTCGGCAGTATTATGTCCAATATTTTCTTCAATAATATTATACTAATATTATCCACACCTTCAGCTTTAGAAGTAATACGTTTTATTGCCGCTCTCACTTCAGTTTCTGTGACATAAGTGAAGAAAAATATTTCTCTATCCGGAATTGGAGTCATTTGTAATTCGTTAACTGTCTGCTGTTTGTCGACCGTATCCAAGGTTATTGACTGTACCGTTGCAAAATGGTCATTTAGTTCGTCAAGAGAAACTGGCACACTGTCTACCTGAGTCCTGGGATTTCCTAAGCCAATTGTCCGTAAGTTTCTCCACAGTTTGGAAGGGTCAGCTCCCCCCTTCAAGATGTTATGAAAATGTCTCAGTTTTGCGTTTCTAATGGCTTGAGTAGTTCTGTTACGTAAGAGTTTATAATAATTATAAGAGATTTCTGTCTTGTCATGTTTAAACATTTTGTATGCAGTGTTTCTGTCCGTAATCATACTACGTATGTCAGCAGTCATCCATGGTGCTGGTGTTCTTTTTACGCGTTTAGATTTGATAGGAGCATGCTTGTCATATAAATTTATAATATACTCATTTAGTTTAACAAGTTTCTCGTCAACAGTATGTAAGGTCCATATTGAGTCCCAGGGAATCTTTATTGCGTCTTCAAGTAGTTGGGTTTCATCAATACGTTTCAAGTCACGATACTTTATGAGTTTAGGTGTGGGCTTGGGACACTTCAAAGAATATACTAGATAAATAATATCGTGGTACGAAATTCTCGAAGCCGCACATTGTCCATGTTTTTGTACTTTGTCTGCATTCTTCGTAATAATTAAGTCTAATAGGGATTCGGAAGATTGGGTATGGTGGGTTGGTTCAAGGGGAAGGACTGCTAGATCAAGAGCCTGGAACATGGTCAATAGATGTCTAGTGTAGTTCGAATCAGAGGCTAACAAATTTGTGTTAAGATCACCCATTATTAAGACGTGTTCATAATCTGTGATGAATTCCAATAACGATATCTCGATCTCTGCAATATTGTTAATCTTCGGGGGTTGGTAAATTACACAAATAAGGCATTTCTGAAAGCTTGTCAATACTTCTACAAATAGCATTTCAGGTTTTCCGGCATACTCGCCAGGAGATGTGTGTATTATTCTGGGATTGAGATCTGATCTGACATATGCAGCAACGCCGCCCCCTTGTTTATTTAAACGATCATTTCTTAATAGCGTATAACCATCTATGTGTAATGTCGCTGAGGATAATGTAGGTTTGAGCCAAGATTCAGAGATGAGAAGAGCATGCAAATTCTGATTCGAGAATATGGATTGAATTTCGTCAAAGTGTGCAACCAAACTCTGAGCGTTAATATGGGCTACGTGAAGGGATGAAGAGTTCTTAGAAAATGCTGTTGTTAAAATGTTGAATGCTTCAGGGTGAGAGAGAGGGTTCTGGTCAGCAGGTATAGGGGAATGGTGTGAGTGAAGGTCATTGTACAATGTTCTGTCAGAGACAACCGGATTATTGCTGTCAAAAATCAGGGTATCCAACTTAAAAGAAAAAAAAAGTTATATAAAAATATGAAGTTGCTACAAGTAAAGATTTCCTATTAATTAATAACTTAGCTAACTTAGCTAAATATAAACCCAGTTGAAAAGCTAGTAGATCTAACCTAGACTAAGAATTAAAAAGTATAATTAAATAATAATAATAATAATAATAATAATAATAATAATATAGTCTTGGGAAACTAACACTAAAGAAAATTAAAAAGTAGGAAGAATAAAAGTAACATTGCACAACAGCTCACAGTTCAGAAGTTCAAATCTGCAGCACAAGTTATCCGGTGCTTTACATTACCTACTTTAACGAATATTACGCCGTCTATAGTCCAGACACTAGACACACCAAATTTGCCTATCGCTTCCCGTAACAGGCCATGCCTTACCTTGGTCAGATCTTCCCTCAGGGTCATTCCGGAGCCCTTCAGCCTCTTTTTGTTAAAGAAAACTTCACTTCTCTTCCTGTAACTACAGAATTTGACAATAATAGTCCTCGGTCTACCGTCGCTAGTCGTGCGGCCTACCCGGTGGCTTCTGTCGATATCTTCTACCTTCAGTTCCACTCCTATGTTCGTTGCCAGTTCCACCACGAGCTTGTTGGTATTCTCGCCAACCTCCTCCTCGATCCCGAAGATCCTGACACATTGTCTTCTCTGATATTGTTCGAGATCGTCCACTTTTCTTTCCAGTTCACCAATTTTACGGTCCCGTTGCTCAATAGTCTGCTTCAGGTCCTGGATAACTTCGGAGTTGAAGTCTATGCTACGCTGCAGCTCCGACACTACCGCATCTTTTATAAGGTTGGCTAACGTTTGCAGCGCGCCAGACTCCTGCATCATGGCTAGAAATGTTTCTTTAACCACTCGCTGCACTGTAGCCACTATCTGAGTATGAATCTGAACACAACAGCCAGCCAGCACATTAACTTAATACATGATCCATTCGACCATAGATACCACTCAGTCTGACTAACCAAACTAAAAATACATATACACTCAATAAGAGACAATCTCTACCCAGCATAAGGCATTACATGACAGATCACTATACATTACCCATTGCACATATTGCTCACATAAACTGTGCAAATAGCAGTAACACAAATCTCTGCACTTTACAAAATGAATATGCAACGGAGAGAGAGAGGGATGGAGACAGATGCACGTAATAAGTAACGGACGATAATTCCAATTTCAAGGATCATTTAAATAGCAACTAAACTCGACGCACATGATAAGAAAATAGCGGCGAAGGAAAGCGACAATCAAACTGGAGCAGGGAAAACACTAAAAGCATATGTGAGACCGTAATCGCTGCCTTATCACTCTAACCGTCTCGGAACATGAACTCACATTTCAAATCATATCTCCTTACATAATTCCCAATACAATTTACCTCAAACACATATATCTCACAAATATGTTACTCGATGCAAATACTAAAACTTGCCCCCAAGACGTATCACTAGCAAGCGATATTTCAAACTACGATCCACTAAAATCCCAAACACACACGACGCAATTTAACTACTCCACTGATCTATCTCCAGCATATACAAAGCCCGAGTCACATTATCTATATCTGCCGCGTACCAAAATGCTAAGTCTTGTTAAATGTTTCTGTCGTGTACGAGAGCTTGAATCTAAGGCAATTGTTTCCGAATATCTCCGCGTACGAGAGTCTAAATCTTATTAAGTGTATCTGCCGCGTACCGGAACCCAAGTGACGTTCCGTGTATCTCCGTTAAAACAGGTAAACTCTCTCCCCCTCTATCCTCATGAGACGTAATGACCCGGCCAATAGGATTATTTGGAAAGAACAAATGAAGGGATTGATAGCGCTATCTATTCTGTGACGTCTGAGAGCGCTCTGACGGATGAAGTGACGTAGTAGGTAAACGGCCATGGTAGTAGGCACGGCTCACCAATGATAAGGGAAAATTATATTTCCCAGCAACTCCCACCTCCATCCCCTACTTGAAATGGAAGGAGGTGAAATTAACTTCGGACATAATGATGTTTTCTTTTTTCATATACTATTAATGAATTATTCTATAAGCATTCATATTCCTGCTTAATATTAACTAAATAAAAATAGGTTACCAATAACAAAAGAAAACCTTTAATACAAAAAGGAAAGGAATAGGGAAATTCATTGCAAATGCTACATGGGATGTTAAGGAGAGAGAATGACTTTAATATTGTGAAAAACCAGTGAATTAAAAACAATATGTTTACTGTAAAATACATTTTGATGTGTGAGAAATATATATTACATAAAATTTAATACGAATTTATGCTCTGGTGCACAAGGTTTTCAAGGGGCAAGGATGGTTAAATGTGGTGGAAAACCAGTAAACTTTTAAAATGAAAAATGTTGGTTTAAAATAATCTTTGAAATTTGAAAATTTCATCACACAAAATTTTAAATGTATTTTTAGAGCCTTTTGTCTGATTAGTTGAATATTAGATTCAGTTTCTAGGGCAACAGTGATGTGGTTTTTGGTACTCCTAGGCATAATCTTAAGGCTGAGTTTTGAAGAACAGAAATTTTTTGTAGATGAGTTGCTGATGCTCCTCCCCATATTTCACATCCACAGGTCAATTTTGATCGTATATAAGCATTATAAAACAGACGCATTCCAAAATATCAAGAAAGTTATTTCATACCATGTTCATCCTCCTCCAGTCTTGACACTGAATTGCTAGCTATTGATGCTGCTCTTCAGTATGTTACTCAAATTCCTGAAAAATCTATTTCCATACTTACCGACTCCAATTATATAATTAAATATGTACCAAACCTATGTGCACATAGAATTATTCCACTTCGGAAACAACTAAGTAAACTAAAAGAACTCCAAAAGGAAATAACATTTCAATGGATACCTAGTCATTGTGGTATACCTGGAAATGAGAAAGTTGGTAATATTGCAAAACAGGCAACATACCGTATTTACAACCAAGACCTCTTCAAGTGGTATCTCTATCCGTGCTTTTGCTTCAGTGAAGTCTCATTTTACAAACCTATGGATCAACAATTGGCTCTCTTCTGACAAAGGAAAAATTTTACAGTCTGTACAACAGAAACCAAATGACCTGGAAATGTACAAAAACTTGCCCTAACAAGAGCCAGAACAGATCACATTGTCACTCAATTATACCTACACCGATTTCACATTTCTGATAATCCTACTTGTCTGTGGTGTAATAATCATGATGAAGATCTGGAACACATTCTTCTATACTGTCCATCCATAAACCACAAAAGAAGTAAATTAAAATCATCAGTACCAGTTGCAGAAGACACAGCCCTGCAGTATATATTGACTACACCCCAACTCTGGCTACTAGCAACAGGCATCTATAATGAACACCGATCAAACTACCCCTCATTTCTCGTGTGTGTGTGTGTGTGTACGTGTGTGTGTTTTTTTTTTTTTTTGCTCTGGATTTCACAATGAAGTCGTCATCCTTCTTGCTTCCCCACATTTACAATAAAAAAGTGGTCTTCCAATGGATCCCGGCCCACTGTGGACTGAATGGTCACGAGAAAGCAGATATGTTAGCAAAGAAAGGAACTAAAATCAACTTAAAAACAGATTACAATAAGAAGTTTGATGACACAAAATGTGATGCACATTTATGAACCTTTTAGCTGTCACTTTTAAAGCTCTGGTGCACATAGTTTTTAAATTACACTAAACTTTGTTTGAAATTTCTGGTAACTTTAATTGTTTGCTTTATTCTCACACAAAATAGTTAATAACTTTATATCTCCGGAACTATTAATGTTATATGCATGATATTTGAAACACACATTCTTAGGCTATTAGGAAACTTTTCTGTGTAACAGAGATTTGTTATTTTGTTACTTACTTACTTTTGGCTTTTAAGGATTCCAGAGGTTCATTGCCACATTTACATAAGCCTGTCATCAGTCCCTATCCTGAGAAAGATTAATCCAGTCTCTACCATCATATCCCACCTCCCTCAAATCCATCTTTATATTATCCTCCCACCTATGTCTCGGTCTCTCCAAAAGTCTTTCTCCCTTCGGCCTCCCAACTAACACTCTATATGCATTTCTGGATTCGCCCATATGTGCTACATGCCCTGTCCATCTCAAACGTCTGGATTTAATGTTCCTAATTATGTCAGGTGAAGAATACAATGTGTGCAGTTCTGCATTGTGTAATTTTCTGCATTCTCCTATAACTTCATCCAGGGGCGTATTTTGCGGGCTACCGGGGCTACCGGTGGTAGCCCAAGGAAATTACAAAAGAAAAAGTTTATAATATAACATAATGTAATAATTTTGTATTATTAGTTTTACCATAGTAATTAAAATTAAAGTAATTGTTAGATATATTTTGTGTAATAATAGGGTCAGCGGTAGCCCAAACCCTTTAACCAGTATACGCCACTGACTTCATCCTTCTTAGCCCCAAATATTTTCCTAAGCACATTATTCTCAAACAACCTTAACCTCTTTTCCTCTCTCACAGTGAGAGTCCAAGTTTCACAACCATGTAGCATACGTTTTTAGAAAAGTTTTTATGACCCTTAATTTTGCAGGTGTCTATGATTACAATAATTACAAGCTACAAATCTCTTTCAGTATATTTAGTCATGGATCTAAACCAGGGACAATCGTGTTCACATTGATTTCATGCAGGCATTGCCCCTGTAGTTTAAAAAACCCTTCATGCTCTTCTGTTTGATGGGTTTTCTATCAGGACTTTTAAAACAGCGCATAATGAATTATTATTATTGACGTAACATGATATGGACATAGATTTTATAATAAATGTTTAATGATGAATTTCTGTGAAGTTACATAGTAAAAAGGCAATATGAATACTGTATAATTTATGAATCTGATATACAGTAGGTTACCTTTTTCATAATCATTAACACTTTTGTTAAATGTAAATAACATGCAAAACAGACATTTCAAATAATATTACTGATGTAACATTCACTTGTTACTGACATAATCACTGCAAATTACATTTATCTCTGTTTAACTTATGGAAGAAATTTATCGTATTTAAATTACGATCAGAACAGTAAAAATAAGTATTAGAATATAAATGGACGATTCTCCTGAACTTAGTAGATATTGTACAGTTTTCCAAGACGATATTGTACACTTTTTTGACAAACAGAATGTGGAAATATTCTGTTCTTCGCTGTGCATGGCATCTTCCAATATGATTCTGTTGAATGTTAATGCTGCACCTTTTACATGTTACACATCATCAGTGACCAATGCATATGATTTTGTACTGTTTAAAGTATTCAAAACAGCTGAAAATGTGATAATACCCTTTTTGACTCAATGTGTGGACATTTCATCCTTGTGTTTTATTCCAACATTTTCTGCAAAATCTTTTTGTAATAGCCTACAGCATGTTAGGTTGTAAGATTTCCTTTCAGATATTTTATTTCTTGCAGTTGTGTTTTTGCATAGAAACATAGTTTGCATAAACCCTTAAGATGTCTGATCAATATATTTCTTGCAGTTTCAGGAGGACAGGTGACTGCCTCCATTTTATGTGTCTGTCCACCTGTACTATCTGGGAATAGATTTGTTATAAACTGTTCAGTATTACTACATTTGGCTTTCCAAGTAGCATGCGATATTCTAGTCACATGTGGACATTTCTAATAATTTATTAGTAGAAAGGATATTCCAGTGCACTTGCATAATCCGTCAGTAAGAAGGTCCACATTTGACAACAGCAAACATTTTTATCTTTTTCAGAAACTGGAAGTATATACTGTATTTTGGTCGTAAACTAGCAAACTTAGATTTTTTAATTGAACATTGGATATTCACTTTTAAAAACTATATGCTTCCATTGCTGTCATCATAAACACTCTCTTCTGTTTTCTTTCTTTTTCTGGATCTTTATTGATGAAAGTGACAAAATCTTTGTGCTCTGGAAATACAGTAGACTCTAGACCACTTTCGTAAAATTGTGAAACAGCTGAATAATCATGAGAGTTTTCACCTTCCTTCTGCTTAATTTCGCAAGTTTCTATGACTCCAAACTTTTCAGCAAGTTTCTTCACAACAGCACGTTTCTTTCTTGGAGATGTTGGTAATGACCTCTTTGTGCTCGATGTATTGTCTTCCCCAATGACTGAGACTTAGATGGTGAATCATATCCAACATCTCTTAACATTGCTTCAGCCTTTAATTTCTCTCTGTACTTTCTCATTCGTAATTTACTATTATTTTCAGTTTATTTTTTCTTCCGCACTCTAGACCATTTCTTTCTTAAAGTGGTTTCTGCTGTGCATTCTTTTCTTGATTTCTTAATTTTTTTTGTCACTTAGCTTCTCCCTGTATTTTCTACCTTTTCAGCAGAAGATTTTGGCAGTATGTTGTCCTAAACCTTGATATTTGAAGTTGATAATTAAAGAGTGTTACGTCAGTAACATCAATAGCTTCAAAATTAGTTTCGAAAAAAAATCACAGATTGCATGAGCTGAATGGTAATTAAGTTTGTTAGAACCTGTATAGTCTTCCCTGATAACAGTCACGCTGTCCCCGCAGTGTTCAGGCTTAGGGTGAAGCATGCGTCTTGCAAAATATACATTACTTAAACTGATTTATTATTAATTAAAGTATTAAAATACTCTTGAACCATAAATGTAATAAAAACATTATGCAAAATTATTTGTTGCAACTGAAAATAATAATGTGGACATGTTTACAAAATGGGTGTTTGTAAATGTGTTTAAAAGATAAAGGGATAAAAATAATCATAATTATAATTGCTATTTATGCAACAAGTTGCGAAAATAATAGCATTTTAAGCATGACAAGTGAAGATTGTCCAACACAGCAAGTGCTTAAAACACTGGTTTCGCATGTATTTCGTGCAAAATATTTTGAACAGTCACTCGAGAATCCTAAATGTATTTATATTTTAAAGAGAATGAAATTGTTGATTCGTTATCACGCAATGGCGAACTTATGATGTTGAAGACGAAAGTGTATTATATTCATATAAAAAGAGATAGATTTCATGGCCTTTGGATATGTAGTGATTGTTTTGCTGGTTGTTATGAAGTTGTTTTCTGCTTGTTATGTAATTTGGAATATACAATTATTACAATGAAAGTGATAAATGTAATTAGAAAAGTGAGTGATTCGGAAGTGAATAATTTATATATCAAATCTCCAAATGTAATTTCAATTTTAAATAATTGTGTTGAGAATATTTATAATAAATAAATAATTGGAATTTATGTTTTCAGTATTTCTAATTAGTGTGCTTAAAAGTACTTCAGGCATGGAAATTTACTTTTTAAGCACGCTAATATATGGATGCAGAATTCAATGAATTTTTTATGCTAAAATGAGAATCGAAAAGTCATCACCATGAAACGAATGTCTAAAAAATAATTATTTCTGAGAAATGTTAATCTTTCGAAATGATAATTGTTTCTCTTGAAGTCGTCAGCATCAGCCTCCCTGTATTTACTCAGTTGCATACCGACACCTCTTGTAAGGCACTACTCTGTATTATATCCCAAAATTGTTAGTCTTAATTATGAAACAATCTGTTTATCTGTATCCAATTAGAACTTCACAGAACATTTACCTTCAATAAATAGCAATACTCTCTAGTTACTGCTAGCCTCTTCATATAAACAGCATAAAACACATTCTTATTATTTTTCCAGCTACCTGTGTTTGAAGCTTGTAGCTATGTTTAAACACAGGTGTAACGTGGCTTTCCCGCAGTGAATAGTTTCTCAAACTCCAACCCATGGAAGTTATCCTTCTGTTCTGCAGGACTGCTTCTATTCCAACAAATGTAAATCAAATATTCAAAGTTCGTGATTTCGCACCCAGCTAAACTTCACATTAATTTGGAAAGTAATCAGTAATGACGAGGATTCCTCTGCTAAATTTCATATCCATGTGTCCTAAGTGAAAAGCTCTGAGAGGATTGCCTACAGGTTGTTGTTTGAGAATCACTTGTGCAAAGGTTCACACCTGTGGCACTGGACAGAACCAGAAATCTGGTGATGTCTGGTGGAAACCATGCACTTTGATGAGGTCTGGAAGCTTCTGGTTTGGTGCCGGCTTGAAGGTGAAGTTCTGCAGCAGGACACTAAGGATCAACCACATGTTCTGCAGCCAAATGTCTGACCCACACACACACACACACACACGCTTCCCTGCAACACATTTCGAAATTATCAGATGGTACAGGAAAAACATTGACGAGAAAGTGTACTAGTGAGCACTTGAGTAAGTGAATAAGATACTGGGTAGTGAACCAACAAATAAATTAGTATGACTTGAGGCTTTCCCGGCGTTTGATATAGAATAACTCTTCTTGGGTTCTCAGCCAGGTGAGTTGGAGATTAGATTCCAATCTTTCGACGGCTAGCTCTGCCATCTTCTTCAGGGAAGAAGTGCATGTATGAGGGATTATGTGGTTGGAGTTGTAGGAAAATGGACGACGTAGGTATATAGGCCTAATGACGCAATAGAGGAATGGGGCGCGGTGTTGCATTCACCCGTGACTCACATCGGACGCAGGAGCAGCAAAATCGGAATCCCAAATAGAAGTTTATTTTCGAAACAAGTCCAAGGTTATAATCTATCCATCTGTGAAGATTTTCACCACCATAACTCTGCCGAATGTGCAGCGGGAAGAAAGCTGATGTATGTAGAGCAGAGAGGTCACCAAATTCTAACTGCAGTCCAAAGGACACCCTTTACCCTCAAGCGTATGGATGCTAGAGCCCGATAAAATGTTAAAGAAAAGAACATCCAAATTGGCTACTCGGAGGAGACTTTTTTAGAAAACGAGAACGAAAGGGCTGAGATTCCTGCATGCTTTACTATAAATCATTCCACATTAAGAAAAAGTCATTGGTTTCATGGACCTTGCAGAGCACATTGTGGAAGCTGTGGCAGGCAGGCGTTTCTGTGCCAACTGATCATTTGATCGAACAGCCCTATATGCTCAATGCGTTTTTCTTAACGTGGAATAAGTCTATAGCAATCAGTAAAAAAAATGAGCTTCTCCACCATTCCTGACAGACTTTACGTGAGATAAAAGTTTTTGAGCCTATCAGAAGTTATTGCTTTGTCAGCTGTCCGAAGACAGGTCTGAATCTCATAAGTGACACCAATAAGTCATCACTCATGAAGCAACTAAGCCGGAAGATAATTGGGTAGGTGACCAATTTCTTTTCCCCTCCATTGCATACATTGCCGACTAGCTACATATTACATTAATCAGACTTCAGAATTATATGATACAAACAATTGTTCTTCCTCTGGCATGCATTGTCAAGTGAGATGTACTGTCTGATAATAGATGTACATATCAGCCAGAACCTCAATCAGAGGTACTATCAAAAGTGGCTGGGAATATTTCAGCCTTAATTCTGCAGTAGCCAACGACTGGACAAGAAGTGTATGGTTACAGAAATAAGAGAATTGATAACTTGAGTTGTCAAATGAAAAGACGAATAAAGGATTATGAGAATAAATAAATAGGTCTATACAAATCAGTTTGCTATTATATCACTGTCTCTATAGCACTGATGAATTCTTAGAGTTGCTCTATCTTAGATCTTGTCTTCAAGATAATTCAGAGTAGTTAGATGAGGAGTCTATTCTACAATTTTACAAGTATTTGGTTTACACACTGCAAATGGTCCTTTTAGCTGAAGTTGGCTCAGCCTATAGTTTTCTAAAATTAAGTTCCAGATTTTGTGTATTTGTATTTAATATTATAGTCATTTATTATATTTAATACAGCACTGACGAAAACGAAAATAATGGCTTTTAAAGGAAAGGACCCAGTGAACTCAAAAATTGTAGTTGATGTTAAAATTTTCAAGCAGATGTCACATTTTAACAGTCCAGGTTACAATGTTTATTATAAGAAGGGTATACATGCAGATGGGGCTCATTGCAATTTTACGAAAAATTGGTTTATTGGCTCCGTCTATAGCATTTTCAGAGGACTTTCATTTAACATAAAGTGAACTGGAAAAAAAAAAAAAAAAAGACTAACAGCGATTAGTTCATTTTAAAAAACACTGAAATTTAAGGGGACCTGGTAAGCCAAAAAATCTTGAATTTTTCATTTTTCATTTATCTTTCAGATGAGCCATGATTTAAGTTTGTATCTTATTCCTAAGTATGTTTTTTTTTTTTTTTTCGGTTTAAATGAACAGTGACATTTAAGTGGGCGTGTCCATAGGCGGAGAGAGAACCATTTCCTTGGGGAGGCAAAGGAAGACATAATTAATTACCTCCTCCTCCGTTATAGCTTGACCGTGGTACAGTATATTGGAATATGATCAGTTAATAAAGGTATTTTCGGGGGGAGGGGCATGTTTTTTACAGTGTTACATCCATATCGGCGATGTTTCAAACCGAGTTGTATAGGGCTTGAACTGTAGGTCTGCTACAAATTATAATAGGGCATAACTTAAAACAATCTCCCTCTTTTTCTCTCTCGTGCAGAAACACATGCATACATCAATAAAACTACGTAACAGTGCTAACAGAAATATTTTTATATGAAGCTTACCTTCCGAAGATATATGAAATGTAATTTCTAATAATTATTTTATTTAATCTCATTTTTTAAGTTTACACATTATACTGGGATCACTTTTCTTTTTCCTGCATTGTCGTGCAGTATGTTATTCATACATTTCGAAGTGGTGGCCTCAACAACTGCAGATTTCAAAGACAATAGTACAGGCTGTTACGAAAGAAACATTACAGTGCTTCCATTCCTCAAATGAGGTAGTATAGGAATTCTTATACATTTAGAAATTTAAAATAAATACAGTATTATAGTCCAGGCACATGATCAGAAGACATTAATTCATCAATTTAAGCACAAAAACTTAATCATAAACAAAAACAAAAAAAAAAAGATCTTTTGAATTCAATAGAATAATAGAAAAAAAAAAAAGAGATCAGACAAGTTGGGGGGGGGCAGTGGCCCCCATTACTCCGCCTATGGGCTTGTCTCCTGTTCATCTAGCAGTCACGAAGCTTGAGTTTTGAGGGTGCTAGAAACAATAGACTGTGACTACTATTTTGTATTGCCTGTAATGAGGCGATATTAGCGATCCTAGTGGTGAGCAACTATCTAATGTTTGCATATTTACTACGTATTGAGCTTCGCGACTGTATATACTAGACTGTGATACTACTATGTTAGTTTCAAATTTTGCGCCTTATGTGCGAAATTTTTTCATTGTAGGGAATTTATGTGTATTGGTACACCTGGTTTACCGTCTGTGCTTTGTTTCGTAGCAACGGATTTGTTTACAGTGTTGTGATGTTATACACGTGCTGTACGGAGTTCTATTATTAATTGTGTTACGATACAGTTCATTTGCATTATAGAGGTGCATTTTGTGATATTTTCTTACAATATGGGTTACAAAAGTAGCTTGAAAGTATTTAAGAAGAGAAGAAATGTTGGTAAACGTAAGAACTCTGTTAGTAAGGTGAATTCTAACCTACAACCCTCTAGCACACGTGGTCAGTGTGAATCTGTAAATAGTGGCTGTGCATCAGGAAAGAAACTTGAAGATTCTAAAATCAGATATGAAACCCTCAAACAAGAACACAGTGTTAGTGATACCAATGGGGTTATAGATGTTGGCATATTATCTAGTGTACTGCAAAATAATGTATTCTGTAAAGGCTGTGGCAAAGGTGGGATATCTCTTGAGGTAAAAAAGCACATTGGTCTTGCTGCAGAATTAGTTTTAAAATGTAAATACTGTGCGTATGGTGTAAATTTTTACAACTCTTCATCTATTGATATTTCAAAGATAAACCCAATAACATGTAAACTCTACACAATAAATGTTAGACTATGTATGGCCTTAGAGCTATAGGAAAAGGTAAGACAGGTGGAGAGACTTTATGTGGCATTTTGAATTTGCCACCTCCTCCAACCAGGTCTACTAGATGTAACATAATAATTGGATCTGCGATTGAAAATGTTGCATTACATAACATGAAGGTTGCTGTGGAAGAAGCAGTTGCAGAAAATGATAATGTCAGAGGCATATCAGCTGCCTTTGATGGGACGTGGCAGAAAAGGGGTCACATTTCACTAAATGGCGTTGTGACGGCAACTAGTGTGGACACTGGCAAGGTAATTGATGTTGCTATATTATCAAAACATTGTAGGTGTGAAGGTAGAACAACAAATAAACATGAAACCGATTGTGAATGTAATTACAGTGGGTCAAGTGGTGGAGTGGAGGTTGCAGGTGTGACGAACATTTTCAATCGGTCACTCAGTTCATATAATGTGAGATATGTGAAATATTTAGGAGATGGGACTCTAAGTCATTCATTGCTGTTGAGGAATTGAAACCACATGGGAATGACGTACAAATTAGAAAATTAGAGTGCATAGGCCACATACAGAAGAGAATGGGCATTTTGAGGAGACTGAAAACCAGTGTGAAGGGACAAAAATTATCGGATGGTAAGGGTTTATTAGGAAAGGGGAGGCTAACTGACTCAGTTATAGACAAAATTCAAAACTATTACGGCATGGCCATAAGACTTCTATTTACTATTTTCCCGAAACACATAACCACAGTGGACCATATGACGATTCACCACTGTTATTCTCATCCCAACCGACACTTGAGACAGGCATTGACAAGAACCGAGTTCTGAATGGGAGAAGTGAAGGCTGATGGGTGGGGGAATACCTGCTAGGCCACGAGGCCACAAGAAATGTATCTCAGTTTCAGCTTTCCCAGTGCAACCATAAAACCCGGGGAAATGCAGAAGCCAGACACGGCATGAGTGATCCTGGCTTCAGGAACAAATTTTACTGCAAGACAGGTCTATATACATCACAAGGTTTTCTACTTCTACAACTCTATATGCTTCATTGAAAGAACTAATATAATAGCTATGATATATACGACTAAAAACCACTAAAATTTTGAGTTTAAGAAAACAAAGTGACTGAGGCCCAGCATCACTTGCCTCAGCCAATCAGCCGCCACTGTACAAATCTACCAACATGGAATTTCATCTCAGACTAAAACCTGTCTTGACCCTTTATACCCATTGGTGACTGCACATGATAAGGTCGCAGGGCAGATCTTGCCTCCTCTGCTATACCAGATAATGTTGTTGTTGTTTTCTAATGCCAGGCGTTTGACAGTAAAGTCATTTGACCTCTCCCACTCCAATATTTTTCAAAGATATTATCATGGCCAGCCACTGAAGCACAGATTTTGAGGTGTTCCGAATCCATTTCTTGGTTTGAGTTGCACAATGGGCAGTTAGGGGACTGATATATTCCAATTCTATGCAGGTGTTTGGCCAAACAATCATGGCCTGTTGCCAATCTAAATGCAGCTACAGACGATTTTCGTGGTAAATCGGGAATTAACTGTGGATTTTGATGCAGAGAGTTCCATTTTTTTCCCTTGGGATTGTGTTATCAAATTTTGTTTGTTCAAGTCTAAGTATGTAGATTTAATAAATCTTTTAACAGAGTAATACGTAGATTTAGTAACAGATCTGTAAGTAGCAGTGCTGCTCTTCTTTGCTAAATCATCCGCATTCTCGTTTCCCAGGATTCCACAATGGGATGGTATCCATTGGGATACAATTCTTTTATTGAGTGATATTAATTGGGAGAGCATTTTAGTTATTTCTGCTGTTTGAGATGAAGGTGTGTGTTTAGAGACGATTGATAGAATAGCTGCTTTGGAGTCTGACAATATAACTGCATTTTTAAATTTATTGATGTGGCATAGAAGATTCCTGAGACTTTCACTTATTGCAATGATTTCTCCATCAAAACTTGTTGTTCCATATCCAAGAGATCTATAAAGTGAGAAGAGACAGCATGTAACACCTGCACTGGCACCTTGTTCTCTGGAGATCAAGGATCCGTCGGTGTATAAATGAAGCCAGTTTTGTGGAGGGTACCTAATATTAATTGTCTCTAAAGACAATTGTTCCATTATTTCAGTGTTTACTTCTGATTTCAGTATTTCTTCTGTTAAATTTAGATTATATTCTATATTTAATAGAATTAAGGGGTTTGGTTTAATTTGTAAGTTTTCTTTTAAATTTGGGATATTGATTTTCTGTTTCAATTCTTGAAATTGTGGAGAATTTAGAAAAAATTCTGGTGGTGTACAGTGCAGATAATTATAATAAAGTCTGAGCATGGAACTGAATTTCAATAACTTAAAATGAGTAATCTTGATATCAATAATCATTATTTCATTAGTTTCAATATATTAAATTTGTGCAGCTCTGTTTATAAATATAACATAGTATTCTTTTTTAATGTTTAAACATACTTTTTTGTGCGTATTTTAGTGTATAACTAAAAATTTCAGTGAAAGAAATAAGTATGATACGTTGATGTGCCTAAAAGCCTATTTTCATTAAAATAGAGCCTAATTTTACAAATTTTGAGCTTATTTTAGGCGCCTAAAACTGCACTTTTTAGTGCCTAAAAATCCGATGTCTATTCATTATTCAAAAACATAATTTAAATAAATAAATAGATTTTCAACTACAAAATACATTATGTTGTTGTTGTTTTCTAATGCCAGGCGTTTGACAATAAAGTCATTTGACCTCTTGCACTCCAATATTTTTCAAAGATATTATCATGGTCAGCCAGTGAAGCACACATTTTTAGGTGTTCATAATCCATTTCCTGATTTTCTGAGAGTATATTGGCTAGTTCAGTCTTCTTAGCTGATATTATACCACCAGCATTCCATTGTAGGATATTTAGTTGATTCTGTACGATTAAAGTAGTCCCCCCCCCCCCAGAGATCCGATTGGGGGACTATTTTACCTCCGGATAATTTTACCTTAATGGTACTCATTTTATATTGGAGTTAAATGGCAAGTTGTAGCCGATTTAAGTGAACACCATATTTTAACGTTTTGGTGACTACTTCATTCACACACAACCCCCAGAATGTCTGGAGGCCACACCTGCTGTTGGTCGACGGGTCCATTGGACCTAGCTGGGAGATCTTATTGATCACCAGCTTTCCCTCCTTAAGCCACTGGAGGACGATTTTAGTGCCATAGCAGGTCAGCACTAGGAACAGAAAAGTAGAAAGAGGAGGAAGGAAAGGGAAATGAACCCCAAGGCCTCGAATGCTCTAATACCGTTGGGGTCGAAGAAAGTAAGAGTTCAGTCAGAGGACTGGATAGGAAAGGGTAAAGAGGGAATTAGGTATTGAATAGAGGAAAATTATACCAAATTCAGTCATTAACTCATCAAGCTGACCAGTGCTAATTGATGAGTAGCCCCTCCCTTTAAAATATTGTAGGCCTATTAATTAGTATATGATTTAGCCTAAAATCTTTAACCAAACAGATTACCGCTGTCTAGACAGTTCTCAATAAAAATCTTAAATACATTTTGGGGGCAAAAGCTTTAGTTTCGACTGTAAACAAGAGACAATATATGAAAGTAAAAAAATGTTCAGTCAATGTAAAAAATCTCTTGCATATGTCTCACTAATAACGAAGGTAGACCTAAATTACAATCACAAAACAATGCAGCTTGTTCTTGTCTTATTATAAAAGTTGAATTAAAATTTTATTTAATTTATTTCTCAAAAATGTATTTTAAAGCATGCGGCAACTAACAGTTACAAAAATGTGTACATTATTAAGCACATTAATAAGATAGGGTAAAGGTTGGTAATATCGTGATATGAGTAATATCGTGATAGTTGGTATGAGAATTTATTACAATTTTACTTATCGAGACAAAAATCTGTTTTTTGTGACAATGTATTAAGGACAAGTTCGTGGACAAGTTGCTGCATGAAATCGGTCCTTCTCTCACTCTGTAAAATCATGATAAGAAGCTATCAAACACAGTATCACGATATTACTCTTATCACAATATTAACAAGATTTACCCTACTTCGTTTTCCTCTCTCCTACAATTTGTTATTCCATTTGAATGAAATATATTATTTCCTTCTTTTAAAGTATTGACAATTCATAGGGAATGGAATATTTCTCGAATTTTGGAAAAAAAATATTTCTCAACATCTAATTACAGTAAATATACATTCTTCAATTCATTTATGCCTGATTTGAATTCGTGAAACATCGCGAAATCCGTATCAAGTCGGGAATGGGGTTTTTTAAGCAATTAGCGAATTATGTGCGCGAATTTTCAATTTTTAATTTTTTTTACTGCAATCGATAATCGATAGCTGTCGCACAGATAAGGTCGATATTTATGGTCACTAGTATTGCACATTCGATTCTGAATCTGTTTTAGTCAACGGTCAACGAGCTAGAAGGTTTTAATTCAAATACCTGGTCTAAACACACTCCTGACATCATATCTGATATATGTAGCGATGTGCGAGAATCGTATTGTGAGCGTTGTGATCCTGCTGAATGCATATTACTTTGGAGCTTGTTGAGTGTGTTTGTTTTATTTGTTTATAGTGTCACACATAGGCGAAATAACATTATTGTGTTCCCGTGCAAGTGAGGCTACAAGAATGCTTAATAATAAAATAGCTCCAATAGAGCTTTCCAGTATATAAGGCATAGGTTTTATTGCACAGACAAAAGTACAGTCATGTGTAAATTTTGTAATTGTGAGGTCTCGTGGGAAAGAAGAGATACTGTTGAGAAAGATTCGAAGTTGGTAAAACATGCATCGGCAATTAATTTTCGCAAGGAAGACGAACAATCTCTTGTGCTGACTTCTATTGCCACTTGTTTTTGCAGTGTGCAAAACAAAAAGAAAACTTGCGAATATCTGGGAAAAAGTGTTGTAAAGACTTTATAAAAATGAACATACCAATTTCCAAGCTCGAAAACGAACAATGTGAAAATACTGAAAAATTCAATTGAAAGCACCGATTTTCCCATTTGAAAATCCCACATTTTGCACTTTGAACTCAACAAAAAATTCCAGTCTCTAACGATTCAGAATGCTTTATGGTTGCTGGGTCGTTAGTAGTCAATAACATTTAAGCCGTGCTCATGTTTGAATCTAAATCCACACAGCAATCAAGTCTTCAAAAGGCTTGTTTTTTAAGATCCGATGCATGCGAGGTGAGAGACCACACTATACGAGCAATAGTGAGTGGTTTGTAAAGTTAAGAGGTGCGCAGTCAGAAGTGCGTTCCACCTTGATTGTCTCAAATTCGGCAATCCTGAGTATGAGGCTTTTACATGAGGTGGGTCCTTCATCTTTCCAGGCAAGAAATGTTTATCATCAGAAAGATTGTCAAGGGATGACAGTACAAAAGTTCATGTCAGTTCACATCATGTTTCAACCAAGCTATCACTGGTGAGAGAACAACAGGATGGAGTCTGCAATAGATCGCCTACCAAGAAAAGTTTATCTTCTGAGAGAACACTAAGTCTGCCAGAGATACGTACATGATACCGAATCTCTTACAGTCCAAATAGAAACAGTAAGATTAAACATGCAAAATACATTCAATACCCTCAGTCAAGTACTTAGTTATGTCAATATTCTAGAATCTGACATAAGAGATCTAAAAGACAACTCTTCACTTAAAAATTACATGTGTTTGCTAGTAGCTAACAGAAATTCCTCCAGTGTCTTGACATGGTAGTGTGGTGCAAAAAACCGAACTTTCAAAAATTCAAATTCCCACAAGGCTAATATTATGCATTAATGTGTAAAACAAGCACAAAAAATTTCATTAAAATATTACCATTTACAAGTTGCTCCAGAGGTGAGAAGTTTATAATGTGTAACATAGTGAAAGAAAAAAGTCAGAGCAGCTTTTGAAGGAGTAGAAAACTCTTATCAGTGTTTGGATAAAAGTTATAGAAGGAACTGTTTCTATTCATCTTCGTCAATGTCTCATTGTACTTTTGGAACAGGTTGATAGTGCGTTCTGTCGTGTCATTTACTACTTTCGTCTAAGAGGAGCAATCACGAAGTTCCTTGAAAACCACTCTGTAGGAAGTCTGTGCAGGAAAGATTGAGATTTGTCTCTTCCTATTTCAATCTTCAAATAAATAACCGGTTCTTAATGTTACAGGATTCTCCAATTTCAGGTTTTCCAATTTAGCCATGGTCTGTAGTCATTGAGGAGTATCAGGTTTCTGTGGAGGCTGCAAGTTTGTTACTATATTTTCCTTTTTTGCTGGTTTAACGAATTGAGTCCACAACAGACCACATTATCTAAAGCCTGTTTAGTAAATGATGATGATGTTGATGATGATGATTTTTCTTTTTCTCTGTGGTCACTTGGTCATCAAAAAAGCAACTAGATGCTCAGAGAGAAACCAAAGATGTTGGCAAAATGCCATAATAGCCTATAATTGTTCTTTCTTATCTACAGTTTGGTTGGGATATTTCTTATGGAGAGTAAGAAGCTTGTGGACTTTGAATACCAACAAATACTCTCTAACATTAATACTGGAAAGCTTCCCAGTTTAGCATTGCAAGCGGCGGCGAAAAGTAACAATGCTGCCATCTAGTGGCTTGAAACGTTCACACACTCTGTGCGCCGTGCTGGATTACGTGAGGAAAAGAGGAGAGGTGTGCATTTGATTTCAATAAGAAGCTGCAAAGCAATAAATAGTATACTTTAGAGTCACTTTGTTCATAACATTTTTAATTAATAACAAATTACAAAGTTATTAGAATAGAAATGAATTGATAAATTCTCATATTTTCAAATTTGATGAAATTTAGTTGTGCATGACTTTAGCAGCTTTCATACATCACTTGTTTTGTTTTTTAGCTGTATGGTTGTCCATTTTATTTTTGCTGTAACAATTTATTAACACATTGAAATATTTATCAATGAAGACATTGGCACAGTCACTGCAAATGGACATGTTAACAGGGAGCACTACCATTTTAACTAGTTCTTTTTTTACACCAATTCTAGTTTTATAAATAACATGATCAATTTCTTTAAAATCATCAGAACACAATTGGCTGAGCATTAGAGAAACATCATTAGGAAAAACAATTTTTGAATCTTTACAGTATTTTTTATTTGCGATGTGCGTTGTTACGTCATTGTTGGGGTTTTCTTTACAAGATAAATTTCTTCGACAAATTTCGTGATTTATTCTGCTACACACCCAACCTGCAACATAAGCCCTTGCATTTTCTTGCAACACGGTTTCTTCATTTGTATGCTGTACATTTTTGTCATCAACAGTTAGATCCAAATCAGAGACATCTGTAATGCCTGGACTGCAAAAATTCAATTTAGCTGCCTCGATATCTTCTTTCTTGAGTAAGAAAGAAGAAACGTCAGCTTCACAGTTGCTTGTTTCAGGAGGACTTAGGAATTGTTTCGTCATGGTTGCCCGAATTGTAGCTCTAAACTTCGATTAGTCTGGAGTTACGTTGTTTCCACCTTTAGATCGAATAATAGAAGAGAGATTTTCTATGCAGCCTTGTGTTAATCTTCTTGTTATTAAAAATTTAAATCCATAATTATAATGCAATTCTTTCCATAGCAGTTTTAAAGATTGTAAATTTTCTAGCCAGCCGTTTATACATCTTGGGTTCATTTTCCTATTGTTTATTACCTGAATATTTCCAAATGTTTTTTTCTATTTCATTAAAAAAATTCCAGTGTGTGGAATTTTCACTTAGTGGCCTATTTAAGGCTTTACTAGTTTGGAAACTAGAAGAGTTAAAACAATCAAAAGCTTTATCCATAAACAGGATGAAGTCTGCAGTAGGTTGAGCCTCCTCTGGTAACTGAATTTTATGAGTGATGCCATAGCTTTTCCTACAGAATGACTTAATAACTGTGTAGCAAGGCACACTCGCATCGGTGTGAATGGTGGTAGATTCAAGTGATTAAGTTTTACTTTAGGACAAAGTCGGGGATTCATATCTTTATCTATAAAATAAAGTTTTTCTAGGTATTCCCACTTAATTAATTTATCAAATAGCTTAAAATTATAATGTTTTAAATTATTCCTTACGCTCTTAATCAAATGTGGTGTATCATGAAACAAATAAATTTTTTCACCATCGTGTTCAAAATAAGGCTGTACTTCATTACATCCAAGCAGTCTTCTCGATTTAGTGTTGTTCGATCCTTGGTCTGAAACAATCACTTTAGGGATAAATCCCGTATCTTTTATTTTATTTATTACATCAAGCAGATGTGATTTTAAAATCTCTGCAGGCATGGCATCTTTCGATAGAAAATAACCAATGGTTTGCTTAAAATTTTTACACATTCCTCGAATCATAAAAACCATTGCTTGGTTTGCAAGTGGTACCTCTGAATCTTTTACATTAGTTTGAGATTGTTGGTTAGGGCTGTGTATACCCAATTCAATGAATCCCTAAAAAATGTCCACTTTAGCATTGTACGTTATATTTTCCTTCAAATACATTTCATCTACAATAATTGTTACTACCGTTTCATTTAGTGGCAGCATTCCAGACTTTACTTTTAATAATTGTAAAATGGTGGGATTTATACCGGGGCCTATACCAAATCCATGAAGCCAATTTCGGAGAGATCTGACTGTTGGCAAACACAATTTTCTCCTTAAAAATCTGTAGCCCTGAGGTGAGCAATAATGGAGTGCAATGCAAAACTTTTATCGTAACTGGAATACCGCCTTCCCATTTTTTTCTTTCTTTTTAAACGCACTTGCGACATAATGAATTCATCATTAGAAACAATTTTGATTAAATCAGTATTTGAACTGGTTGTCTTCAGAGCTCTCACTTCCGCCCGAAGAGATGAAATAATTTTTTTGTGTTTAGATACCAACTTTTGAGCTGGAATCAATTTCTTAGAAAGTGTCTTTATCTGAAGATCTTGAGCCATCTTTGACCTTTTAGGATTTCTTGCATCTTAAAAAATAAACAGGGACTTAATTTAGTGAAATATTAATAACGTCTTGAAAGTCTAGGGCTAGGTAAATAATATTTTCTGAATAACTAACTGAATCAGTTTTTATGAGAAAACATGAGTTCACACACTTTCTTCACAAAATCAATAATTCGTATTTTTATGTTGCGTATCACAATATGCGTCTATTTAGTTTGAAAAAGCCATGACTTTCAGTATTTTGTATGGAGAAACTATAAAGAAATTGTGTTTGTTATGATGGAAGTAAAGTAGTTTTATGCAGTTTAATAACTGATTCACTTAGCACAGAGAACATGTTATTGCTAATGTACTATCTGATTATGAGGTACCTGGTAGAGGACTATCGTCGTTTCTGTCTGGAATCGGAGAACCTGTCGCCTCCTCGATGGAAGGTCTAATGCGTTTCTTTGGGGACCTTCGCGGTTCTTTCATTGTACTTTGACCCATATTTTCGGAAGAAGGCGCTGTTAAATTCAGTGAAGGAATAGCTGTTCTCTTCAGTCTGTTATTAAAAAAATATATTAAAAAGTAACAGGTCTATGACTCATTTGAAACTTCGGTACTTTTCCAATTACACCTTATTTTTACTTACTCCTGACTTTTCAAATTAGGGTTATTGAAGTCCGATAATCTAAAGTGATCTGAACATATTCTGTGATTTTTGTACAGATACTCTGTTCCTCTAGTTTTAAACGTTTCGTCTAGGTCTTGTCTTTTACATTTATTTACCCATATGGCACATCTATAAGACAAAAACAAATAACAGTAATAATAATAATAATAATAATAATAATATGATGATGATGATGATGATGATGGTGAGGACACGAGACCTGTCATGTGAATCGTGCAAGTGGGAAAAGAATGAGCTAACAGAAAGAGAGTTTGTTTCATGATTAAAATTATACGAATCTACTGACACGAAAGTTCATCTCAGACTAATTATCTTCCTTCTCCATACCCATTGGTGAGAGCCACAACACATGATAAGGTCACAGAACAAGTTATCTACTGACTCTACTGTAATAATCATCATCATCCTGTGGCAGAAAAGTAATAGACTACTTGTATTTACATTACTACTCACTCACCTACTCACTTCGGAAATCTGAAGAACGATCTAGCATCTTTTTGCCAAGCGTAGTTTTTACAGAAGAACACAGAACAAACAATTCCACTTTCCCTGACATGTTGTGGAACAGCCATGAGAATAATCCTTACGACTTACACCACGTGTTGAAGTACAAAACTCTTGTTAGATGCAGTTTACCGCGCTATGTGCCACGTTATCCTCACTGTCAACATTCCCTGCTGCTAGATAGCACTGATGAGTCATTCGCCTCTCTTATCGTGAACTGTCCAGTATTAATGTTAGAGAGTATTTGATACCAATAGATGCTTTGTTCCACTCTCTAATGTTATCTAGTGTCTCAGCAATGGCTCCAGCTACAAATACTGTTGCACAATCTGGAAGACTGACTCTATCCAAGGCACTGACTACTTTAGGTGACTGGAATATGTTGTTAGGGACGCTAGGTGTGAGGAGGGAACCTTTGAAGCAAGTAATAATGTTGAAAATCAAGATAATGGTTCAGACAGTCGATATGCATTCTTGCTATCAGATGTACTAGGTGATTAACATGATGAAGAGGGTCGGTTGCTCTTCCTTTCATGGATATAAATTCACTTCTTCATGTCCACCAAGTTAGTGCTGTGGTAATGCGACTGCCTTCAAACTAGCCAGCTCAGGTTCGATTCTCAGCAGGTTCAGAAATTTTCATGTAAGATTTCTACCTCGGGACTAGGAGAGATGGTGGTGCACAACTTTTACTCAATAAATTGTGCAGCAGTATGCCTGAATTAAATCCCAAATCTCTCCACGTGCATATGAAAAGAAGGCATATGTCACTGTTGATAGAGATTCACCCATCGGATGGGGACATTAAGACTGGTGGTCCCCTGGGTGCTATCAACAGGAGTAGGCTACGTGTCAGCACCGGGTTTCCCCCTTTCTTTCTTCCTCACCTTTGTCATCGTCCTCATCATTTCCTACACTACACTTACACATATACTCACTCTAATACACGACGTAACTCTTAACAGATACACATTATGCATATTGTGGTCTGTCTTAGTGGTGTGCAACTTGAAAATGGATCACAGTCCTGTCATCTATCCGCGGTATGCAAAATCACGCAAGTGAAGTGGGTAGGCATTAGACACACACAGATTTCACTTCTTCGTACCGAGCTCTCTTCATTCATTCTTGGTTTCTTTTGCAGCTGTTTGAGATCACTACCTTCCATGCTACTTCAAAATACTTTTCTCTTTGCTTTTCAAGAAACATCTGGCCCTCCTTATTTCCAATCTCTTTCATTGCATATGTCAAACAACTTGCCCAGATCTCTTTAATGTGTTTTGTTTCATTATATTACTTCCTTGCTGTCTAGCTCTTTTTTTAGATCCAGATATTTATCATAGTTTGGGAAGTTTCTTAACACACAAATCTATTCACAGAGTTGGAATCCTTGCATGCTCCCTTAGATCAATTTGTAAGTATGTTGGAGGGGCTTGTCTTTGTCCAAGTGATGAAACTGTACACTTGGACAGTGGCGTGCGGTGACCATTCAGACAGCCGAAGCACTGAATATTATAATTGTTAGATAAATAATAGTAAATCAAGGGGCTTGCCTTGATAAAATCACAACTGATAATAATTTAAAAGAACATATATTAAAATAAGTAGACCTAATATCAATTTAAATTTCTTAAAGCTACCATTATACAACATTTGATATAAAATAACAAGCTTCTGGCTTTAAACTCACCCTTGGCACTTCTCACAGTAAGATCAACGGAACTGAAATTCAATCCTTCTCTCCTGGGAAGCAAATTTGGTAACCACCTCATCAAAGAACTCTTTTTTTCTTCCTGAGTTCTCCTAGTAGGCATGCTTCAATTGGAATAATTCCAACATGAGATAGTCTCTCTTCTCCAGTAGAATTTCGAGAGTAGCTTTTGATTCTCTTCAGCATTGAAAACGACCTTTCTACTGAAGACGTACTCACAGGAATTGTACAGTCACGGAAGAAAAATCTGGCCGATGAGCAGCAAAACTCATAATGTTACTTATGCCGGTTTTGTTGTGATTATCACAGTACAGAGTGTCTAAGAGGGATAGTGTTTACCTCCCTTCGAAGTTCCTGGGCTAGGAAGGAGAGGCTTTCGGACTCTTTCTGTTCAGAATGTCTAATAGGGACACTATTGACTTCCCCTCATAGCTGCTACGCTTCGAGAGACTGACGTTCGGAATGGTTTTGTTTAAAGTCTATAATATACTGTATTTGTATAATTGCAATGTTTGTTGTGTTTTAGTCGACATATAGAAAGTTGTTTTGCCATTGGTTTTGCCATTGCGGATATGAAGAATGTTGTTAATGTAATTTTCATCCCCTATGTTCGTCTGTCTTCACTCTACAGGCATACTACGTTTATGATTTATGACCACTGTATAGCCTACTTCGTGTTTTTTCTAGAGTCCTAGACACGTGACCCTGTCCATCTTTACCAACAGATTTTGTCTATAAATAGCCACAACCACTTCGAAAATCATCATTAGTTTTTGAGTTCGATAGCTATGGACGTCAAAGCCAAAGTAATTGCACTGATCGAGGAAGGCGGATTTAGTGCGGCGCAAGCTGGAGAACGCTATGGAGTTGCGACTAGAATAGCGTCCAGATGGTGAGCGCAGTATCAAGAGCAAAGATACGTAACTCGTAAACCTTTTAGCGGAAGACCCAAGGCATCAACACCACAACAAGATCTTATGTTAATAGAACGTTCGAGGCACTTTCCATTTCACACTTCTAAAATGCTTGTTGCCGACACGGGATTTCCTGCTTCCAACAGAACGGCTTCTAAAAGGCTCAATGGTGCCAATATTGTGCCGAGAAGAGTGGCGGTAAAGTTCTGACTGAAGACCATCGAATTGATCGTGTCGCATTTTGCCAAATGCATTACAACTATCCATGGCAAGAGGTCATCGTTTCGAATGAGAAAGTGTTTATGAACCACAGCACAGGGCCAGTGCAAGTATATCGACCGAAACAATCCAAGAGATTTGACCCTGAATATGTGGTCCAGAGGCAACGCATTGGTCGTTTGTCCATGTCGATGTGGGGATGGATTTCTGGTTATGGTGGCGGCGCGCTATGGAGGATTCATGGGCATATGAATGGGCATCAGTACACCAATATACTGGAAAATGTGATGCTACCTAGTGTGCGTGTGTTTCAGCCCGAAAACAAAATAAAATTCCAACACGACTTTTCTTCCGTACACACATGTGTTGCCGTGTAGCGGTGGTTCAACATTCACAGGGATGATGTCGTAGAGGTTCCATGGGTGCCAAAAAGTCCTGACTTAAATCCCATAGAAAATGTGGGGCGGAAGTGTAACGCGGTGTTAATGAACAACTACAGGGTCAGCGTCCTAGGTATACGGACGAATTGTGGGATCTCGTTTCAGATGCTTGGGATGATGTTGCATTGTCAGATAGATATATCCACAACCTTGTTAATTCTGTACATAGAAGAATGGATACAGTGAACAATGCCAATGGTTTCTGGACAGATTATTAAGTCCAGAAGGAAACTATTGTATATCACTAGAGCTACATAGAAAGAAGAACATTTTAATTTGTGATAAAAAGAACATTCAATATTAATTATTTTACTTCAGGAATGTATATTTTCCCTTATTTTCAGAACTAAAGTAAATACTGTAGGTTTAAAAATAGAATAAATAAATGAGTTATAGTAAACCGCTTATATAATCAAACGTTTCCTTAAATCGCACAAAAATTATTTCTAATTAACAAATCTATTTATGTTCCTCTTTCGTCACTATTATTAATTGTTTACCTAAATTAATTTATATATATTTATTTCAATTTATTTTAATGTTCACTTATACCGTTTGTATTGGATTACTTCAATCAATTTATATTTATTCTACTTTATCTGACTGTTGACTTCTATATCGTCTTAGAACGAAGTTCCTATGTATTGTATCTTTCTCAATTTTGTTTACTCTTCGTCATATTGGCAGTCTGTTTTGCCAGGAAGATATTAAAATAAGAATAAACCATAAATAAATGTAGTATGAATAATTTCAAGGGGAAATTGTTCCGGGGCCGGGTATCGATCCCAGGACCTCTGGTTGAACGTACCAGCGCTCTACCACTGAGCTACCCGGGAACTCCACTCGACACCGTCTCAACCTTTCCCTTTATATCCACACAACTCGCATGGGCTGACGAAACGCCAGAGACCCACAACGAGTGCACACAAGCTCTGTGTGACTTGGAATTGTGGTTTTCTGTTAACGTACACAGTAACGTATATATTATGCAAATCTAGTCTTTCAGGTGAAGCTCCCTGTAAAGCAGATTTGAATAATTTCAATTCTGCTTTACAGGGAGCTTCACCTGAAAGACTAGATTTGCATAAATGTAGTATGTCTATAGCAGCTGTGCCCAATACTAAAGTTTCAAACTTAAAATTAAAAAAAAATATTTGAACAGACCTGTATTATTAATTAATATAAATTACAATAATCACTAATTAGCAAGACATTTATGTAAATAATTTATTATTGGACGATGTCTGTGGCCCTCCAATAATATATTTTTTTTAATATTGGCCCGCAGTATTCATAAGGTTGAGCATCCCTGGTCTATAGACTAAAGAGAGACGAACAGAGGAGATGATAATGAAATCAGTAACATTCCTCATACCCGCAATGGTAAAAACAATGAAATAACAAATTTCTGTAGAATATAATATAACATAAATATTTATTTTTTATTCAGACTAAATGACTTATCAGTGTTTTAAAGAAGATCAATAAAATTTATAAAATATATATTCATTGAAGTTGAGGTTAAAATAATGCTAACGTTTTGCGCCTATTGGCATCTTCAGGCACTTGAGCCAACAATATCATGTGATACATTAATTTACAGTAAAAGGCATGGCTGTTGAATATATACATTAATCAATCTTAAAACTAACAGATTAAAATCATTTGTGCAAATTAAATGATAAACTATAGTTGAGTTAATTATTGTTTTGATATGTATGATAGTTGAATTAATTATCCTCATCTCTACTTAAATTTACGACAATAATTAAAACAACTATAGGACACAAAGATTAAATTGTAGATTTAAAATGGATTCAAATAAAATAAAATATGACCTTGTAATAAAAATTGATTACTTCTATAATGTCTTATTAATGCTTACATTTGATCGTATAATTTTACCAATTACTGGTATGTGCCGTTATTGATGTAATTATATGTATTATAATGATATAATCTTATGGTTCTTATTGATTCCAATATTAAACTTCATATTGAGTGGACGTCGAAATAATTTCGGATGGTTGAAACGTAGAATGCAGGTATGACTTTCAACAGGAAGTTGAGCTGTTCATGATGCAATTCGTTCTATAATATATACGTATCGTAAGTAACTAATATAAAATATTGCTCAAATGCCTAAAGGTGGTAACAGGCGAAAACGTTAGCATTATTTTAACCTTTAACTTCAATGAATATTTATATTTATACATTTTATTGATCTTTTTTTAAAACACTGATAAGTCATTTAGACTGAATAACAAATAAATATTTATGTTATATTGTATTGTATATTGACTTATCTGAAAATTACTACTACAATGCTTACTAAGAAAATTTTTGTAGGCCTATGTCGACAAGAACACAAGAGTTTCAACCTTATGGAATGTGAACAGAAACAGTCCGAAATCCTCTCCTTCCGAGACCAGCAACGTTGGGGGGAGTAAACAGTATCCCTCTTAGATACTCTGTACTGTGATAATTACAAAAAAACCGGCGTAAGTAACATTACGAGTTTTGCTGCTCATCGGCCAGATTTTTCTTCTGTGACTGTACACAGTAATGTCACTAACACATTAAACTGCTGAAAACTTTTTTTCAGCATTGAATTAGTACTCAATAGTTTTGCAAGTTCACTCATGGTTTTATTTCTAAACTCTTTACTGCTGTACACTACAATCAGCTCATTTTTCAATCGAATGATGTCGAAAAATTTTCCATATGTATCTATGAGATTTTGAAAGCAACTTTCTGGGAATTGGTTAGTATATTTTTCATAGTTTTGAGGCGACAATAAATTTAAAAATTTCAGTTTAGAATAATCTTGAAATCTTACATCCAAGTGGTTATCAATATTATCAAACACTTCGCAATAGATGCGTTTATAGTTGATAATTTTTCTCTTCAGAGGCTCACCTACTTGAGACACGGTTTCTTGGAAAACCCCTTCATAATCGTGAAAGAAATTTTGTTGAAACTTAAAAACTGTGGGCCAAGGACTAAAACAATCAAATTTCAGTAATTGTAATTGTTGTGTAATGTCTCATTTAAAAGACTGACAATATTCAGAGACATTGAGGTGATGACAGAGTGGTAAATGATAATAGAGCATTGAAAATGTGATGTGGTTGTTTTGCACAGAATTTCATACTGACATGGCACAAAGACATACGTCCCAAGGGCCGCACCATGTGTTGGGACGTGTCAGATGTACAGAACAAGGCTGCAGTGAACTTATTCCCCTGTCATGGCATGCAGGGAAATCAGCTGTGGTGATACAATCCGGTGAGCTAATTGTGCCTTCGAATTCTATTTTATAATTGAATCAGGAATTTTCAAAAGGGACTAAGTCTGGAAAAGTAAATTTGAAGAAAACGACAAAAAACCTTTTGTATGGATCTGGATATATAACAGTCCAAACATGTTGATACACAATTTAAATGTGTACATTCTAAAGGACTTCGTTCCTTTTAATGCTGAAATCCAAGAAGAGTGTATGGAGACCCAGAAATGGGCATAAACTCAATTTACAAAAAATATGGACTTGGTCCCTTTTTCAAATTCCTCATTCAATTCTTTCTGTCATATATGAGGAGCTCACAACCAGAGTGGATCAAGTCTACCAGTGGTCAGTTTGTGGATTAATGTAATCTCAGATGAAGAAAACTTAGATTTATTCATTGCCTTAACAAACTAAGTCAATAACTCATTTGTTACTCCAGAGAGGGCAGCATTTCCTATGGAAAGTGAAGGTTGCTAAGCATGAGTCAGGTACTTTTAAGACTCAATTTCTCAAAATTATTCCAGAAGGACTTGGTCCACTCTGGTTGTGAACCCTTCATATATTTTTACATTAATTTCTTTATTGACTACTAGAGTTCCACGAAAAATTTACTGGTCTCATTTCTTGCCCACGTCAAATGTAGCTCTATCAGTCATCATTTTCAACCATGAACGCATCATTGTAGGTAACGAATTCGGTGTTAAGAGATACTTCTGTCTCATACACAGAATTCTTTTAACTGCCAGACTCATAGAATCCATGATGGTTGGAATGACCATAACCAAATTTGTTACCAACTGACTGATCATCAAGCTACTTGTTTATATATTAATTAGTTCCTTCAGTCCTTCCTCTGTTCTTTACTTTGTTAGTTCACTTATTTATCTATCCATTAAGGTAAGATTACAGACCTTGTATTACCAGTGTTAAATTCACCATGTTTAAGTACCCTTATCACAGAAAGTGTTACAGATATGTCTGTGAATATTTTAAACTGATTCTTTGTTATCTTAAAAGTGCTGAGCTCTTGTTTAAAAAGTGAACTTTGTGAAAATAATAAGTTATGACTTTCTACTACATATGCACTTTCTTCCTGTCTGTCCTATGTAAAAATGTGGACAACTATTGCATTTTAGTTTGTAAGCCCCAGTTGAATTATATTTATTTGAATGTTTGATGTGATTATTTAGATATTTCTGTGTTGTGTTTTTGTTTTGTACCTATGCTATCTTGTGTTTTAGTTTTCTGAATGAAGTTGCAATTTTGTAAGTATTGATATTGTGATATGTTAATGTTATGTATTTATTCTCACGCGGTGTTTGTGTTGGTTTGTTCTGTTTTTGTTTTGTCTTTTTTATTAGTGTATCTATCATGTTAGGATTATATCCATTGTCTTGTGCTATATATTTTATTGTGTTTAGTTCTTCAGTATAGTTGTCATTGTTCATAGGTATGTTAAATATTAATCTGTATGTCATTGTATGGAAAGCTGCATGTTTATGTTGTATAGGATAGTTCGATGAATTCTGTATGTGTGTTGTAGTTGTGGTTTCCTGTATATTTTGAATTCATGTCTATTATTTGTTTTGGTTATGGTGATGTCTAAGAAATTTATAGCTTGGTTATGTTCTGTTTCTATTGTATACTTTAATTTGAGATGTATTTTGTTGAGTTGTTGATGTAGGTTTTCTATTTGTCTTTTGTTTCCATTATATAGGACTATTATGTCATCTACATATCGATGCCAGTACATTATTCTCTCTGCGTGTTTGTTGTTGTCAGTGTTTAGTATGTGTGTTTGTTCTATATTATGAATGAAGATTTCAGCTAATATACTTGATATAGGTGAACCCATTGGTAATCCTTCAGTTTGTGTATAATATTTATTGTTATGTGTGAAATAATTTTGTTTTGTAATAATCTTTCTTTAATGTTTCTAAATCTTTTGTCCAGAAAGGTTTGTAGTTTGGGATCTTTCCTCGGGGCACCCATTTCTTTGCTGCTTTTAGCATAGTTGCACAAATTATGTCGTTACATTTGTCTGGGGATTCGTTCATATTAATGGAGAGGTTATTTTCTAGATCTTCTCTAAATTTAGTCCAATTGGATTTTTTAAAATTCCAAGAACATCTGTTATAAGATTTGTTTGTAGGTTTCTGATGTAGTAAAATAGAAGTAGCAATGATTTTGTGGCCAAGTCCAGGGTCTTCCAGAACTTTCCTGCTTGCCTTGTTATATATGTCTGAAGATATTAGAGTTAAATCTGGATTAGATGTTCCATGGGAATGAAGATATGTTGGAGGGTCTTCTGGGTTGAATAATAATTGGATTGATTGGGTGTTAAGAAAATCTTCTATTGAATGGCCAACAGAATTGATGCCTAAATATCCCCATTCTTTAGAATGACCACTGAAGTCTCCAATTATGAGAGTCTTTGGTGTAACTACTATATTGTCCAAATTGTGTTTGTTATTAGGGGGTTATATATGCTATACATTTTGAAGTGTTATTTATCCGAAGTTCTATTTTACAAATTTCAGATTTGTGAATAATTTCAAAGGAAAAATTGTTCCTGGGCCAGGTATCGATCCTGGGACCCTTCGCTTAGCGCATGAATGCTCTACCGATTGAGCTACTCCAGGAACTATACAAGACACCGTCACAATTCTTCCCTTTAAGTCCACACAACTCAAATGGTTTGACAAGACGCCAGAAACCCAACTTTGAGTGCACACAATTCTGTGTGACTTAAATTGTGGCTTTCTGTTAACGTACCTACAGCAACCAGTGGCGTATACTGGTTTAAGGGTCTGGGCTACCACTGACCCTATTATTACACAAAATATATTTTAAAATCCCTATAATAAAATTCCTTACCTATTTATATGTGAATTCCAGACGTCTTGATTGGGACGAAAATACTTTGATGACTTCGTCATTGAAATTACAGTTGGGCCACTTGCGAAGTTTCTGTAGAAATGACTTTTCAATGGACATCAGTGCCAAGCCGGATAAACGTTCTTGTGTATGAGTTGATCTACAGTAGGATTTTATTCGCTTCAACACAGAAAATGTTCTTTCTACCAATGCTGACGTAGCTGGTATTGTCACAATTAATGTTGTCAATTTAAGGACTTCAGGAATAACTTGGTTCAGCTGGTTTTCATATATGGCAGATAATATTTCGTGGATAGGTTTGTTCGAAAAATCAAAGACTTCTGCTGAATATATTACGCTTAATTTATTTTTCAAACGTACTTGATCAAAGTGACTGTTATAGGACTGAAATAATTTGTTTAGTGCCTCATTCGGGAAGTTTTCTCTATAAGCAAAAAATTTTTGAGAATCTATAAGCTTTCCATAATCAGAAAATCTGTCAGTAATTTCCATGTGCATACGATCTAGTATGCTGTAGTACAGCTGCCTGTATTTCAATTCATCATCTCCTTTTCTTCGCTTTAATGGTGGTTCCATTGTATTGGCTGAAGAATTTTCATTTTCCATATTACTCCATATGGACGGAAACCCACTACGTCTGAACTCGGATATAGTATTTTTTAACTTTGATACCTCTTGCAAGCAGTATGCTATGTCTAGACTTTTTGTCTGAAGAATATTGTAGAGCACATCTGTATGTGCGAACACTCTAGCATAGACTTCAAGAAGAAATATATTCTGAAACTGTGTGAAAAAATACAAATATCCTTGAGCCTGCACAATTACATCATCATCATCCCAGTTTTCTTCAGAGTCATTACAAATGATATTTTCAAAGAAAGCAGTCAGTTGTTCTCTGTATTCCTTTACTGTATTTACAAGCCGAGATGTAAAATTCCATCTAGTTGGTGCTATTTTTGGGAGTTTCTTTTTCATAAATTCCTTGAGTTTTCCTGATCTTTTAGGAGATGATGAGAAAAATGCAGCTAAACCCGACTGTGTTTTGAAAAAAATGCGGCATTCTGGGATGGATGAAATAGTTTGTTGCAAAACTAAATTGAGAACATGGCTGTAACAATGGACAAATAGTGCTTGAGGATACTTTTCTTGAACTTTCGTTTTTAAGCCATTAATATTTCCCGCCATAACTGAAGCACCATCGTATGTCTGTGCAATTAACTTATTGCCGACATTGTAGCTATTCTGCTATAACACCTTCCACATGCTGAAACAAAGCAGCAGCAGTTTTGTCCGAACTGACATTTGTGAATCCTATAAACCGTTCTTGAACATTGGCAGTACTGTCGACGTATCTTAAAACAGTGGACAATTGACTCTGATCACTTGTCATCAACAACAATGGCCACAAAAGGTGCTTCCTCTATTTCAGATTTTATGTTCTTTATCATAACCCCACTTATAGCAAATATTAAGTAATTCTGAATTGCGGGAGAAGTACCACGAAATACTGTTGAACTCTCAAGATGATTGGCCAGTAAATGGTCAAATTCACTTAAGGAACTTAAATATTCAATATAATTTCTTCTATTGTCTGATTCCACACTCTCATTATGATCCTGAAAAGCCAATTCTTGTTTTCCTAGGAAGTAGACTGCGTTAATAAGACGCAGTAAAATCTCCCGATTTCTTTTCACAAGAGCATTGTGTGGTTGATGTGTAGAGCTTTTTGCTTATCTAGCTGTAAATCAATTCTTGTCTTCCCAAAGTTTGCAAAGTTCATGCTACTACAAATATGAGCTTTTGATTTGTCGTGTTTTAGGACTGCTGTTCGAAGGGAGTTCATGTTAGAAAACTCCTCTTCTGACCACACATTAGTTTCGCGGCTAATAACAAACATGGCCAGCAAAATAGTTTAGACAGTTTAGAGCTACCACACAACCAATTCCACTTACCATATGATGTTGAAGTGAAATGGCGTGTGTACTCACGCTGTTTTTCTTTTACGTTCATGGACAAATTTAACTCAGGAGTTGGTCTTTCCATTTTCACAATTTCAACTTTCTCGTTGTATGTACGACGGTTAAAAGGCACTTTTATTAAACCTTCTATTACACAGTCATTTTCAACACAAACCTCTCCAGAAACTTGTTCTGTCATATTTTTCACAATATCACTTAATTGGGAAATTAAAAACTTCATAATTCACAATTAATATAACTCTTAGACACTCGAACAAATCACAAATTTAAAATACTGAACTGCAAGAACACAATCACATTCATGAGCTAGCGTACTAAGCCTATTGTTGCTTCGCACCTTCGAAGAAACCGATCACGAGAGCGGCAACTCACCCGGCAGTGAGCGGCAGTCGAACGCAGTAGTCATTCGTTCAGGAAGTCATCCGACCTAAGTTGACGGTGGCACAACAAAAATGGTGTTCAGAGGCGAGATACGACGCGAACTACTCATAGACACGTTCTATTCAATATGTAGCTGTCTATCAGGATACAAGGGAAACTACTGAATAATGTTTATATATTTCAGACTGATAATAATGTGTCTACACTCTACACCAGATGTCTTTGGAGCAGACCATAACAAGGGTCTCAATGCATCTCATGTTATCGCTGCGCTCCCATTGGTTGGCGAGTCATTACTTAGCTGAGAGTGTTGTAGACACTAGCGCGTGCATATCCTGGTTACGAGACTATTTAGAGACGCGTCCACTACTACAGTTTCTATTGCGTCTAGCATCTGTGTGGTGTATGAGCAGACGACAGCAGTACAACTAGTGACTGATGCAAGAAGGTATGTTCAAAGACATTACTTTATTTTTCACTTTTCGTTATATGAACGTAGTCGATTACTTGAGGTGCCTAGAAGCAAAGTCAGCAATCTCCACTTTTTTTAGAAACTTATATTATGGCAGCATTGGATCCACCTTGGTGTTTTCTAGCAATCTCCAGAGGTGAAGCAAAAGCAGCTGTAAAAGGTTTAATTTTCATATTGAAAACCGGGGTTAGAAGCAAAGGCAGCAATCTCCATGCTCAAATTTGATAATCTGAGAAGCAAAGCCAGCAATATCCACATTGGCCAATCAGAGAATCCCATTTGGTCATGTGACCGTCAGCTGTCTTCTTTCCTTTTTCTCATTGTTATTATGGTTATTACAGTGTCAGTTCTATTTCTCTGAGGTAAAAGTAAACTAAATTACTTTGTTTTAATGAAGACAGCTATCATAAAATTTCCAGTAAAATGAATAGTATAGAGAAACATTCTCAAGAGACCAACCAACAATAATCGCAATGAGAGGTGAAAACTTTTACTTGCGTGACACAGGCTGCTTTAAATACATAACAAAAAAAGAAACTCATGTCACTCAAATGGTTCCAAAACGCATTCCACCTCTACAACCAAATCTTGTGCAACCTAAGAAAATTTCTGATGTCAAACGACTGCTTCAAATCCACTTCAGTGAGAATTGGCGTCAGAACGCAAAATTGAATTTTTACAAGCCGCCAATTGACAATGTTGATACATTGGACTTATCTAATGAGGTAGACACTAATGACTGTGCGTGTGAACTCATGGAAGAATCTCCAGAATTGTGTGTGTAGCAAGATGAACAATAAGACTTTTCAAATGTTGAATATTGTGAAAAAAAAAATTGTATGTTTTGTTATCCCTAAAATAATGCTTATAATTCAGAATTAAATTTGATAATTACACATGACTTCTGAAATCTGCAATAAAACCTGGCAATCTTCCTCATCTTACATGCAAAGACTATAATATCCATATCTGAGAAGCAAAAACAGCAATCTCCATATTAAAAGCTTTAATATATTGTTCCACAGTTACTTTGAAGTAAAGATACTATGTAAAATTGCTTTTCCGATGTCTATTTACATATGAAAATAGTTTTTTATGGAATTGTCGTTCAGTGAACACCTCGAAAAGTTTTTTGCTTCTACTGTAATATTTTCCAAAGTGGAGATTGCTGACTTTGCTTCTAGGCACCTCACTTAATTCATACACATATATTTAGTATCGTGTGAACCGCACTCTCTTGCATTTCGTTCCGTTTATATCTGCTCCAAAGACATCTGATATAGAGTGTAGTAGTTAAGTTATTTTATAAGAAATGTGTGTTATAGTGCATAGTGTATAATATGATGCTACGTAATAATTTGCGTTTGGCGGATACTGGCTGATTCCCTCCAGTAAAACAAAATGGCGCACAATCTCGAACAAGCTATTGTTAATCTTGTAGTGTAGGCTTTAGCTATTGTTGATTACAAACCGAAGTAACGGAGAACTAAAGATCTATCTTCAGCTACCGCGTTGAAAGAATGGACAGGCTTACCAGGCAGCTTACCGATTTATGAATTTTTCAACAATATTGACGCCGCTGCGCTATTAGAAAATTTAAGTGAAGAAGATAAGAAACACATACTCAGACTTAAAATAGCAGGACCAGCATTCGAATTTTTGCAAAGTAGACCGGATCTCATTCAAGATGGCGCCACCTTCGCAGACATTAGAGCCGCGTTTGAGGAGAGATTTAGGGGAAAAATGCCTGATATTTCTATTATGTATAATTGTAGAGCTACAAACGGCCACACAAAAGGAAACGGAAAGCCCAGAAGCATTTGCGGATAGGATTAAAGCTCTCAGTTTAAAAACCTTAAAAGAGACAAGGGACTCGTTAGAAAGACGCATACTCACAGAAGAGACGGAACGTCGATTGTTAGGCGCATACGTAGCAGGATTAAGAGGGGAAATAGCCAAATATGTTCGGTTAGGAAGGCCAAAGAATATGAAAGACGATGTCCAGTTAGCCGTCACCGCGACGAACGAAGCGAGACAGGAAACAGGTCATCGCGACGTATTCATAGTAACAGAACATAAATTCCGTCACAAATGTCACCGCAACGGGCACATGACTAAAGATTGCCGTACGAAAAAGCCACTTTCCACCCCGCGTCACCAGCAGCGCAGAGACTCTAAGGGAAACAGTCACTACCAATACACCAATAGAAATAGAGGTGCCGCATATGGATTTTGTAGGGATACTACAGTGTATTACTCTTGCCGAAAAAGAAGTCATAAAGCAAGAGAGCGTTTTCGTAATGGATATGATAGTCCAAACCAGGGAAATGGGGATGCCTTGGCTCCAAACCTCGTAACGTCAAGGCAATAAATAAACCATCCGCTTGCACTCTCCTCTTTACCAGTTCACGCGTGGCAGGACTCCTGGCCATCGCAAGGGTAAACGGGAAGGTAACTAAGTGGTTAGTAGATACAGGGACAACCATATCAATCGTCCGACCAGGGTTAGCAGGGAATACAATTAATGATACCGATAAAAGGGCGATAAGTATTACCGGGAAGAGTCTTGAGATAAAGGGAAGACAAGATCTTGAATTAGAATTTACTAATGCGGTAAGGATCCCGCACAGTTTTATAGTATGACCAATAAATGCAGGCCCGGAAGTAGGTGATTGCTAGGTCTAGATTTTCTACAGAAACATAATTGTATCCTCGATGTAGGAAGCCGAAGGTTGAAGATGAAGGAAGGCTGGGTTATAAATTTGGCAAGCGAATCCACATGTCACGAAAAGGTAGGCGTAATTGATTTTGGAACGGCCACCTAAAATAGGTCAATGACTCGAGCGCAGCAGACGCAGAATTTGAGTCCGTCGCATTAAGTAGAACACAGTGAGAGGGAAAAGTCAAAATGTCTTAGGAAGACCCACATCCTAAATCTGAATCCCGAGGCGTGGTTGTTAGAAATAGCAAGGAAGCTATTATACCGCCAAGAAGCGAAGTAGTTGTCTTAGGACGGGTTAATGGAAATACCACCAGGGAAGGGGTAGGTTCCAATAAGAGAAATGCGAAGACATTTCAAGACAAAATTCCGATTATTCTCGAGCCGGCGAGTTTCGAAATAAATGGTGCATATGTTGCTAGAAACCTCAATGACAATCGAGCCAAGTAAGGGTCAGTTAGTCCCCGTGAAAATCATAAATTGTACGGGAGAAGAAATACGAGTGCATAAGAGACGAATATTAGGAGAAATTGAGTACCAGTATAGTGATGCCTCACCACAAGAACACGATAAGTCCCCATTGTAATGTTGTAAGTGCAATAAGCGAAAGTTCAGATAGTATTGTAGAATCTATCAGCTTAGACCATTTGAGCGAAACAGATCAAGTAATAATAAGAGAAGTTCTCCACGAATACCGAGATGTTTTCCAGGATCCTACACAAAATGAATTAGGGTGCACCAGTAAGGTGAAACACAGGATTAACGTAGGAGACGCCCTACCGATCAAGAAAACACTCTATAGGTTGCCGCACAAGTATAAAGAGGTAGTCAAGGACATGTTACAAGGACATGCTAGATAAGAGCATAATCCGACCGTTTGCCAGCCCGTGGAGCGCACCCATAGTTTTAGTCCCAAAGAAATCACCTGATGGAAGCGAGGAAATGCGATTCTGTACTGATTTCAGAAGTCTAAATTCTGTTACCCATGGTGATTCATATCCACTCCCTAACATCGTAGAAACACTCGAAAGTTTATCTGGTACTAAGTACTTCAGAAAAATTGATCTATTCAGTGGCTTTTGACAAGTCGAAATTGAGGAAAAAGATAAAGAGAAAACTGCCTTCGGTACACCCATGGGGACGTTTGAATACAATCGAATGGCGTTTGGTCTAGTAGGAGCCCCGAGTACTTTCCAAAGACTAATGGATGGAGTTCTAGCAGGCTTAAAAGGCGAATCGGCTTTTGTTTATATTGATGACGTCATTGTCTACAGTTCAACAATAGAGTAACACACGGAGAGGCTAAAAGAGATTTTGCAGTGTTTAAGAGACGCGAATCTGAAAGCACATCCCCTAAAATGTACTTTTGCAGTACCCGAAATCGAGTACTTAGGTCATGTAGTGGACTCGAGAGGCGTACGTCCCGACCTACAGAAAATTCAAAATTCCAGTTCCGAAAAACGCAAAACACATAGATCATTCCTAGGTCTAGCAGGCTATTACCGTAGACATGTTGACAACTTTGCTGAAATTGCTAAACCATTGTCAGATCTCACAAGAAAGGGCACCACATTTGTTTGGACCAAAACAAAGGAAAATTCATTTAGCACGTTAAAAGAAGCACTGTGTAGTGAACCAATCCTGAAATATCCTGATTTCAGTAAACCATTTATGCTAGCGACAGACACATCAGGAACTGAGCTAGGAGCCGTTTTATCTCAAAAGATAGAAGGGAAAGAGCACCCAATTGCATATGTCTCACGAGTAGGTACTACAAAAATCTGAAAGGAATTATTCCACCACAGAACGTGAGCTATTAGCTCTAGTACAGGGACATCATTTTATTTTTACTTGCATTTTTATTGTACCTGCATTTCTGAATGTACTTCACTCTCACCCCTTCACTAATGTCCTTGCTCCCGTCAGACACACAAACTTACGGCTGCTGTTACATTCGAAGTCTTCAAGCAGTGAAGTAAACACTGCAGTGTGTAGTGTGTTTCATAAATATGATTGCGTTTTCTATAGAAGAAAGAACCTATATTAATAATATCGTACTAAAAAATTATATTCAAGAAACGATAAATTCATTTTCAGAGAATATGCTTCAAAATGTTTTTAATAATATGCGTACTGAATTGAAGCCTGCATTGTAATGAACGGCAACCATTTTCAGCAACTTGTTTAAAAATTTAGTTTAGCTTTTTTTGAATTGAGGTGGCTAGAAGCAAAGGAATGCTAGTGACATAAAGTGTAGTGTTGGCCTATTGAAATATTATAGTGTGGTGATACTAAAGGGTAGAAATAACCTAAAACTAATATACGTAAGTACATTAAATTGAAAAGTGAGTGAAATTGAATTTGTAAATAAGGTACAGTATATACATAATGTGTGCTATGGCTGCTCTGTCTGGAAACTGTCGTAGTTGTAGAAGGATTGTAGTGAAAGGATTGGTATGTAATAATTGTAATTTCTGTTTTCATTGGAAATGTATAGATATAGATCCTGATAATTTTGTTGACAAAGGTAGTTGGGAATGTAGTGATTGTATATATGATAGAAAGATGCGCGATCAACTGGAGAGAATCAGAGCCCTAGAATTGGAATTAGATGAGGCAAAGTGTGAAATTAATAAATTGAGAGCTTTGAAGGATAGCATTAGTGTTTCGAATAAAGAGAGATCTCACACTTGGATGAAACCGAAGAATTCCAAATCTAGGAGTAGACGTTTCTCTGCGGATGATGCTGCATCAATCAAACTGACCAACAAATTCAGTGCTCTTCAAGCAATGAATGTTGATCAGGAGAACTCAGACCCAGTATCGACACTAGTAAAGGTAAGTCAGAAAACAGATAAGGTTAATGATTGTAGGAGTAAAGTATTGATTTTAGGAAGCAGCCATGCAAGAGGTATTTCCTCACTTTTGAAGTCGAAACTGGGCGATGAGTTTGAAGTATCTAGTGTATGTAAGCCTAATGCTCCTCTCAAGAATGTTGTTGAGGATATGATGAAATTGAGTTCAGATTTTTCTAAGAGGGATCATGTAGTTATAGTGGGTGGGCCAGGTAATAGTATTGATAACGATTGTAACTATTCTATTGAGAAAGATGTCAACAACATAATTGAGATGAGCAGCCATACCAATGTGGAGTTTCTCGGTCTTTTCAGCAGGTACGACAAGCCGTATCTTCACAGGAGGGTGCGGAGCGTGAATATGCGGCTTGAGCGGGCTCTGATGAGGCCTGGGGCATCACACATTGGTTTGATAGATGTAAGCCCTATAAGAAGGTATGAATATACGTCACATGGCCTGCATCTGAATGGTAGAGGCAAGGAGCACCTTTCGGTTCTTATTGCTAATAGCATCAGAGGCAGCCATGTTAAAAAGCAGAGTTGTAATATTCCTGTGTTAGTTAATGCTAGGGCTTCTCCTTTTTTAGGTTAAACCTCCCACCAGTAAGGTGTTTGAAACAAGTTCAACTAAATTGTAAATGCTCTGATGTTTCTAGTAATGAACACAGTAACTTCACTATTTTTCATCAAAATATTAGGGGATTAAAACAAAAAACTGATGAATTGATCACTTCTTTAGCAACTCAAAAGCATAAACCTCAGATATTATGTATAACTGAACATCATATGAAGCAACAGGAAATACTACAACTGTCTTTACATGGATATGTATTAGGTTCTCATTTCTGTAGACATGTCTTCCAAAAAGGGGGTGCCTGTATTTTTATCAGAGAGGATCTATTATTTAGTAAAATTGATGTATCTGATTTTTGCCTTGAACAAGATATTGAAATCTGTGGAATACAAATTGGTTATGAGATATCAAATTTAATTATCTTATGTGTTTATAGGGCGCCAATGGGAGATTATAAGAAATTTACAACTAACTTAGATTCATTATTGAAAAGACTTTATAAACCACATACCGAATTTGTAATCTGTGGTGACATAAACATAGATTATCTATCAGAAAGCTCACGTAAAAGAAAATTAAACTCACTTCTTGAAACTTATAATCTTAGTCACACAGTAAGTTTTCCAACCAGAACACAAGCTGGAAGTAGTACTGCCATTGATAATATATTTATAGATAAAAGTAGATTGAATTCCTATTCAACAGTACCATTAGTCAATGGCCTGTCTGATCACGATGCACAAATTCTAAGTGTTTTCAATATGAGTGAAAAATTCCAAAGTGTTAATCTAAAAATAAAAAAAAAAAGGATTATAAATGCTGAATCTCTTCATCATTTAAATACTTGTCTACAAAATGAATCTTGGGAAAATGTATATAGTACCGATACCATTGATATTAATACTAAATTTAATGCATTTTTCACTACATTTACGAATTATTTCAATGAATGTTTTCCAGTCAAGGTGGTGAAAAAATGTAAAAGTAAAAACACGTGGATAACTCAGGGAATTAAAATATCATGTGCTAGAAAAAGGAATCTATATTTAATGAGTAGGAATAGTGATGATCCTCATGTTCTTAATTACTACAAGAATTACTGTAAAACTTTGACAAAAGTTATAAAAGATGCAAAGAAAATGTATCTGAATGAAAAAATACAAAATTCAGATAATAAGATTAAAACTATTTGGGATATTATTAAAAATGAAACTAATCGATATATTTTTTTTTTCATATACTTTTATTTAAAAACAAAGAAATTAAAGAACAAATACAATTTAACAGCTGTCAAAAATTCCAATTAATGTGTTTACACTTTTTTTTTTTTTTTCATTACATGATTTTTCTTCTTCTGTAAGCAGCTTCATCATACAAGTCTGAGGCGTTTTGTTTTATTCTTAGAGAAAGAGAGCTATAAACACAAATCAATGACTGTGGTCGTTAGAGTATTGAATGCGATGATATATAAGATCACCTAAACATTTGTTGTATTTTTTTTTTTTTTAAGAAAGTTCAATGTCTTTCAGTTTTAAGAACCATGTCTTAGCTGGAGTTACACGTAACATAGATTGTTTTTCATCATACAGCACACGTTTCAGTTCACGAATTTCAGGATGTTCACTAGACAGGACGTAATGCACTACACCATGAATAAGCCACAACTGAGTTTCAAGGTTTTCACTTGAACCAAAATCAAAATGGAGTATTTTCCGTAGAGCATCATTTGGGTTAGTCGACATATCAAATTTACACAGTTGATGTTTTAGCCACGTCCAGATAGTTCTAGTACCTTGACAGCCTATTAGTCTGTGTTGAATGGTATCCAGTCTATTACACTTTCCACATGCTGGCGAATCTACCATGTTGTGTTTATGTTTCTTGGATTCTGTTGGGATGACGTCATTAACCATCATGTAGGATGTTACTAACCATTCTGTTGGCACATGCGGAAAATTTAGATTTTTCCAGATGCGGGACCAGGGACGATTTGGGAATTTCTCTTGTACAGAAGGCGTCGTAGTCATACGGCTCCGTAAGACTTTGTAGATAATTTTAGAGGTGCGCGGAGAGTCTGGCTTCAGTTCTGCTTGTTGGAATTCTTTCAAACCTTTGAAAACACAGCGATACGCACCTGAAACGCTGGATCCATCTACGTGTTGGTTGTTCCATCTCTGAATATCCACGACATCCCCACTACCTTCCATAGACAGCAGTATCCGTCGTATCAAAAGCGATTGGGCTTTGATTGCTACATCGACCAGGTTTTGACCGCCTTTACCCTTTTTATTACGAAGTTGAGATCTACTGATTCGATATACATGACCTGACCAAATATAGAATCCAACTGATTTTTCCACTTGTTGTGAAAACTTTGCAGGCATTGGCAATGTTGAAGCTGCGTACCAAATTTTGGATAAGAAAAAAGTGTTGATATGCCAAATCTTCTGAAGTAAGTTGAGTTTGCGAATCTTGTGTTTATTGATGACATGACGTACGGAGTTAACTATTTGTTCCCAATTACGGGTAAGCATTCCCTCTAATGTTGATTTGAAGTATATTCCTAGAATTCGGACTTCATCACGCACTGTGAACAGAGTTGGTGAGAACTCAGTCTGCTAAGCCCCCAAAGGCAACAAAGATGATTTCTTGTAATTCAAATTCGCTCCAGAAGCCAAGTTGTGCATCTTCACCGTGTGTACCACAATTTGTTCATCTTCAGGGTACTGGAGTAGTACTGTCACGTCATCTGCATAAGCCCGGACTGTAAACTGGAGACGTTCAGGTTGAAGCTCTAGCATACGATTGTGTATCGTGCAGAGAAATGGTTCCAATGACAGAGCAAATAATAGCATTGAAAGCGGACAGCCTTGTCGAACTCCCCTCTTAATTGGGAAACTTGACGTAAAGTATCCATTTAGTTGCACTTTTGATCTACCAACAGCATAAAGCTTTCGGATAACGGATATCATAAAGTGTGGCACATTAAGTTTTTCAAGGACCATGAATAAGAAAGAGTGATTAACACGATCGAAAGCTTTTTCAAAATCTAAGGATAGTATCGCAGCTTGTTCTGTGGGATGCGCTTGTAAGTATTCAACGATATTTCGTAAAGCAGATAAATTCCAGAAAATATTTCTACCGGGTACGCCGCATATTTGTTCCTTTTCTATCAAATGTGGGAGTAACGGTTTAAGTCTATTGGCCAAAACTTTCATCAATATTTTGTAATCTGTATTAAGCAAGGTAATGGGACGGTAATCGGCAATGGTACGAGGATTTGTTTTGGGAAGTAAAATGATGCCTTCTCCAAAGTTATAAAGCTCTTCTTGTGTAGTGAAAATGGCACTGAAGGCTGCCAAGAGGGGATTTTTTAAGATATCCCAAAATGTTTTATAAAAATCATATGTGATGCCGTCATTTCCAGGGGATGTGTTTGTTCTTGTGCCTAACAATGCTTGTCGGAGTTCCTCTTCATCAATCGGCTGTTGTAGTAGTTGTTGATCTTCTAGGCTGATGTGTCGATTAACATTTTGTAATAACGAATTACACATCTCACTCGATATGGGATATTCATTAAAAAGTTCTTGGAAATGTCTCGTGGCCTCATGTAAACAGTCTGAAGTTGTCGAAATTTGTTGATTGTCATTGGTCCGGAGATGATGAATGTATTTTTGATAACCTCTTTTCTTTTCTTTCACTACATGCAACAATGTTCCTTTCTCCTTGTCCATTTTGGATTTGGGTCTACACCTTATCATCACGCCCTGCATTATATGTTCATGGAATTGAAATATTTTTTGTTTAATTTTATTCATTTCCTCGTATACCTTTTCTCCTTTCTGAATCTCGCCATGTAGTTCATTTAGTACTTCATAATAAAAAGAAAGCGTCGCGCGTTGCTCACGTGATTTTATTGACCCTACGCGCTTAAAATATGATTGGATCGCCGGCTTGACTGTGTTGATCCAATACTTAAAAGGTGAATTAGCCTGTAAGGGTCGCTTTTTGTTGATTAGATGAGATAAATAAGTGCTAAAATCATTTTGATCGTCTTCTTTGCTATATAATGATGGATTCAGTTTCCAATAACTACGTCCTGTGGTAGCGAGCTTTTCTTTTATTCTGAGGGTCATAGTAAAACATTCATGATCAGAAAATGCTATGGGCATGATTGTTGCATCGTAAATGGCATTACTGGTGTCCTTATCCACATAGATTCGGTCCAATCTAGATGCCGACTCCCCCCCCGAAAAAATGTAAACTGCACCATTGTAGGATGGAGAAGTTTCCAAGCATCTTTCAAATTTAATTCTTCAACTAGTTGATTGAGTATATTCAAAGAGTGAAAATATTACTTGCATTAAAATCAATGATAGTAAAATAGATAACCCAAAATCAATTGCAAATCATTTTAACGACTTCTATACAAAATATTATTCAGAACTTAAACATTCAAGATTGTGCAGAAGATGCTGCACTTGGTTACCTAACTGATGCATCTAACACTGAGTTTTTAGGTCTCAAATTTATTCCCACTACCGCAGCAGAAATCATGCATGTGATAAAACAACTAAAAACAAAATATTCCTCTGGATATGATGAAATTCCAAGTAAAGTTCTGAAAGCTTGTTCTGAAATATTATCCCCTCCGTTAAGCTATCTATGCAATTTGTCAATGCAATGTGGTATTTTTCCAGAAAGACTCAAATATTCAATAGTAAAACCAATATACAAAAAGGGAGATAAATGTACTATTGCTAATTACAGACCCATATCATTATTTACAACATTTTCAAAAGTGTTTGAGAAAGTTATGTATAATAGATTATATCATTACCTGGAGTCCAACAATATATTAATTTTAGAACAGTTTGGATTTAGAAAACAAAAATCGACAGAGAATGCTGCTTTTAGTTTGGTGGATGAAATACTAAATTCATTAAATTCGAAACTACATGTAGGTGGGATTTTTTGTGACTTGGCTAAAGCATTTGATTGTGTAGACCATAGTATATTAGTAAAAAAATTGAAGTTTTATGGCATTAAAGATGAGATGTTGGGTTGGTTTACATCGTACTTATCAAATAGAAAACAAAAAGTAGAAATAAATGTACCAAATAGCCATAAAGTTACTTATTCAGAATTTAGAAATATTAAACATGGTGTTCCGCAGGGGTCAATTTTAGGTCCATTGTTGTTTCTAGTTTATATTAATGATTTAGCCTTGACCATAAACAATTCATCCCATGTAATTTTATTTGCAGATGATACAAGTGTAATTATTTCAAGCAAACAATACGATCGTTTTATAAACACTTCTAATACAGTGCTGAATCTAATGAATGAATGGTTCCATGCAAATAAACTAGCACTTAATGTTGATAAAACCAGTGCAGTCTAATTTAGTACACACAATAGTGCTCAGGTTTCCTACAGTATTCGATTAAATGGAACTCATCTCAAAGAATCTACAAGCACAAAGTTTCTTGGATTAGAATTGGATAATCACTTGAACTGGAAAACGCATTTAGAATGTATTACTCGTAAATTGAGCTCTGCCTGTTATGCATTAAGATCCTTATCTACTATTGGTGATATAAACTTACTTAAAATGTCATACTTTGCATATTTTCACTCTGTAATGAAATATGGATTAATATTCTGGGGTAACTCGTCTGAAGCTAAACACGTTTTTGTTTTACAAAAGAAAGCTATAAGAATAATGGCCAGTGTGCATAAAAGGACCTCATGTAAAAATATTTTCCGAAACTTAGAAATCTTGACTTTACCTTGTGAATACATTCTTTCCCTAATGATGCTGTATATTAAGAACCAAGATAAATTCAGTACTAATCAAGACATTCATCCTTTTAATACAAGACATAAATCAGATCTTCATCTACCCTCTGTTAGTCTAAGCTGTTTTAAAAAAGGAGTTCGCTATTCATGTATAACAGTCTTCAATGCACTGCCTAATTATCTTAAAGATTTGAAGAACAACGAGAAAAGGTTCAGAAAAGAATTAACCAAATTTCTACATACTCATACCTTCTACACAATTGATGAATTGTTTATGCTTGTGAATTGAATTATTCTACTTAAATGACATGTACAATTGTATATAGCTCAACTAAAATATGTTTTTATATTGACTTAATCTGTTTACTATGTATTGTATTTTTTGTTTAGCATAACTGATGAATTGTATGTACTGTAAATTGAATAGTATACTGTATAGGTCAACTGATGAATTGTTTAAGCTTATAAATTGAATTAATCTACTTCATATGAATTGTATAGCTTAACGAAAATAAGTTTGTAAATTGAACTAATTTGATTGTATATGTTTGTATAGTTTGGCTGATGAATTGTATATGTTCCTAAAATGATTACTAGTCTGTGTAGCTCTACTGATGAATTGTATATAGACCTACTGTAGATTGAATGGTAATATGTATAGCTCAACTGATGAATTGTTTATGATTATAAATTGAATTAATCTACTTGATATTAATTGCACAAATTTGTATAGCTTAATGAAAGTATGCTACTTTGTATTGTATATATTTGTATAGTTTTGGCCGATGAATTGTATATGCTTTAAATTGAATAGTAATCTATATAGCTCTACTGATAAATTGTTTGTGTTTGTAATCTGAAGTAGTTTGCATGATATGTATTATCAATTTCTGTATATCACAACTGGTTGAATTGTTTATGCTTTAAATTTAATTAAATTGTTTTGTATTATAATATAGCTCAACTTATGAATGATCGTTTGCGTTTGTAAATTTAATAATCTGATTGGCTATGTATTGTATACTTTTAGTAGAGCCATCGATGTTGCTCAGTCGACAGACTCGCTGGGCTGCTGATCCGGAGCTGCGTTCAGGCTTGGGTTGGATCCCCCTTTGGACTTTGGTTTCTTCGGAGGTTTTCCCCAGCCGTGGGACTGAAGCCGGATGGTCTATGGCGAGTCCTTGGCATCAACCCCTTTGATTTGATTACCCCCTTTGATTTGATTACCTGGTTGGGTTTTTCCGAGGTTTCCCCCACCGAAAAGGCAAATGCCGGGTAATATTTTGGCGAATCCTCGGACCTCATCTCATCTCACTACATCTCGCCAAAATGTAAAAAAATGTAAAAAAATTGTACAAAATTGTAAAAATTGTAGAAAATTACTAAATTGTAAAACTATAAAAATTTGTAAAAATTGTAATTGTAATATTGTAAAATGTTGACATGTTCCACATCTTAAAGCTTCATTGCTCATGTAAGATCTATGGAATAAAATAAATGAATGAATGAATGAATGAACATTTGTAATAACATGAGTTAAGTGCATCCAGTGTAAGCTAAAGTATCTAAAATTTTAGTGGCAAAGGGATATTTTAATCGCATCACACATTAAAATTTAAATAAAAATTTCACCGATTTTACGAAAGCTTAAATATTTAAACCCCATTTTCTCAAAAGTAACTTAAGTGCACTTACAGCCCTTTATTTATGTCCCCCTCAATTTAAATGCACTATCTATATTGTATTTTAACACCAATAATTAGTATGCTAAATAAAGTAGACATTACATAACGAACATAGCCGCCTGAAAAGTTGAGTTTTTGAAAAAAAAAATGTTACTACTCTACTGTATTTTAATAAATTCCGTAAAAGTGATGATCAAACTGAAATATATATCGCATTTCCCTACAACATAAATGGATACACTACTTTTCTCTCCTCATATACCTAGTAAAATGATTTGTTTACATATTGCACTAGTAACATCAAACTCCTGTAATGGAAGGGGGCAACAGTGTTTCCGAGTATAGCCAGGTTAATGTTAAAAATGTTGGTAAAAATAAAGTGATGTCCCTGTATGAGCTACAAAGTACTTTAGATGTTACCTATACGGTCACAAGTTCATCGCAGTGACCGACCATGCAGCTCTTCGTTGGCTAATGAGTCTCAAGGAGCCGAGTTCGAGACTGCTCCGATGGACGCTCAGATTCTCTGAATTTAATTTTCAGATTCAGTACAAACCAGGAAAAAAACATCAGAACGCAGATGCTCTATCTAGAATTCATAAAGTGCCCTTTGTTACGATCGACAAGATGGAATCTCAATCCGTTCGAAATCTACAATTGCCGAACCGCAATATGCACAACGGTTGAATGACGCAAATCAGTTTAAATTAGATGACAATGGGATTTTGTTTCGAATCCAAAATGACCGTGAACCTTGTTTGGTAGTACCTATACCATTGAGATTGACTATACTAAAAATATATCATGATTCACCAATCGGTGCACACCAAGGTCAAAGGTGGACCTATGACTTATTAAGTCGAAGTTTCTATTGGCTAGATATGAGATCAGACGTGGAAAATTATGTTGCAAATTGCATGTCATGTTGGGAAAGAAAAACAGGAAAACATCCTGTAGCCCTCTTCAGGAGTTCGGTGAAGTGGTGAAACCTTTGAATTAGTTAGCATGAACATCCTTGGTCCATTTCCAAAGACCACTTCCGGAAACGTCTATCTATTGATTTTCATGGTTGCCTTCACGAAGTGGAGTGAAGCTATTCCGATACCTGACCAATCTGCGGAAACTGTAGCTAGGGAATTTGTCACAAAAATAGTTGCTAGTCATGGAACCCCTAAACAAGTATTAACTGATCAAGGCAGAAATTTTGTATCTACATTGTTCAAGGAAGTTTGCAAATTGCTACACATAAAGAAAATACAGACAAATCCGTATCATCCTATGGCGAATGGACTAGTTGAACGCAGTCATCAAACGTTCACGGCAATGATGTTTCACTTTGTGCGTTAAGACCAAAGAGATTGGAATAAGTGGATAGCTATAGTACAGAAGGCGTACAGAATTACACCCCACTCGGTGACCGGGTACTCCCCATTCTTTCTCTTGTATGGCAAGGAAATGCCTCTGCCATTTCCAGTTGATATGAGTCCGAAATTTCCAAGAGAAAATATAGAATCCGACCCTATAGTTGGCCAAGCCAGGAAACTAGAGACAGCCTACAAAGTGGTTAGAGAACGGTTAAAGCAAAGTAAGACAACGCAAGCGAGACAGTACAACACGAGGCGAAATGTGAAAGTTCAAACATCTGAGCTAGGAGACAAAGTATTCATACAAAGCACAGTGTTGAAAAAGGAAGTAACGAAGAAATTAGCTAAACCATGGACAAGCCCAGTTGAGATAGTAGAAATACTAAATGAAGTCAATTACCGCATTCGCTACGGAGACGGTAGAACACAAGTAGTTCGTGTAAATAGATTAAAGTTGTGCCGATGTCAGGTTGACGACATTCATCCTACCAAAAATAATACGGAAAGTATGTATACGCACTATTGGGAGAATGATGAAAGACCCCTGGGAATGGAATCGAACAGAGAACCCCAAGGTGAAGGAATAATCAGTGAAATGTCAGGAATGGCGAAAGAAAACGCGTGGGCATCAAAAAATGAGATACCGCTAAGCGAATTAAGAGAAAGAGTAGGAAGAGATGAAGATTTTGAGTCCGAGGACGAAATCCCTCTCGCCTCGTGGAAAGTGAGATCAGATGATCCTCCCCAGGCACACAATTCTGCTGAACCAGACCATGAGTTCGACTCTCCTCATAATTCATTTAATGCTCCCAGTGTGAGTAATGAAACAGCCGAACAGAGGAGCCAACCAACTTCACCTCGCTACGGATTGCGAACTAGAAATATTTACTAACCTATTGGATTACAGATTATCTAATTGTCGCAAAAAAAAGTGATCTAATAAAATATGGGGACGAGAATTATACTCTCTGTTCCCCGGATGTAACAATATTTTCAGCTACTCAGCCGCAATTCTAGCCAGAGTAAACTGAGGAAGCCTGTGTCATCGGATCTGAACGACCTTCGACGTGATATCGTCCATTCCAAGAAAAACCCTAAGTATATTGTATAATGTTAAGTTGGGCATGAAGCTCGCCTGGAGATGCCAAAGTTCAAAATGGGACTTGTAAAATTTACTTCTACTTTTGTAACTTAAAATAACTGTATCATAAATAATTCTGTTCATCGAGTTAACTGTTATGTAATATGTATATAGATTTCGAAACATTTTGAACAATGACATAATATGTTTCTAAGCTTAGGATCAATTTAACATAAGGATATTATTGTCTTGAAGGTTAATATATATGTGTAAATATTCAAATCCAAACGTATCTCAAGTGATGATTTAAAGAAAAGACAGTTGATGTGAAAATTGAAGTTAGACATTCATAACTAAAACTCTTTCGTGGTTGAGTAAATGATTATCTTAATTTAATCATTGTGCTATTCGAACTTATGTACTGTATGTACTCTAGGCTTCGAGAATGCAAGACGTACTGCCGGACGCCGGTGGTGTAACATGAACAGCAGCGTAAGCAACGGGAGCCACGAAGGATAGGTGACGTCACTCGCCAGCTGGAACACTATCAGCGCCTAGCATGGGATTCAACCGCATGTGTCAGCAGAAGGAGAATATTGTATGTACGAAAAGGGATCCAACACAAAAAACAGAGTTAATACTTGAATGCTTTTAGGATAAACATTTTAGCTTAAGAATGGAGTGAATTACATTGAAAAAATGTGTGTGTGTGTGTGTGTGTGCGTGCGTGCGTGCGTGCGTGCGTGCGTGCGTGTGTGTATAGAAAAGAATATATTTCGGGGCCAGAAAAAATAAAAGTGAATGAGTGTGAGAGAGAGAGAAATAATGTTATCTTAATAATATCCCATATTGTAAAATTTTATTGTAACGAAAAAGAAGTATCCAAAATCTATTATTGTACCTAGAGTTGATAAGTGTTATAGCTGGCGCCATGCAACGAACCGAACCAACACAAAATCATAGAATACAGTATCTCAAAGTTTAACACTGAAAATCCAAAACCAATTAGAATACATTAAATGAACGTTATTAATGATTCCGCTCTGCCTATGTAATTCAGCGACCACCAGATTCATAGTATACATGATGTGCATGTGAAAGCCAATGGCGAGGGAATAAATACCCCTTAAGCCTTTCTGAGCAGAAAGAGTCCCTGACACGAGATTAACTCTTGTGGTGTAGTCACATAAACTGTAAATGTTAGGGTTCGTTCGGAACCTAAGTCCCGAAATGATGACTCGAAGAAATTGTAGAGTATATTTATTATAATATATACAAAATACAAATACTGAGCTCAACTGTAGAGCTCCCAGTAGCAAAAGGCCCCTCTGGTAATGAATTCCATGCTTATATTATCCGAGGAAATGAAAAACTCCACCCTATGAGGTCATCGGCAGCCAATTAGATTCAGAACCATATGGTCATTACCTCCCCATGAGGTCATTAGCATCCAATTAGGGGTAGATGTATTTTTAACCATGAGGTCATGAATAGCCAATAGTAGGCATGTATGGATAACATCTTTTAAGTTTATCACATGAGTGCTGCTTACTCTGACCATCTTACTTGTGATGAGAGAGTTAATGTTATTGTGGCCCTCTGCGCGTGATTTAAGATTGTTTATACACGTGCACTACAGACTACTCATGCGGGCGACTTCATTTCCTCGTGATATTGATACAACTAGACTCAGCTTGTTCCATGAACATAATACAGATTAATAATATATAATATTAATTCTAAATACAATATTAATTCGATAGATAGGTAATCATATCTCGTTATGCCTCTATATATGACACGCCCCTCCTTATTAAAAGTTTTACAATCTTTGTGAAGTTAAACTTTTCTTTTTGTCCAGTGAATTGGATCTTGAAGTGATTTTGTCATCCTACGTGACTGAGTGTTTGATGATAGTGATTCTAATGATTGAGCTTTAATCTGTTCTAACATTTCTGATACTTCTTCGTTTCGAATTGGTTGCTTTATTAGAGGGTCTTGTCTTTTTGATTTTGGTATTAGTTCTAATTTTATATTTTCATGTTCATCTTCCGAACTAGTATATAAATCATTTTGACAAACAGTAGTCTTTTGTCCATACTGTTGATTTTTAATTATAATAGGCCTGCAGCATGATGAACAACCTTTCTTACAGTCCCTAATTGCATCTTGCCAATTACAATATCTGAATAACCATAACCCACATTTACGACAACTAGAACAACAACAACAACAACACAAGCATAATGCAATACTAATTCCAAACACAGTACTACAGTAAAACCAAGTAGAGTATGAATACCAGAATGATTGATATTCTATTTTATCTTCCTCCTTTTTAATTTTTTGTTGAATGTCATCTATTCTTATTCCCATGTACTTAAAGTCTGAGGTTGATGAAAGGATATTTGGATAAGGAAATGACATTTTTATTTTTGGAATAACCTCTTCTTCCATTTTAGTGAGACAACAATCTATATCCATTGGTACAAGAGGAATAATGTCTGTTGTTGAGTGGTTCATTACTTCATGTTTTATTGGAAATATCATTCCAACTGACGTTATTCCTTTACACTGTATGGGAAGTACCAATTTACCTCTCTTATACAATTTCACTTTTTCCTTCACTTCATCGTCACACACAAAAGTTATATCATCTACTTGTGAGGTTACATACAACCAATCATTACTTGGTGCCAAAGGAATCCAAATGGTTTCGCTTAACATCATGTATTGTTCTAGATTTATACATTCTTCAGGATAAACTTGAGTTGAGGGATGTATGAGCCCTGTCATACAGTCTCGTGTATTGAATAAATTTATGGGTATATTTTCAATGCATACTAAATATTTTAGTCCTGCCTTCTTACATTGATCAATTTGTCGTTGATTTAGATAAGCATATTTTGTCTTCATAGAGTTTGTAGCTATGTATTCCGTGTGAGGTTGAATAAATTTTGAAGTTTTATTATTTGGTAATTTTATTGGAAATGGAATCATATCATATAGACTGAATTTTTCTCTTTGCACAAGTGGTACCTTTACCCTATAAACTAACGACGTAGAAGATTTGAAAATTGTTGCAGTTAGAATTTGGTCAACCTGATCGTTTGAAAAAGGTGGTAATTGCAATTCAGGGGGAACTGCATTAGCCAAAAGATTCTTAATTTTTACGTAAGGTATTACCTGCGGTTGAATGATTCCTTGTCTTCCATTTACTACCATTGTTATTAGCAATGTGTAATACTCAAAGCAATCATGATATCCTAATTCTATATGTTTAATTATCAAATTAATTTTGGTTATCACGTCATTTTCATGTAACGTTTCTTTCCATTTCTCTCCCCATGCATTAGTAACTGTCTCAAAATTCTTTATCATTTCTTTTTCATTTAACGTTACTTCCGTGACTGTTTCGTTGATACTGATCAAACTAGACTTCAGTATTGTTAATTGATCTGCGCTTAATTGCAAAAACTTTAATTGTTCCGCCTGCATTTGATCCATTTTCCTTTTAGAGGTTTCAATTTCAGCTTCTGTTGCGGTTCCAAATAAAATACGAAATATTTCTCCTACAAAACCTAACATTGATCTTTTGCGTCTCTGCTGGTTAGGACCAATAATTTCATCTAGAGTGACTTTTAATTGTTGGACACCAAACTTTCTTGATCTTATGTCAGTCAACCCTTGCTCACAATCGGTTTTATGAAACCATGTAAAATCCTTTATGGCTTTACATTCTTGTTCTAATCTTGTAATGCCCTTTTGCAATGTGTCATACAAATGTTGCACAGGTTTTAAATCTACGTACATGATTACGTCCCAAGAGTATGGCGTAAACCACACATCATTTACATGATTAAAATATAAACCTGTTTGTCCTGAAATTTCGTCATTCTGTATTCTAATGCCTTCACTTACTCCTATGTATCCTAGAATCATTGCTATATAGAGAGTCATCCGCATGATGCTCTGCAACAAACAAAACAACATTGTCTTATTCTTTACATATTGTTACTCTGTTAATATGTACTATAGACCTCTTACGACCTGTTCCACCTATTTTACACAGTTCCACGTTTACTCCTTGTAAACCCCTTACTTCATATGGTCCCATTATCTTACTCTTTACATATTTTTACTCTGTTAATATGCACTATAGACCTCTTACGACCTGTTCCACCTATTTTACACAGTTCCACGTTTACTCCTTGTAAACCCATTACTTCGTATGGTCCCTCCCACAAAGAATCCAATTTTTTCCTGTTTTCTTTCCTAACGTAGACCTTCATGCCTACTTTTATCTTTATTTCCTTTTGTTTCCCATTGAATTCTTGAACTCTATGTTCCTTACTCTGGATTAATAACTCTCTGGCTTCTTGCCTTGTTATTCTCATTCTCTGTTTAAACGTTGCAACAAAATCATCATAGTTATACAGAATCCCTGCCTTTTTCTGTAACTTCCTTGGGATATTTGCTATCCTTCCGTACATTACTTCATAGGGGGTATATTTCGTACTACTATGGGGCGTAGTATTGTAAGTAAATACTGCGAATGGCAACCACTTGTCCCATTCATCCTGTTTCTTAGTACAATAACATCTTAAATATTCGACCAACACCTTGTGAGCTCTTTCGAGACTTCCATTTGACTCAGGGTGATATGCACTGGTATGAATTTTGTCAATCTTAAGAATTTTACATATTTCATGAAATACCTTACTCATGAACTGGCTTCCTTGGTCTGTTAAAATTACATGACATATTCCAAATTGTAAAATTATATTATTTACAAAAGCTTGAGTTACAGATTCTACTGTCATGTCTATCATAGGTACTGCTATAATATATTTACTTAACATGTCCTGACATGTTAATATATATTTATTACCGTCCAGTGATTGTGTTAAAGGACCCACAATATCTAGTGCTATTTTATCCCAAACGTTTTCTGGAGTGTCTGTTATTTGCATTGGTGCCTTAGGAATAACCTGTTGTGTTTTATTTACTTGACATGTTTTACAGTTTCTAATATAGTTAGTAATGTCTTTTAACATATCAGGCCAACTACAATATAACTTAATTCGTTCATAAGTCCTTTGCACTCCTTGATGACCACCAATAGGACATTCGTGAAGTTCTTTCATTATTCTGTATTTTCTGTCCTCATCCATTTCCAAAGTTTTCCTTTCTACGTCTACATTGAAAGTTATTCTACTCAAACAATCGGCATTCACATTTCTCTTTCCTGCTTTGTGAATGACTTCAAAGTCATATTCCTCTAACAAAAGCCTCCATCGTAATATTCTTGAACCTGGATCTTTTATGTTCATCATCCATTTTAAGGGGTGATGATCGGTTACTAATGTAAATTTAGTCCCTAACAAATATGGTCGAAAATGTTTACAAGCCCATATTATGGCTAATAACTCTTTATCTGTTGTGCTATAATTTAATTCTGCTCCATTCAAGGTCCTAGATGCATAAGCTATCGGTTTATCTTTTCCAATTATTCCTTGACTTAAGATAGCTCCTATTGCCACGTTACTAGCATCCGTAGTTAATACAAATGGTTTTGTAAAATCAGGAAATTGAAGAACGGGAGCTTCCGATAGTGCTCGTTTCAGTCTTTGAAAACTCTTCTCTTCTTCTTCAGACCATTGCCATGATTTACCTTTCTTTAACAGATCATTTAAAGATTTGGAAATTTTACTAAAATTCACTATAAATTTTCGATAATATCCAGCTAGTCCTAAAAACGACTTTACATCTTTAGCATTCTTGGGTGTAGGGAATTCTTGAATTACTTTTACTTTATCATTATCAGGGCTAATCCCTTCCTTGGTTATAATATGTCCCAAATATTTTAATTCTTCTTTCAGAAATTCGCATTTGTCTGGCTCTATCTGAACTTGATACTGTCGGAATAGGTCAAACACAGATCGCAATCGTGTATGATGTTCCCCTAATGTTTCTCCAGCTATTATTAAATCATCTACATAAACAAAACAACGTGTCCCTATCATGTGTGAGAGAATAGTATTCATGAAGCGTTGGAATGTGGCTGGAGCCGATTTTAATCCAAACGGCATTCTCTTAAATTCAAAGTGTCCGCTAGTTGTACTAAATGCTGTTTTGCACTGATCTTCCTCTGCTAAAGGAATTTGCCAATATCCACTGGCACAGTCTAAGGCAGAAAAGTATCGTGCCCTTCCTAATTTATCTAAAATATCTTGAATATTTGGCAGTGGGAAACTATCCCCTATCGTCTCGTTATTTAATTGTCTAAAGTCAACACAGATACGCCATTTTCTTTTCCCCGACGCATCTATTTTCTTCGGTACTACTAACAGTGGAAAATTCCATGGACTTTGACTTGGTTTGATTATGTCCTGTTCTAACATAATTTCTACTTGTTTTTGTACTTCATCCTGATGGGCTTTTGGTAACCTATAATTCTTTAATGTCAGAGGTTTATGCGGATTAATATGAGGAGTTGGAATAGTATGTGCCAAACCTTTTACTTCGGTTAGTCTATCTCCTGGCAATCTGAATATATCATTATATTCTTGACATAAAGATAATAGTTCCTCTTTCCCTTCTTTCACGTGTGCTAGTCTGATAGTTTGCTGTAAATGTTTTAGTCGGTCGGTTCCATATAGCGGTTTAAGATGAGTATTGCACAATAATTTCTCTAATACTGGGACTTCCGTTATGGTTTCTTCACTTTCTGACAAGTTAATTACAGAGACCATAAATGTATTATCCGTGCAAGATACTATACCTTCCGCGACATACACTGTCATTAAGTTGTTGTTTAGGACAATATCTGTCTCCTATTTCTTGGGTAGGAAATGCGATAATAGTTTCACTCATTTTAGGTGTTAGGTATGTTTGTGGAATTCTTTCATTAATGGATTGCCTTATCCAATCTCTACCTAATATCATATGAATGTTTGAATTTGGTAATTTTGGTATAACATATAATTTTGTCTTAACTCCCGCTATTTCCATACCAACCCATCCTTTTATATTCATAGTTTTACCCGTAATCCCCTTCACTTCCATGGGTTCAACGTTAATTGAAATATGTGAATGTACTTTGTCAGCTAGTATGAATGAAAGACCAGAGCCTGTATCAATTAATGCAGTGCATATCCCCTTTATGTCCTTATTTTCTAACTTTATTAGAAATTCGTGCTGTTGTTGACAGTCTTGCGTAGTACAACAACACAGCCTCGACTGCTCAGGTGTGTCGATATCTAGTTTCCCTGACTTGAGTTACTTCCCCTGGAAGATCCTCGGTTTCCTCGTAGACCACCCCTATTTGATCTACAATCCCTTGTATTGTGCCCTATGCGTTTGCAATAGTCACATACTGGTGTAGAACATTCCCTCGCGAAATGTCCTATCTTATTGCATTTATAACACCCCTTTATGTCCACCATGTGAACATTTTCTCTTTTAATCCTATTTCCTTGAACGTTCTGTGGGAAACGTTTCTGTACGGCATTCATGCCCTTATCCTGTATTTTTACGTTAGACCTACGGTCACAATCCTCAATGACTGCTCTATCTATTACCTCTTTCAATGACATTTTCTCCGATATCATTTTAACTGCTTCTCTTACTGCATCATGCAAAATTCCATTTATGAATACATTTCTACCTAGTTTAATAATAATATTCTGTCCTCCTTGTTTCTCTGCATTACTCCACTCTGTTGTAAAACGGGCAGTACTATCAATTGTGGCTTGAATCAACTGTTCCACTCTAGCCCCCCATTGAGTTATGCTTTCATTGGGTTTTTGTTTCACTTGACACAATTGAGTAGTATAGTAAGCAAAAGTTCTTTGAACAGAAAAATGAGTTTCAAGTTTCTCTTTTATTTCAGCCCAAGACGTTATAGTGGATGGACGAATGTTCAAAGTACGTTTAGCATTACCAGTGATTTTGGCCAAAATGTATTTTACTAAAATAGGTTTTTGATCAACATGAACAAGTGATTCTGCTGCCTCTACATTGTCAATAAATTCAATTAAGGTAGAAGGTTCGCCTGAGAAACCTTTCTCAAATAATTTAGCTGCCGCAGTAATAGAGAATTCATTTGTTACTTGACGTTGTCTTAACAAAGTTGCTATTTGTTCTTCTAGAAGTGCTATGCGTTCTTCATTTTCAGGTATCAAATTATTTGGTTCTGGCATTGTTGTAGATCTAACGGGCCCTTTGTATTCTGTGAAATATACTATAATCTTAGGAAGATATATAAAGGATTGACGACGTTCCTCGGAACTAGTAGACAAAACTCACCCAGTAACTAGTGACTGTTGAACGAAGGCGCGCTCCCATCGAACGTGGATCCTCGGACTTCAGTTGTCAGGGCAGTCGTCCAGTGAGGCTGCTACGCGGGTCGCCAACGGCTGGAAGTGCCGGAAACCTTGATGAGTGACGGGCACCCCGAAGAGGAAGAGCTGAAGCAGGAACAACCGGCTCGCAGCTAGGGCTGTTGTAACTTCTTCGTCGTGGAACAACCAGGATCGATGAAAACAGCAAAGTGTTGAAAAGAATATCCTCTACGATGAATTAGTTGTTAATATGTCGATCATCATCACACTGTCGCTGCCACCAAGATGGTTTATGTGGTGTAGTCACATAAACTGTAAATGTTAGGGTTCGTTCGGAACCTAAGTCCCGAAATGATGACTCGAAGAAATTGTAGAGTATATTTATTATAATATATACAAAATACAAATACTGAGCTCAACTGTAGAGCTCCCAGTAGCAAAAGGCCCCTCTGGTAATGAATTCCATGCTTATATTATCCGAGGAAATGAAAAACTCCACCCTATGAGGTCATCGGCAGCCAATTAGATTCAGAACCATATGGTCATTACCTCCCCATGAGGTCATTAGCATCCAATTAGGGGTAGATGTATTTTTAACCATGAGGTCATGAATAGCCAATAGTAGGCATGTATGGATAACATCTTTTAAGTTTATCACATGAGTGCTGCTTACTCTGACCATCTTACTTGTGATGAGAGAGTTAATGTTATTGTGGCCCTCTGTGCGTGATTTAAGATTGTTTATACACGTGCACTACAGACTACTCATGCGGGCGACTTCATTTCCTCGTGATATTGATACAACTAGACTCAGCTTGTTCCATGAACATAATACAGATTAATAATATATAATATTAATTCTAAATACAATATTAATTCGATAGATAGGTAATCATATCTCGTTATGCCTCTATATATGACACTCTCTGTAAACTCTCTCTGTTGCTTGTGTGTGTGAATGTATTCCAGAATCTAATCCACAATCACTAGGCCAGACAACAAGTTCAATGAAAAAGCACGTGCCATTGAGGCATCGTCTTTTTGAAATGAAGGGGCATTCAGTGGCGTATACTGGTTAAAGGGTTTGGGCTACCGCTGACCCTATTATTACATAAAATATATCTAACAATTACTTTAATTTTAATTACTATGGTAAAACTAATAATACAAAATTATTACATTATGTTATATTATAAACTTTTTCTTTTGTAATTTCCTTGGGCTACCGCCGGTAGCCCCGGTAGCCCGCAAAATACGCCCCTGGGCATTGTTATGCCTCAGGGCATAAGAACGCCCTGTAGCATGATTTCCTGTGGGGTGTCAAATCTGAAACAGTCCAGGAACAGTGTCAGCGGAATACATGGTCTTTAGCAGAAATGTAATACAATTCCAGCTTGTGAAGTAAATAGATGCTTAGCCAGCGTTAAAGAGTTTTGTCGCGCGAGCGGTAAATCACTGCCTACGATAAATGTATTCTTACGCCACGAATTACTGCTGGACTATTCGCAATGGTCCAGTGGAACAAAGCATGCATTTTAATTGGTTAAATTAAATCACGCATTGTTCGATTTCTTTTCTTACGCGTAATCTCATTAAAGCGACTTATCACTGTATTGCAATCAATCGAATTATTTGTAACAGAGGTTTGATTAAGACGACATCTTCAAGCACGAATAATCAAAAGGGGTTAAAGCCTATCTCACCTGTCCGATAGCGTGGGTGGTACCCCGTTCGGGAGACCGATAAGAGAACATAAAAAGTGATGGTGAGAGGATACAGTCGGATGGTGACACGGTCGGGCAGGGATCGAGGACCAAGTCGTAATGGCGTCGGCAGAGACAAGAGATATACTATTGTAAGTAACTTGTTATGTATATTTGTATATATTTAATAAATCGAGCATAGTTTCATTCATAACTAATTCAGTCTAGAACCTGAGTTCAGTAATCATGTAGTTTTCCTATGATATCCTGAGAGTCCCAGCTCTTTCAGTAAAATAGTTTCTTTTACATTATACGTGTAATGGTGATGTCAGAAATCCTGATAAGCCTAAGTGTGAGCGGCAGTCGAACGCAGTAATCATCCGTTCAGCAAGTCATCCGACCTAAGTTGACGGTCGCATAACAATATCATCTCCATTCCACCAATTCATTCGACGCTGAGTGACCTCGTTATATAACAGACTTATAAGCTGCCGGAAAAAAAAAAGTTCATACATTTTGTGTTTCCACGGTCGAATGTGGAAAGCTGCACTGTGTACTGCATTTTCGGCACTGTCCCCCAGAGCATGGAAAGAAAAAATATATGCACATATAATCAATTAACCGAAGTATAATCAAACTCACATCCCCAACACTTGTGTCCCTTTCCCTACTCCATCTACGCCGGTTATCACTAGCTGTGTTAAATTACATTCCAAGCATTCCGAAAATTTTTTAGGCGGCATTTACAAGTCTTTCAGAATTTTCGAAACAATTCCAGGGATCTAAATGTAATTCACTGATTAGATCATCCAAGTTTCTTGCAGTATTGTAGGTCTACCGGCATGTCGCGTTCTCAGGTTGCGGATCGAGGAGACGGCCTCCAGATATAGAGGTTAGTTGTGAATATATTGAATAAGCGGACAGCCGATGAGGGGTGGTCCTCCAGCGGGGGGGTTGGGCGAAGGGCTAACAACCCATCACCGTAAAAAGCAGCTTGTTACGAAACCTTCAAATAAGCCTCGGAATGGGACTGATTCTCTGGCACGACCACAGCAAAGGAATAAGGTTTTGAGATTTGGTACTGGCAAGGATAAACGTGATCAAGGATGAAACTCTCATTCAATCCTGAACAGATAGAAAAACTATTTTGGGCAACTACGAAATATACATAGGCAAAGTACAAATGATCAGGACGAAATTGAAATACAAACTGTTGAGCCATTTATACCCGAACCCACACTTTCTGAAGTCGAAATTTCGATAAAAAATCTGAAAAATTATAAGTCTCCAGGTATCGATATGGTATATGGTATATTTCTCAATATACTCGGTCCTGCTGGCCCTTCACATTTCTGTATTCGGGCCAGCATTTCCTTACTTACACTATTTACAATTTTAACAAAGCCGTGATGTGACCCTTGAAGCCTGTCCATGTTCCTTTCACTTTCACTTAATATTAATTTCTTGTCCTGTTCCTACATTCAACTTCATTCCCCTTTTCTCATAACTAACTAAATACTGCCGTCTTGTAAATAACATAATACATTTAACCTTACGTATTTAATATAGAACCCTAACCCTCGTTGACTATTTCCCTAAAAATTCACCCTATTATTAAATACACTGACTAAGCACTTCTTATACTACACATTCGCGCTCGCAGCCTAGCACATTTGTTACACTTTATTTATAACCGTATTAGAACAAAACTATTATTCAATAACCCTGAAAAAATGTCGCAGTTCAATTTGAATTATCCATTACATAACTTACACCAGCTATTATTTGAACCCACTAATACACCACTTTCTGAGATTATAAACAGTTTTTTCTTCTCTATTGTCCCCTCGTTTCGCACTCCTAGTACGATTTGCACTCTCAATATTTCCCCTTCTATTCCCCGCACTTATTTCATTTCCTCGATCACTGCTCTCTTCTTCCGATGGTTCAGCATTCTTCTCTCCCCCCTTCTGCCTTCTAACTCCAAGGTCTCCAACTCTGTTGCTGTTTGATGCTTTGCTAGTTTTGCCGACTTGGCCTTGGGCTGACGTCATTCCTGCTCGTCTACTTGATGATGCAGCCGCTGCCTTTGAGTTCATCGCCTGAATGGAATCTGATGATAATGCTGATTTTCTCCGACATCCTTCTATCGCAATCTCCTGTGTCGCTGCCCTCTTGCCTTCCGCAACTTTACCTTTTCTATTCATTCCGCTATTATTTACAATTTCTCTTACTTTCTCCTTTATCTCTAATCTTTTTCTTTCATCAATGTTCTCTTCATTTGACGGTGCATTTAAGTTTTCTAAACAAAATTCGACATCGAATAACTCTCCATTAATTTTCAATTTATCCTTGATTAATTTAGCGTAATGTCCATTTTGTCTAGCTGCTTTCATAAATGGCACTAAGACACTCCTTCTGCACCTCATCTCGTATTCAAAATCTTCATCTATACTAATGCTCGAGTCTTTCAATGATTTCTTACTATACATGATCTTCTCTTTAATCATCCTGTTTGCCAGTTTGACCAAGATGGGCCTATTTTCCCCATGACCCATTCTATACACTTCTTTCACTTCTCCATTTCCTATGTCAATACCTAACCACTCCCAACACACGTTCACTATCACTTCATACGTGTCCCAAGACTGTTCTTGCACTTGCTCTTCAACACCAAAGAAGATCAGATTGTTCCTTCTTTTCTCTTCTTCTAAATATTTTACCTTCTTTTTTAATAGACTATTTTCCTTTTGAAGATCTTCCAGTTTGCTGTTAATGCTAACGATGGTCGCCTTTAGACTTAAGGTATCCATACTCCACAGATCCTTCACCTCACTTGTTATTCACTATAAAACGGCTTCCGTCTACTACTGAACTTTGATACGTTAGCGGGCTCGCGGTCAATCACGTCTTGCTCGGCTGATTGCTCATTGAGAACTGATGCCAGGTATCGATAAAATTCCAGCAGAATTAATACAAGAGGGTGGAGGCGCATTATGTAATGAAATTTATAAGCTTGTACTTGCTATTTGGGAAAAGGAAATTGTACCAGAACAATGGAAGGAGTCCATAATCGTACCTATCAGGGGGACAAGACTAGCTGTAATAACTTTCGAGGAATATCACTTTTGTTGACGTCGTACAAAATTTTGTCCAATATTCTTTTGAGAAGATTAACTCCATATGTAGATGAAATTATTGGGGATCATCAGTGTGGTTTTAGGCGTAATAGATCAACTATTGATAAGATATTTTGTATTCGACAGATAATGGAGAAAAATGGGAGTATAAGGGTACAGTGCATCAGTTGTTCATAGATTTCAAAAAGGCATATGACTCGGTTAAGAGAGAAGTTTTATATGATATTCTTATTGAATTCGGTATTCCCAAGAAACTAGTTCGATTAATTAAAATATGTCTCAGTGAAACGTACAGCAGAGTCCGTATAGGTCAGATTCTGTCAGATGCGTTTCCAATTCACTATGGGCTGAAGCAAGGATATGCACTATCCCCTTTACTTTTTAACTTTGCTATAGAGTATGCCAATAGGAAAGTCCAGGATAACAGAGAGGGTTTGGAATTGAACGGATTACATCAGCTGCTTGTCTATGCGGATGACGTGAATATGTTAGGAGAAAATCCACAAACGATTAGGGAAAACACGGGAATTTTACTTGAAGCAAGTAAAGAGATAGGTTTGGACGTAAATCCCGAAAAGACAAAGTAAGTTATATGATTATGTCTCGTGACGAGAATATTGTACGAAATGGAAATATACAAATTGGAAATTTATCCTTTGAAGAGGTGGAAAAATTCAAATACCTGGGAGCAACAGTAACAAATATAAATGATACTCGGGAGGAAATTAAACACAGAATAAATATGGGAAATGCCTGTTATTATTCGGTTGAAAAGCTTTTATCATCCAGTCTGTTGTGAAAGAATCTTAAAGTTAGGATTTATAAAACAGTTATATTACCGGTTGTTCTGTATGGTTGTGAAACTTGGACTCTCACTTTGAGAGAGGAACATAGGTTAAGGATGTTTGAGAATAAGGTGCTTAGGAAAATATCTAGGGCTAAGAGGGATGAAGTTACAGGAGAATGGAGAAAGTTACACAACACAGAACTGCACGCATTGCATTCTTCACCTGATATAATTAGGAACATTAAATCCAGACGTTTAAGATGGGCAGGGCATGTAGCACGTATGGGCGAATTCAGAAATGCATATAGAGTGTTAGTTGGGAGGCCAGAGGGAAAAAGACCTCTGGGGAGCCCGAGATGTAGATGGGAGGATAATATTAAAATGGATTTGAGGCAGGTGGGATGTGATGATAGAGGCTGGATTAATCTTGCTCAGGATAGGGACCAATGGCGGGCTTATGTGAGGGCGGAATTGAACCTCCGGGTTCCTTAAAAACCAGTAAGTAAGTAAGTATTGTAGGTCTACAGAGACATCTACCTTGCGACAGAGATAATTTTCATAGAAAGTGAACTTTAAATCTTTAATAGCTAGAATCCACCCATTCAGGAATAAGACTAATTTAATTGCGTCAGTGTACAACATGGGACGCTCCACTTTATTTTTGTTCTAAAGAGAGCCAAAATTACGAAATGTATTGCCCTTAAAACTACTCCATCTTCGATTATAATTTTACCATCTATTATTCCACATTTTCGAAATTTTGTAGGAATAACAGGAGCCCATGCATTTGGAAGACATCGACGCAGAGAATGACATGCAGCCCATGGAGTGGGACCCTATAACTAACCCATTCGAGCATCAGGTTACATCAGAATACCAGACAAAGATGGGATACTCAACGGAATTAATGGAATACACGTTTCACCAACAGGTTTAGACCTTGTGGCTTTCATCTTCTGTACTATACTCCGTTTCTGGAATCTGTAGAGTATAGGAACCGAAACAAGTCCTTTGCGCAAGTGGTGAGTGGAGGGGGCCAGTCCAATGACCGCTCTGGGGGAAAACATTGATTGAAGACGAGAGTCTAAAATGCCACCTCTACCTATCACCTTCTGTCATGCGCATCTTACCCCATAGCGACTGTGAGCCGATGCAGCTCGCAATATACTCCCGCACTGATAGACTCCGCCCATTTGTTTGTCGTAGGCTCCTCCCAAATGCGTCGATTTACTCCACAGATTTCAGAAATGGAGTGCAGTCTAGGTAAAATAATTGAAATAACATGAACTATTACTCCAGCAATATTCCTGGTCCACAGTGCAGTAGCAGGGAAGTGAGGGTTTAAGATTATTTACCTCTAGGAATACAAGGCTTTTGATTTGAGAAATATTCAAGTTAAGTTATTGCTTGTCCATAACGTCTTGAATGGGCAATTCTCTTAATTCTTAAAATTAATTTATACCGATTTTTTTATAGCTTGTATATTCGAATGTGTGGAAATATGTAGATTTTAACGACTACAAAATAGTATGTGTCTTTTGGAGTTTAGGCAACACCAGTTGTTACAAACACAGATCTACGAGTATGTACAGATATGGAAAAAATCTGGAGTTTCCTTATTGTATAAGTTTCGCCTACAACACACTGCGCATGCGCAGTAAACAAGAACCCCTATATGCTATTTGTGGACAGTCGTGTGACATTGTTGCCTAGATACAGGTGGACTCCCATGAAGACTCACTCCATGAAAGAATTTTGAGTAGAATAAGTACTTAGTGCGTATGAGAATGCGTAATATTTCTTTTTTATTACGATTTTGTTGAGACGGGCTGTTCGCTCTTTGTAACGCCTGTTCAATCTGGTTAACATTTTAGTGTAACTTTAATGGATCAGTCGTGGAAATGAAAAGTGCTGTAATTTTAAGTATGCTTTTTATGATGTACACAACAAACACAAACAGCGAGAGTAAGATTATTCCAGTATTCATATTAAACAGTGTAACGTACACGAATTTACAACATGAATACTTAATACTAAGACTGGGGAATTCTGCAAAACATAACCTATAGAAAGTGTTGTCTGAGCGGTAGTTGTGTTTGTGCTGATCATCATGATGACTTGCAATGTTTGGACCTACCTGTCTTTAGTGTCAGTCCAAAGACAAGTGCACAGCACATAAAATAATTTTCACATGCAATTTCTCATCCACTCAAATGTGAGCTCTGCTAGACATATTTTCACTCAGGGACACTAAGATTCAAGGGGCTTTCATAGAACAATACAAATTATCCCAAGCCTACCTGTGTGCCCCCAATCCACACAGCATTTGTTTCAAAATCTCTCTTATCACTGCATAAATTAATAATATTGAAGTGCTAGTTTCTTTAATCTTCACATAAGTTTAACTTCATCTTGTTCCTGTTTCACATCTAGGTATTGCGCAAACTGAAAATTAATAATTAATGGTATTTGTGAATTTAAAAATGGTGTCGTTCTAATTATTTTATTCTTAATGTAGCCAGAACATCATGTTTATTTCTTAGTAGGTAATAATGTTAATTTCACATATCTAGTATTTCAATGACATAACTTTAATCATAAATCATCCTGGAAGCCTAACTTTCTTGGTATCATGTTCGATAAGGATCTTAGTTGGCCTTTTCACATCGATGACCTTCATAATGCTTTAGACTCAATAAGGGGGGCAAAGACTAATTGGGATTTCCCGGTCTCTGATCGGGTCAAAAACCCTGATGGAACTGATATTTAACCCTTGTGGTGAATTTCGGTGAAGTCCGGAGGGCCTAATTAGTCAAATCCACTCTCCTCACCTCCACGCTGGGGCCCCCTGGGATCTTTTAAGATGCGAAAGAGAGAGTGGTGTGCGGAAAGCAATGGGAAGCTTCCGCATTTATTTATCCCAAGAAGAATAGTATTACAAATAACTGCATGATGAGTTTTTCTCCCGTAAAAAATTCCGGACGTAAACTATCCCCCCAATCGGATGTCCGGGTGGGGGATACAGGAGAAGGACGATTCATGCCAGAACACGAAAAAGAAGAAAGAAGACTGACGACTGCAACTGGAACAGGAGCTACTCTGCAGCCAGGTAAGTTGGAAAATTTGAAGAAAGCAATAAGAACAAACAGAGTGGATGTGATGGGAATATCAGGAGGGAGGTGGGAAAATAGTGGGGAGTTGCAAAAGGAGGCTAGCAATAGCGAAGGAAGCTTTTAATAGAAAAAGGAACATCTTCTGCGGACCTTTGGGAAAAGAACTAAGAAAGATAGTAAAGTGCTTCGTATGGAGTTTAGCATTTTGTAGAGCAGAAATATGGACATTACGACGAAATGAAGAGAAGAGAATAAAAGGATTTGAAATGTAGATATGGAGAAGAATGGAACATGAGAATTGGACAGACAGAATAAGAAATGAAGCTGTGTTGGAAAGAGAGGGTGAAGAAAGAATGATGTTGAAAATGATCAGGAAGGGGAAAAGGAATTGGTTGGGTCATTGGCTGAGAAGACACTGCCTACTGAAGGATGCAATGGAAGGAAAGGAGAAAGGGAGAAGAGTTGGGGGCAGAAAAAGATCTGAGATGATAGACGAGAATAAGATATATGGATCATATGAGGAAACAAACAGGCAGGCAGAAAATAGGAAAGATTGGAGAACGCTGGGTTTGCAGTGGAAAACCTGGACTTGGGAGAACAATGAATGAATGAATGACTGAATGACTGAATGTATTTTTTGTTACGGTTAAAGACCGCAGATTATGTAGAGGAAGCTATTGCATATCTGGCGAGGATAAAGCAATTTTGTGCATTAATCAATGCAATTGCCCACTTTCTACTGTACTATTTCATCTTCAAGTTTTTTTATTGTAAAAATCGGAGATATGCTTCCCCTTTACCATTTTTGATATCTTCATTCGATTTTGGTATGCCTTTTTTTCTCTTTTGCCTATAATTTTTAGGGCACTAAATTCAAATGCAGCCTTTTTTAAATATATGTAAAGTTATTTCATTCTTCTTCTATGTTTCCTGAAATTTTGATTTGTTGAAGGTGTTCCTTTATTCTACATTCATAAAGCCATTGAATACTACTATCTCTCAATAAATCTATTTTAAATATAGACCTAAGCCTATTATTTTCTTGCTTGAAATTTTTATTCTTTCTTTTATTCCATGGTTATGGTATTCTAATAGGGGATACAACTAAATGATAATCCGTGTCTAATTCTTATATTTCAAAGTGTTTAATATACACAATTGAATGCTTTGTTGACGTGAAGACACTTCGAGATATACGAGTAGCTTCTAGCCACATAACTTATCCTTTTCATTTGGAAATTTGAGAACTGTAACATAACACTCTCACTTATAGCACTCTGGTAATTGCTGGTACACAATCACACAACATTTAGGAGCCATCTGTGAATAAAAGAATATGGATAAATTAATTTCATTTTAAATGAAAGTCTAAACTTCCATCATTTCAGTTCCCTGAATGTATTTTTCTTTTAGGTTATACTGTACCTATACTAGAAGTAACCGTTACTATGCGATTCATCTTTTGATTCCTTTTCAGACTTCACTTTTATGATTCACTTATTTTTAATAGTTTGGAGACGTACAAGTTACCATACTACTGTCCGTCCGAGTGGTTATTTCGCAGGGTCGTCCAAACAGGGGAAATCACATAGCAGTTAGGCCTACTTACTTAACCGTGCCCTTTCTTTTAAATTATTTTAAACAGTTGTATAATACTACGTAAATTTCCAATTCTGTACAGCAAATATTTGCAGAGAAGAGTATCCACTAGTTCTTACAGAGAGGACAGGAGAAACGTTTGGGGCAAACCGGGATGCGACATAAGCATTCGGCTGGACAGTAGCTACCCATTTATCCTCTTCGTAGTTACCAATCAGTGTATTACGAAGATTTTAACCAAGAATTACACTTCCTTTTAGATCGACAAGAAGAAAATGACAAGATGGAAACGCCGATGATGGTGGAGGCTTCGAGCAGCGACCAACAGCGGGCATTTAACAACTGGAATGCGGAGTGGGAGAAGAGAGTCAGGCAGGGGGACCCGCAGAATCTGAAGAATTTGGAGGCTGGACTTCATTATTTCCAATTCGATAGCCGGGAAGGTACAGTAACTGTTTACATCCCGAAGTATACAATTGCTTTCAGCTATGCACAAGCAGCTCGTGGATACCCAGAGTAGCGCAATCAGCTAATCGGCCGCCATTGTTATTCCATTTCAACACTCTTGGGATAGGAATATTTAAAGTAAAGCTCAATTTAGGCAGTGTCCGTGGCCCTTAAAATTAAGAGTAGGTTATTTGATTCTGACTTAGACTATATTATTTCATTCCTATACAACTGTAGCATATACGACAAATAGCGAGCGCTGCGCTGGAATTGCAATGACTGATTTGTCGGTTTTCCGGCGCAAAGGATTGTGGTACTCTGGATATCTACGGACTCTGTGCACAAGTTCAGGAGACTTGAATTCTTATTAGTAGCGAATATGGCATTTATCCAGAGATGTCATGTAACCAGTTCTCACTAGTCGCCCGATTCACTTGTTGAATTAGTCACAATTCGTAGAATCTATTCTTAAATGTTTGAAGTTTAAAATACATTAGGTTCTTGAGAGAAAGCAAGAACATTAAACATTTTAACATGAAATTCTCTAGCTTTTTAATATGACAGTAAATATAATCGTATCATATTTTTAAATCGTTGTTTCTTAACCAAGTGTGCAGACAGTCAGAGGAGGAATACAATATCGACAGCCCATTTAGAAAAGAAAACAACTCAAAATTTAAAGTTTTGAGAAACCTGAATTTTGAAGCTTCATGTTATTGTGAAAAATCATCAAAGGATTGTTGAACTTAATCCAAATTGAAATCATGGAAATAGGCCTACGTAGATAAATTAACATGGAACAACCTAAAGCTTAGTATTCATATCATGAAATAATGTTATTTAATTACTCTGTCTATTTAGAATCCCCTATAGAAGATTTCACTTTAAGAAAAAAGCATTGAACATATGGGGCTATTCCATCAAATGACCAGTTGCCATAGAAACGTCTACCTATCACATAGCTTGTACAATGTACAGAGCGATCCAAAAGTAGCGCACATCTTAATAGGTTTCTATGGATGAATAAATGGGTAGACCTTATTATAACAATTTTTTGGTATACCGTCTGTATTTATGTCCTAATACGTTCACATGTATTTATAAAGATGAATTTGTTACATTTACTTACATCAGGTTTAACTTAAGTTACATCATTTTTCACAACATATGCTGAAAATTGCAGCCCCGTTCAGTAACGCATGTATAGCTCGCGCAAGGAACGATTACCGAAAAGCAATGGTGGCGTTGCTGTCTGTTTTGACGTGTATATGTAGGCACGCCGAGGGGGCGAGAAATGCTGGCCGATTGAAGTACTGTCTCTTCCAACAAGATGAACATATGAGGACACAGTTGTGGAAATGAAGAACGTAGCAAGAGAAAAATTTGAAGCTAATTAAACGCGTAACATATGTTTATGAATGAAATAATAATACCGTGCGATACAAGTCACGTATTCACATGCAACGGAACGAACTAAAGTCGTGATGTAACTATCATAACGCAAGACTCATTCTATAGATGTCATTTCTCTTCCGACTGTACTCTTGAATATCATTTAATCTATCTCATGACCTTTCCTGTCCGCCGCTCTTCCTTATCGCATTGTTTCATTCGCATTCCTTCCTTCGGTATTCTCTACTTGCGAGACCTATACCACGGTAGGTAGGCTATAACACGGTACTCGACGCGCAGACTACGAGGCAAGCCCCGCCCTTCTCTACGTCATCCGTTGTACAAAGTGTGAAAGCTTACGCGCCACAGACATGCATTAAAAACGGAGGAAAACAGTAACACTATAATATATGCATACACGCAGCAAAATACAATGAGCACTATTACTTAAAACATTGGCGTCTGGCTACGGAAATCTCCATAGTTAGGTGGCCAGCTGTAGGTGTCGGGGGCCACGGAGATTTCTGGTTTTACGTAAGGGTTTGTTTTGTCATATGTCAACTTTTGTAGATTAAGTCACAGGCTTTTAATTGTCGTAACATATTATTGAATAGGAAGTTTCTTATTACCTTTGGATCCTTCTCCCCTCCTTCCCCTAAAAATTTATAGCGTAAGGACACATTCACAAACCGTCAATAAAATTTCAGTTGAAACTGTCCCTGAATGAGGAAATTATTCTTTAGAGAAGCCGTCTAAGAGTATGGACATGCAATTCTGGAAAATTAGTAAAACACGGCATTCTCGTGAGAATGGTAAGTGAGGTCATAACAACGTATATGTAACATGGAAATATACTCATATGCTACTGAAGGAAAGAGATTAGAAATAGACACGATATACACTTTCTGGAACCGAACTTCTATCTACGGCATTTTCTTGAAAGAAAGACAAGGGTTTACGGTACAATAAGAAGCAACAGAGAGCTTCCGAAGTCTTTCGTTGAAGATGAAAATAATTTAACAGTAGAAGAGAGCGTATTATATAGGGAGGATGGCGTCTTCTTTAGATTTCGAAATACGAAAGAAGAGAGGAGTTAGGATGGCCAGCACTTTGTACTTGGTGACACTAGGAAGAAAGGAAAATGCTAGAGGAGGCTGTGTGAAAGCTCTCTTGCATCATTCAATAGAACAAATATGTACACAGAGTAAGTCAATATCTGTTCTACTATTCAATTCTGAGAAAAACTATAAAATGGAGCAGAAAAGTTGTGTTGTGATTCCTAAACTGTGCTTTAGGATCTATAAATTAAAAACTCTGACATGAAGCTGTTATATAAGAATAGGTCTATCTTGCTGGAAACAGCTAGCTACTGACGGAAATGATTTAATCTAGATGTCATAAGATACTTGTAGTTGTCTCTCTTCAGTTCCTCAAACAGACCTCGAACACTCTTTATAAAAATCAAAAATCCTTTCTGAAATGGCAAAATAACTTTCTTACCACTACACGCATTAAGTTGAACAATTGAAATAATTAATCTTAAACTTGATCCTGTTTTTCAGTTTCTATGCCGTAGATGATCTTTAAATTATATTTAGTGGCTGGCTAGAGTTCAACACATCGAATCCATCATTAACACATTTTATGAATTCTGATACATGCTTTTCTTCGGGAATAAGGTGCAAAATGGTTTTGGATATTGTATTAGAAAGAACTTCTGCGACCTTTCTTACATTTTGCTTCTCCATTCCACACAGAGTTAAATGATCATTTTGTATCTTGTATGTGTATTTCAGATCTCTTTTTTTGTAATTCAGAAGTTTTAAAAATGTATTCTCATTCACAAATTTCAAAACCACTATCAAGAAGATCGTTTCTTAAGAATTTCAGCGCATGTGGCACATCACAAAAAGCCCATATACTTATTTCAGGAACGTTAGTATTCTGAAATTGGGTTTTATTTTGGACACTTTAACAGAATCCACATATTACACGGCCTCATGTCATTTACGAATCCTCTCATCCTTAGGCCTATATTCTTCAATTCATATACAGCAGTATGAAGAATGGCAGGGGTTACTGCGCTGTCGGATCGTAAAATATTATCTATAAGAATGCGTATCATCATTTCCCACGGGGCGTGAAACGCTTCTGTCAAGTACGCTTTCGTAAGCCACTATCCATGTGAACGCGGTGTAGTAAGCTTGCCGGTGACGTCAAAAGCTCACGATTCGGTCGTGACGGGATCAAACATGTTTGATTTTCAGTCGTAAGCCGCCTGGCTTTAGTGAAGCAAGATGTCTTGTTAGCTTTGTTTTTAGATTTAGTAAGAGTGATACAATACAATTTTTGGAAGTATAGGTATCAAATAAAACATGTTCTGTACAATCCAACATTGGGCGAGTATCGGGATCGTGATAAACAAGCAGCAGCGGATAAACGAATGTCTGCTACCCTAAATATACCAACATTTGGACCGAAGGAATTTATAATGAAATTTAAAAACTTGAAAAGTTTTTTGCCAGGAAATGAGGAAAATTTCTGAGAGTGAGAGATCAGAAAAGTCTACCCATGAGATCTACAAACCTAAAGCTGCCTGGTTAATGAAAATAAACTATTTCAAGTGACATTCTAGTTCTGTTTTGGCAGTTATTGTTTGTTTCATACAGTTTTTGTGTCATATTTTGTTATAAGAAGTCGAACTCGCTCAAACAAATCTTCAAATTGTACCTCTGTCATTCTTAACGAATTTTTGAAATCCTCAGGATGATTTTTAAGTTCTCCTTCAATAAATCTTCAAGCTCCCAAAGCTTTGCGTTGTAGTGTCCACTGCCTAACCCACCATCTCCTTCTCTTGTGTTTTCTTCTTTGCAAGAAACGATTTCATTCGCTGAAACTGAACATATAACCCAGCCGTCGGCAATTTTGTACTCGCGATGACATCACTGGACGCAAGCCGCAGTACGTAAGATGTAATATTAGTCGAGGAGTATAGAGCACTCCGTTCGGATCCCAGTGGCGGACTCTCAACCCAATCATTTGACGTAGACTACACAATATTGTTTTATAGATGAACAGATTGTATTGTATTTCACCTTTATGTTTGCTGTGCTACAACAACCTAGGAAAATACTTCACAAATTGCCACTCTTAATACAACTCGTAAATTTTCGTCTGCTAGTCACGATCTTTGTTTAGATTTTACAAGTTTTAGTTCAGAAAAAAATTGTTCGGAAATATATCGAATGTAGAGACAAACATAGCGGCTATGTAGGGTCGCGGCAGGCGACCTATGATAATACTATAGATATTTTCTATGGAGAGCATTTTAAATAATTCTAAGCCAGTCTGGTGTGTTATACAATGACAACGTTTAATGTCCTCACTTATTTCCAGCTCTCTTAATATCACGTTAGTCCACCTAGTAGACTTTTTTAAAGTCGTATTTCGAGTCCCGTATGTTACTATAGATACTAATTACTTTCTGTTCAGATTCGTTTCTTCTATATATTTTCTTCATGCTTGGCATAACTTTTCTCTTATTGTATTTCCTTCGAGTGTAATGACATCGAGCAAATATTCGTATACAGAGAGATAATTCGTAACTCCGCGGATGAACATTACCATTTATACTGCATCAATATCTGTGTTTTCACCTGAAACGAGAGATTAGACCACTGTTCATGCATCTTTGATTTTATTTCTCGTTCAGCTAGTGTTTCAATATCCCTTATCCTCCTTTGTAATGTCTGTGTGGATAATTTCATACTGTTAAAAACATCAGATTATTCGGGACAAATAATGTTAGCAACTTTATTCTGACATGTTTTAATGAATTGTCTTTTATTTTAGCACTTCAATGATTTTACGATTTGTATGTATGTATTGCGAGTAATTTTACGGCTGTCGCCGTCTCCCGCTTCTCAACTTCCAGGTACTCCGGTTTTGACAATCGCCCATTTGTAGATCCCTGCAGACCATATCCTCCTGAACCTCCTCGCTCCATTTCTTCATTGGCCTTCCTCTTCTCTTTTTTTCCGGGGGAGTCCAGTTGAAGACCTTATTAGGCCAGCGGTCGGCTGACATTCTCTGGAGATGCCCATACCATATCAGGCGTTTAGTTTCCACTGATTGTAAGATATCTCCTGATACCTGCATTATATTTCGGACATCCTGATTCCTAATGTGGTCCATCCTCGAAACTTGACAACTACGGCGCCAGTAATCCATTTTTAGAGCCAACAATTTCTTCTTCATCCTGTCTCTCATTTCCCAAGTTTCAGATCCATAGGTACATATACTTTCTATTATAGTTTTATATATACTTGTCTTAGTTTTCCTTGTTACCTTGTCATTCCACAGGAGTGTATTTAATTGTCTTATGGCCCGCTTTCCTTGGCCAATCTTATTATTATCTTCATCACTTTTGGCCTGACTGTTGAGGGTAACACCCAAATATTTGAATGATTCAGAATTTTCTATTTGTGTATCCCCAGTATCTAAATTTACCTTGCTGCGACTACCCACAACCATGTATTTTATTTTCTTGAAATTAATTGATAGCCCCCCTTCCTTATTTTGCGATTTCCAAAGCAATAATATAACTTGCATGGAGTTCCCTTTGACTCAGTTTGTTCCATCATAATTTAATACTGGAACTGTTATTTGAATTTCGTTCTTCTATATTTTAATTGCTTGACTCCGTCTAGCCCTACGAAAAGAAAATTATTTTTATACTTATTTTCTACTGCATACATTTCCATTTACAATTACATTGGATATGTTCATGCTTACCTATGATTTCGTGATAATCTTATGACGTGTCGTAATGTCGCTAGATGTTTGATTTTTAAGTGTCTATTATAATTTTAGAACAGAAGAGGCGTCTACATTGTCACCATATGCACACCTACTGTTCCTCCCATTCTTCCTTAAACACACGTTTCCGAACAGACGTTGAAGGTTTTGAGAAAGAAACAATCTAATACAATCAGGTATCCACTGATAAATGTCTGTGTACTGGAGTTGTAGGGGAGTTGATTGGAAGGGAGAGAGTGAAGCAAAGACAGTTTACTGCGCTGCCCCTTCGACAGCACTATTGCTAATGATCACGATGACATTTTCTCCGATCCCTGCCATACATTCTTCAGCAACTAACCATGGCTACGTCTCGACTGACTACTTTGTCCTTCCGTGTGAACGGACCACGCTTTCCAGCAAGAAGGAACTGGCGTGGAGCAATCACGATATTTTTAAATTGACGCGAGCGTTTCACGCCCCGTGGGTACACAAGCCTGCTAAACAGTCAAATGTATTGTCGTAAGAAATGCTATGCTGCACTTGCATTTATTATTATTATTATTATTATTATTATTATTATTATTATTATTATTATTATTATTATGTCTTTTTCCATGTCAATCGTATTATTTATATTATATTTTAAGATCTCAAAACTAAAAGAGATCAAACCTACATGCATTTTATGGTGAAGAGATGCCTTTGTAATGTTCGAGGAGAAGGTAATGGATATTTAAGTTGTCTTTTAAAATCATAGGCGTTTTAGACAGAGCTCGTAACGTGACTGCTACAGCAACATCTTCGACTTTTTCCCCCTTCAAGTTACTGCTCTTCTAGTTATTAACACGGATTTTTTTGAGGACTGAAAATGGAGGATAATTTAATACTTTCATTTTCAAAAGTCTTAATACGGGCTTCTAAGTGCATATTTTAATGTTTTAATTCCTTCAAAGTTTCTTCTAGCTCTGTAATTTGGTCCGAAAGCATCTCATTTTCGGATTTCAACAATTTTTTTTTTCAAAATATCAATTTTTTCGTGTCAGAGATACTAGGATTAGTGAACACTTGTTCATTTCCATTATTAATTGCAGGACAATAATTTTCTCCCGTGTTCGAGACGCTGGAATCCAACACATTTTCTAGGATCTTTTTGTTATTTCTCCTCTCCATGCGTTGGGTCCGGCGTTCTGAAGGATCATTATTTGATTCGGGATTAGAATTCGGTATAGGCCTAGCTCATTCACGTAATATCCATTTATGTTTCAAAGTTGGAAGCTCCGTTTTAAGATCCCTTTCATAATAATTTTCACCAAAATGATAAGATCAGACTGTTGCGTTTTCTTCATTGAAAGAATCTTCCCTTTTACACAAATATGCCCATCTTTTCCTACGCACATCTTATTTAGGGAATCTGTGGAAAGTGATACTCGCGCGGGCAGAAATCCTTGTTGTAGGCTGTTTGAGCAGGTAGCAATAGCGCATACAAAAGGCATTTTTTCTTGTTTTGTTTTCGCAATAGCTACTTTCAATAGTACGTCATAATGTTAGTCCTTAGAACTAGACCAATTAAATTTATATTTCAGTTATGCAATATACGGTCGTAGGACATATTTTGACTGAGAAAGATAGCATAAACATTATTTATATTAACATTTTCCAGAAATTATTATTAAAACAAATGACCTTATGATGAAACTTACTTGTATGTACAGAATGAAGTAGCTCTATTAAACCTAACACAAAAATATGTACAATCACTATTTACAAACACAAAAAACAAACAATTTTCACTCAAACCCTCAAACTACTGTAAGACTGGTAATCCCCGCCACTTGGAGTGTACAGTACGATTATTTAGTCCTGACAGTCGCCGGAGATGTGCGCCTAGATCAGGCGAATCCATTTAGTTACGCCAAGGGGTGTATGGGTTATTCATTTGCTTGCCTTCGAAGCGATCGGGATGTCATGCGTGCGGTGGAGCGGCATGTTTCCAGTACAATTAAGCTGTACTGCATTCCTTTACCGGCCGCTCGCCCTTATCTCTACTCCGGAACTTTTCCCCTCTTTCGCGTCGCTGAGCTGTCAGGACTAAATAAGCGGTCTGTACAACGGCTGACGCCAGAGACAGAGTTTGCTACCGCGCACCCAGTTCATGACATGTACCGTGTTATACTTACAGTGGCATGTACGAACTCTTTTTACCATGTTTGCGGCCACTTTTTTGAGCACGCGTACACTGATGTTGTTAATCTCCGTTGTTATGGTACTCTTTAGTTCCTCCAGAGTGTGCGGTCTGTTTTTGTATACCCTTCCTTTAAGATAACCCCACATAAAGAAATCTGGGGACGTCAAATAGGAGGTCATGGACGCTACAATCCTCGAAAAATGATACGCTCACCCAAAAGCTCGCGCAAAAACTGCATGGTTTCATTAGATGTGTGACATATGGCACTGTCCTGCTGGAACCAACAATCACATTCATCACTGTCAAGAAGCGCAATAAACTGTATAATGATATCTATGTACACAACACTGGGCACTGTAGTTTCAAAGAAAGTGGAGCCCACTATACGACGACGTGAAACGGCACACTACACTCCAATTTCTTTAGAGTGTAAGGGGGTTTCATGGAACACATGTGGATTTTCGGTGGACCAAATTCGAGAGTTTTGACTGTTCATGTAACCACTAAGGTGAAACCACGCCTCACCTGTGAAGAACACACGGTCAAGCTCTGCAATTCCATGGTTGTCAACTAATGACCGCAACCATGTAAGCTACAGTACACTACGCGATTTTGTTTATTAGGCTCCTTGAATTCTTGAACACTGCGTACATGATAAGCACGAAAATGTAACCGCTTCATCGCTCTCTGAGCACTTCCACATGAACTCTAAGAGTGGAGCTCAGAGTGTCCGCGAACGTTTTGAAGGCGAACGCTCCATCACATTTCTCACCTCAGCCAGTTTAGCAGGAGTTAAAATGGCCGGTCTCCTGGTTCTCTTCTTGTCTGCAACTGATCCACATTCCCTGAAACTGACGATTACTCTCGTTATGGTCGAATTGTTGGGCACTACCACATCCGGATAATTCCTGCGAAATTCGTCTACAACACGTGTACAAGGACGACTGGAAAAATAATGTTCAACAACGAAACCTCGTTGCTCTTTGGAAAACGACATGTTTGCCGAGCAATAAACAAAGAACTATTGCAAGCGTCAGTGTATACATACACATCGCAATGACGACAAGGTTTGTTGCTGTTAATACCCATGATGCGGTAGCCGATAGCACTTTCCAACTGCATTACTCAATATAGACACCATAATTTTAATGTGAGCGACTTTTGGAGCGCTCGTATTAGGCAAGACCCATAGGCCTATAATCAATGCTTTTTTCTTAACGTGAAATCCTCTATAATTACTTTCTTCTCACAAGATCTGGGAGTTATCTTCGGCATGGAGTTCCACCTCCTTGGCCACCAAATATCTTCATTGAGTCATTCCACTTCAAACAGGACAAATATAAAGGAAATTTAACCTTGATGTTTTTTATTTCTGTCAAATTTTTTGTTCGATTGAAGGAACAAAAATAAAATTTAAGGGATACAGGGTTACATACAATCTGTGAAATCATATCTTTGTAATTTCTCAGTCGTAGATTGGCTGTTAATTTCGCAATGTTTCCACCATCAATTAACAACTTTATATTCTCATGATGACCACACACATACAGACTGAATGAGTACTACTCGCTCCAGGAAGCACACATTGTTTTGGTCTTAGTTCCGCAAATTTTTAAAAACTAATTTGTATGTCTGAATATTTAATCTTAAAAGCTCAAAATGTTTCTTTTAAATCTGATAACAATAATCTTTTCTGTTTCTGTACTTTGTGGCCGTCTTCTTTTACAGAAACGAAGTTTTACTTTCTCGCCATGATGCGACTTATATCATTATTAGTGTAATGGTCAATTAAGTACTTTTTCCACTATGGATGTGTCTAAAGTTTATCCAATTCTAGATTCTGGATTTGAGAGAATTCCCCTCTCTGCAGCTAAGTTTTTTGCAACACTGATCATGTGGTTAGATGCATCACAGTGTTCCCTAATTTTACTGTATGACCACTCTTCAAATATATAGTATTGACAGAAGTCAATAGTGTTTCCGAAACACTCTGGTAGCTTATTAATTATGTCACCGCTACTCTTCTCATCTGGTGTTGTTTCTACTTCCTTTTTTCTCAACGCGAAAAATCTTTTCCTTATGTGTCTGTTTTATTTTCTGATATTTCTGTTAGGGATAATTCTTCTGTGATAATTTCTTCTTCTTAATTGATGTCTCACCCTTGACATCAAACTTTCATTAAAATTATCAATGTCCGTCACTGACACCTCTGACACCTCTGAATTATTTATCAATTTCCGAATTGCCTGTTGTTTCTTTTTCAATGTTCTGGACACTAGAACCGCCTAAGATATCAACACTGCTGGTTTGAACAGCACTTGATTCACTAATATTTGACATTAACAAAATTTTCTTATGACAATTTTCACAAATCCTAAGATTGTACGACAACTTAATGTGTTGCATTTTCAATTTTTAAGCATGTTGGAAGTCACGCACCTTAATTTCCCTTTCTTAAACCTACGACTATGATTGCTTATTTTGAAAGGATTAAAACACTGATCATGTCTAGGTTCTGTTATTACTCATTGTGATTAGCCTACACACTAATTGCACCAACTAAAAACAATAACAGAAACTACGCCACACACACTCGCGGTAATACTATAGTACAGTGTTATTAATGCCCTAACGTTTGAAAATCTCGGAACAAACTGAAGAGAATTCATTCCGCCTTGGACCTGGATTAGGTATGGTATTGTATATCCCAGCCAATCTTCTCCAGACATAAACAAAGAGGACTGACAGTCGCCAGTGTGATGTCGCATGCCAGACTTCAGCCAACAGTTAACAGTGTGCCGCTACAAGGGATTAAGAGCGCAACAGAGCTCTATGCGCGTATTTATTTAGTATTTTTTTACTCTGTCATTTATTGCTTTTCCACTATGAAATTTTGGTCTACTTACACATAATTAAATGGAGAACATGCTGATAATTTAAAAATGGTATTCTAAGTTTGCTAACATTATGAACAACAAAATTAACCTATATAATAATTATGGCATAAAGTACTGTGAATACATAAAAATGGAAAGTGATTATACACAGGCTAAAAGCCTGATATTTAACCTTCCAAATGAAACTAACCTCGATTTCATACGATACACATAATGGGAGAAACGAATGTTTGTATATGCCAATGTGTACAATTTTTCAATAATTTTGATGCTGTATAGATCTCAAAATAACCAGAACTGGGGCCAAGAAAAATAATATGGGTCTCTTATTTTTACCCTTAGAAAGCATACAAGAAGTTTCAAACAATTCTAAAAATATGAGATCAAAAATTTGTCCGGTCTGACGTGGAATGACTCCATTGCATATAAAGCCGACACCTTTACATTTATACTTTGCTCCAAAACATGACGCCCTTCCTTCACACCTTTCACCACTTAACTGTAGAAACGAGCAAGGGGTAAAATTTACAAGCGTCTAGCTGTAGCAAACAGGAGTCTCAATTTCTGCGTGTCTGATGGGTCGGGAGAGATTGGTCGAGATCGGTCGTCTGCCGTTGTAAGAGCCATCTCGTGTATGTGTATATATACGCGTATTAGACTGTGGTCTATATCGTGTAGGCCAATGCCATCATCCTGGCGGCAGCCTTCGAAATCTCATAGAATTGTCTGTGTTTTTTCTGTAATTTGTTAAATTTGTTTCTCTATTTATTTGTGCTATTTAGATGTGTATTGATATAATGTAACTAGTAATAACCATACTTTTTATGTAAGTTTTGTGGTTCCTCAGCTTTCTTATAAACGTAATGTACAAACTCATAAGAAAGTAAAGCATGTTGTGAAAGTAAGCAAGTCCTTCAAGTGCGATTATTATGACGCGCAGTTCAATCATGTGAAGAATCTTAAAAGGCATGGAAAAAAAAAAAAAAAAAAAAAAAAAAAACATAATATTGTATATAATAGGTTTAAAAGTGACAAAATCTTTAAATGTGAAATGTGTGATGCTCAGTAATCAAGAAAACAAACTCTGAAATAACACGAAAGTCAGGTGCATCAGTTAAAAGCAGTGACGCGTAAGAATGTATCAAAACATCATTGCTCTCTTTGTTCATATGAAACAACCAAATATGAATGATTAAAACATTATAATGAAATTCATAATATATCACAACTAAATCGGAAACATTTCTAAACTTAGAAGAAGTTCATAAATGGAAGAAAAACACAGAAGTGGAGACCAGAGAAAACTTTATATACAGTAAGTTAGAGCGTGTCAGAAAACAGCAAGTAACATTAAGCATCACTATTTTTCCTGTTACCACAGTTGAGTATTACATGCCTACGTGAAACAGACAAAGGCATATATACAAATACAGGGCAGCAAAAATTAATGCTTTTTGTCCGGCCAGTGTGAAAATAAGAGAGTTGGAAGTTATAATTTACGGACACACATGTTGGGCATGGAAGTGACCTTGGCCATTTGTTTCTCTCTTCTTCTCAGCGCCTGGAAACAGCCAGTAAGATAGCTAACAAGATACCATTTGACACCATATTGAATGAGATACGAGACTCTGTCACAGAATCCAGTTTAGAAACAGTACATCTCTTAACTAAAAAGGACTGTATAATACTGAGAAAGCCTTCAATCTTTCGGAAGAGGGGATGCGTAATGCTGGATACAGGAAGTTACAGAAAGCAGTGATCAGTGTATTCTGTATTATAAGTAGGGAAAGGAAGTTCATGTATTTGCATATTTATTCTCTATCATTGTTTGAATATGCTGAAAGATTATCTACATGAATCACACATTTCTGAATACAATTATATTACTTTTATTGTGCATTAATGTGCATATTTTGCCTCTATTTATAAAAGCATCATATTTTAACATTTATGCAGGGAACCTGCTTATTATGTATGTTTATTTGTCTTTCCCTCATTTTTAAAAGTATGTAACCTTGTAAACACGACTAATTTATGTTTATGAATTTTGAACATAACGATGGCGCCCCCATAGGGAGCCTCTTGAGTTAGCAATTAGTATTCCTTTACTGCAGTCTTGAGCAGATTTCGATAGAACAATATCCAGTTTAACATCAGTTCCAAAAAAATGTAGGAGATAAAGTGAATGAGAAAACAGCAAATATTCTTTCCAAAAACCCTGGATATTATCAACTTAAAGAAATTCAAGATATTCTCGAAGGAAAAACACCCCAAAAACCAACAAAATGTTCTGTAGAACAGCTCACAGCTTTTGTGCAAGCCCTTCTTACTTCTTGTGACGTAGAACGAAATTTATCGCGCTACAAAGCTATGCTTAGAGACAACAGGCAAAGAATGACAACAGAAAACATACGACACTGCTTAGTTGTGAACTGTAACAGCATAAATGGAACATTCAGCAATGAGGCTAGCATTTCAAAATCCATAGACTAAACGTAAGTTACCTATACCTTATTATTCTGTTAAAATAATCTCAGACTGATAATGACTACTTTGTAGCATATTTATCAACAATTTTTACGGCATAAATGCATACATATTCTTCACATTTTTAGGGCATGAACTTCCTTTCCCTGATTATAAGCCACAAGGAACTGCTCCTGACATGACAGCACATTTTTTGAAAGAAGAAGATTTTGTTCTTATAATACAAAGCCCAGGGAGAAATTTTAAAAACATATGGCTCAGAGAAAGTAATAATTGAGGGCTTTGCCGGAAGAAAGGCGGATAGACCTATATGCCCTTCTTCGGAAAAACGGTTTAAAATGTAGTGAATAATTCGCTAATTATAATAGCGGAATTTTGTTTTGATTGTACTGTACATACCTGCAGGAAAGGGCTGTATGCGTGTATAACATTTTATTCAGGTGCGTTTTAAAATCTTAGATTGCATGTATCTCATTTAGCCATATTGACGTATACGCCCTTTTTCCGGCAAACCCCTCAATTATTGATGGTAGGGCCTACCCATGGTATGGGTGATTATGGATTTCAACTTATCGCAATAATGACAGTTGATGAAATGAATCAGGGATTTCCAGGGACTTTCTTAATATCTAATAGGACAGATGAAAATGTGCTATCTTTTGTTTTTTAATTGTGTTAAACAAGAAATTGGTATCCTGGCCACAAAATCTTCATGAGTGACATGAAAGAAGAATTTTATAAAGGTTTACGAAAATGTCCAGCTTTGGCATCAAAATTTTTGGATTAGGACTCTAAATTATACCGGGAAGCTAGAAGGCGAATGAAGAACTTCCAAGTGCCTGGGCAATAGATATTACTACAGTGCGAGCGAGAAGTTTCTCCGCAGTGCTTCTGTAGCCACGGTGCAGCCGAGAATCCACCAGGCAGAGAATTCAAGTGGCAGCACTGGCCGCTAAGCATATGATTGACTGGGGATGTGAGATTGTCAAACCGGAATTAATGGGAAAATGTCAACTTTCTACAAGATTACGTACCAGCTGTCTACAGGATTACTACAACTAATGGAGCTGCGGAGGGACTTTTGGATCGCACTGTATAAAGCTTGGGTAACTGCGATGGGCCCTCCCGATAAACGCTTGTTTTACACCTGGCACATCGAAAAAGTATGGAGTAAGAACATTAGGAATAAAATAAACGATTTAACCTAGCAGGCAGTAACATACAAGTATTTACGAGTTCTTCACACAGAAAATGACGAGAACACTTATGCTAAACTTTTGGTAGGAATCCTTCAGTATTTAACAGGTGATACTGAATTATCATTATTTTTTTAATATTTTACTACTACTGCATGAAGAACGTAGTGTGTTGGGCCTGCTGCCGTAGGAAATAATTGTGGTATAGATATTAATATGCACATAGAACGGATGCAACTTAGTGCTCTAAAGCACATATACCTGCACTGTAAAAAAAACAAGACTAGACAAAGACATATCAACTCTCATAAAATTAACCAGAGATAGACTATTCGACAGACTGACCGTTTTGAACAAAAGAGAAATACAAAAACAAATCTGATATGAGCAAGCCAATCCGCAAAGAAGTTCTAAATATTTCTCTGTCACTTTTGCAAAGAAAGGAAACAGATCAATAAAATATATGTACAGTTCATGTTTCTTTAGTGTTGTTGTTTGTTTGTTATTTAGTAATATTGTATTTGTTAAATTCGTTTCTTCATAAGACAGTTTATTCATTTTATCCTAACATTATCTATGGGTGGCAAGATTTATATACAGTGATGTACAGTTCAGCAGTGTAAAGTGAAAAACTGGTATCTACACATTCATTTGTAGATTGGATTTAAATGGTGAGTGACCTATATGGTATTTCATAACATACTATTAATGATGTTCTTATATTAATTATTTATGTTGGATTTAATCAATTTTTTGTGGGGATATTCATATTATGTTAGTACAATATAGGAACCTTACATGCAGGAAACAAGCATCGAACCAAAATCACACATGCGCGACTGATTTCACTCGACCCAACAGTACAATCGTTAATGTTTTATTGTGCAATCATTACTTATTAATTATAAATAAGATACATTTTAGAAGTGTAGGTCTAAAAGCAATTGGCGTACAAATGTATGTAACACTTATTAGACCACTACACCTATTCATTTCAAGAGAAACACAATATCTGAGACTTAGAATAAATCGACGCCTAATGTCAAAGGACACTAACTCCAAAATCACAACTTTACAGGGGAGGCAAAAAACAGTTTAATTGTGTACATTTTATTGTTACTGCTTTAATTTAAGAGATATGTTGATAAAATTTAAATCATATGTACTGTATATATATCAAATACAAACCTAAAGACAATACAATACAGTACATATTTTCTAGAAATATTTTAGTATTGTCTTAAAAATTAACACATTTTGGAGATAGTGTTCTTTATTACTAACGAAGCTTTCAATTTAGTAGACAGTGTTAAAAATAAATGCCAAAATATTGAATTTAAACATTTTAATAAAAAATTATAGCTATTTGACAATGCAAATTAATAAATTTAATTATTGTGGTGAGCAGCAAATATCAATTTCTTCTTCTTCATAAAGGAATATTATCTAAACTTAGAACATATCAGTAAGATTATAAAAATACCAGTTAATATTATTTACGCAGCATAAAAGCATAATATTATCATTATTAGATCAATTTATACTATTATCTGAAATAATAATTTTAACAGTGCATTTATAAAATAATAAAAGAGCAAAGTTATCTTCATTTTTACATTGCATTTTAGAACATCAGTGTTTTTAAATATTGCTAATGTTACTTTAATATACCACAGCTGATGAGGGTTTGGACGAAAAAGTTATTCAATTAATGATCAATTTATTTAAAAAATAATGAATTCTACAAATTCAGTTCATTTAAAAGTCTGTCTGCACGTAATGAAAAGAAAACACACTTAACTCAGAATTTGTGCCCTAAATGACATTGAATAAAATTATAATATGAATATATTATATTATATTTGATTCAGTATTTTATGTTTTGAATAGTATCAATATCTACACCTCTCATATAAAAATTTGAAATTTCCTCTTAATTTTATAATCACTCATTGCTCTTCATTTTGAGTACTGTATCTTATATTACGATTTCCTGTTCTCCATTTTTAAACTATTGTAAAAGAATTGGTAATTTCCTGGTAAAATATTCTGTTTACACAGTTGCAATAGATTTTTAATTTTCTAATCTTGTATATTTTTAGTGCTCCTTGATGCTTTGGTTTAAGCTGACGATTATCCAGCCTAAATCCAAGTGTAATCTTGCTTTGTACATTGAATTTTTGGAATTCTTCATCATACTTGTATTTAAATAATAAGTGTTCACTGTTACTTTTCCGATACTGGAACCACACTATATCCAGCCATCTTACAATGTTTCCGTTAGTGTCAACTTTCTTGTTCTTTATTAATGTCTTCTGAATTTCTCTTACATAATTAAATCACTCTGTTTCACTTCTATTTTTGATACAGCTTAAAGTATAGTGTATCACCCTGATGGATCAAATATTTCTGTATGTTTGGTTGTTTTTTTTTCAATGTTCGCGTGGACTGTGTCCATTTGTGAATGTCCTGGTTAAAAAAAATATGTTCAATTTGAGGTATGTCAAAAACATTCGCAGCGTAGAGGAGCATGGTTGATATAAGCACATTCCTCCACAAGTATCGAACATGAAATAGAACCTTTTACCATTCTGCAGTTTTTTCATTTGAGCAAAGAGACGTGATGGTACTACTGCAGCTTCCCTTTCTGCAATTATCTCGTTTCATATAAAATTTTGTGCTGTTCTGTTGGCTACAGCATACACGGTCAAATTATATAGGCCTACAGCTAATCTACGTTTATAAAACACTCATTCCATTTTAAAACTTGGATTGTAGCGCACAGCTTCGAAATAAAATTAAAAAAAGTAAAGAACGTTCACTGATGCCATAATTTTGTAATTTTCTTTTACTTGAGCTGCTTCCTTTCTTTCAATGTGGGACTGACGAACTGCCTCCGTTTCTATCTTCTTAAGTTCAGACATGTGATCATATTTATAACATTTATTGCATTGATGCTTTCTGGGATTATGAAAAGCTATATTAAAATTATTTTTGAAAATATGACGTTAATATGAAAGGTTTTCTGTCTGAACATTAGCATTCCTGAATTTCCCTCCCCCCAACATTTGGGCTCATCATTGATCCGGATGCACCGCAACCTTAGGCTTACTGTGCTACCTATGTTTTATCATTTAATACCAATTCATCAACCCTGTTACCTAGATTAAGGTGTACAGTCCAGATATAGAACGTTTATTACAAACTGTAAACTTCTTACAAACTGAATTTATTTAAGAATGCGTGTTCTATTAATAAAAAAATTATCAAATCTTTAACAATAAACAGTATGGTGATTGTATTACATTCTTGGTTGTATGTTCTGAGGAAGTGTCACCAATAAAATCTTAGAAATGTTAAATAATTTAGAGACAAAGAACACTATCTCAACTCAGTGTTCTTCTAGTTTATATTTTATTATTGTCAAAGAAAACTAAGTCTAGATAGTGTTGTTTGACACTCAGCATCTGTCTAAATTAACACAACACTATCTTAAAAAAAAAAAACAAAAAAAAAAACAAAAAAAACTATTACTTGTAGAGACATATTACTTTCACACTATTATAAAGGCTACTTTGTACAACATGATACTACAAATAATTCAGAAAGTCGATTTTTGGCGATAGTGTCCTTTGACACTAAGCCGTCGAAATGTCAAAGTGTTTTGTAACTAATTCTATAAGTGAAATGAATTACTTTATAATCGAAATTGAAACGTTTATCTCTCTTCAATAGCACAGAGCATACAGCTGATCGCGAAGCCCGACCTCTCTATGACGTCACATGGAATGTTTGAGAGCGACATTTCTATTTGTCTCCGAATCACACATTAGTCGATGGTAGCCAATAAGAACTCGACATACAATATAGCTAGCTACACCTGAAAATTTCTACTCCTCACAGCGCGACCGATCTCGACCGATCTCATCCGACCCAAATTAGACGTCTCTTGTATGCTACAGATAGACACTTATATAAAATTTAGCTGAGTTGCCAATTCCTGAAGTCATTATCACATTGTATTTATGCCACGCGCCTAAGGGTTAAGAAGATAGGGATTTACGAGGGTTTACAATTCCAGGAAGAAAGACCGTCATATATTTTGGTGCAAGGTATACCATCACCATTATTACAATCTAAAAAGCGTCACATTCCAGTACAGTGCCCCGAAAACTTACATAGTGCGAACACTGGATGAAAGATTAAGTAACAAAGTTTACTCCGAAGACCGTTTAATTGCACAACTAGACAGTATTGCACAACACAGCATGACCTAATAGTCTATTGTAATGTAACGTTTATTGTTATAATTGTAACTAACAATAAAATTACAAAAATGGATAAGCAATAAAGAAAACTGGTAATGTTTTAGGCCCATATTCGAAAAATTCTGGGTTAAAACTCCGTGCCCAGCCAATTTGACTCATGTTTTTCATGGTTTCCCTCAGTCACGAAGGCATATACTGGATTGGAAATTTGCATATCATGATTCATAACACCCTTAATCACCAATATAATGAACATTAAAATAAAATCTAAATCAATTACATGAACACAAGCCATTTATAACACACGACAATAAAAACAGAGTCAGAACAAAATTCCATGGCCTACAGATATACCCAAAGATCCTACACACGTGATACCATCATAGATGTTAGTGTGTATGAATAAACTTATCAAAAGAGATGCCAACTGAGAATAAGTGAAACAGGAGAAGGTGGTTATGGGATTTTTAAGTCAGGTAGGATAAATTTAATTTTAGACAAAATGAATAACACGACCTCAGAATAGCTCGAAATTAACATAGGAGTGAAACGGATTTGCGGTGTTTCTCTTTTTCTGTTTATAGTGCACACGAAAAAAATTATTCAGGAATGGAGAGCCATGCGATATAAAGAGTTGGAGATAAACAGATATTTAAAAATATGTTAATTAATATTTGTGGATAACCTAGTTTTAATAGCACCTACAGAAAATGATCTACAATACTCAGTACATTAGTAAAATATCATTGCAAAATATAACATGGAAATAATACAGAAAAAGAAAGTTTCGCCTTCTGGCGAAAATAGCTTGTCCCTAGTAAAATATGTTTGGAAGACAAAATTTTAGAAAGAGCAAATGATATTACATATATTGGCTACAAATTAACATTTGATAATTATTTAGAATAATGAGCAAAACTGTAAAACACTCCAAGACTATGTAAATGATCAATAGAGTAATGAAACCTTCCCTGGTACAGAAAAGCACTAGAATACGACTTCAACAAACCCTGTACTCTGTTATGGCAGTTCTTTTTATTTTATTGAGTTATTTTACGACGTTGTATCAACATTTCACGTTACTTAGCGTCTGAATGAAATGGAGGTGATAATCCAGGTGAAATGAGTCCGGGGTCCAGCACCGAAAGTTACCCAGCATTTGCTCTTATTCCCTTAAGGGAAAACTCCGGAAATACCTCAACCAGGTAACTTGCCCCGATCGGGATTCGAACTCGGACCACTTGGTTTCGCGACCAAACGAGGTGACCGTTACTCCACAGGAATGGACTTATGGTAGTGAGGCAAATATATTAAGGGGAAAGAACAGCTAATGAAATAAGATTTATGCGAAGAACAGTATTATATAAAAATGAGACCATAAGCGCAGCGATGAAGTAATGGAAGAACTCGGCCTGTAATCAATACTCAATTTCATACAAAATATGAGAACAATTGCATGAGACGTTTGCGATGTATGAGATCCCACAGAATCCCAAAAGCTATGCTTCACTATCTATCTTAGGGGAAAAGATTTCTGGGAAGCCCCATAAAGAGTTTGAGAGAAAATTACTCTTTATTATGAGATCTAATAGACCACATGACCTAAAACTTGTATGGATGATGATGAAGTCAGGTAGATAGATGTCTTTGGAAATGGTTCTTGTTGCGCAGTAGTGCAATGGAACAAATGCATAGTGTGATTGTTTTGGTTTTGCCAATCCACATTGCATATGCAAGGAATTTCCGCCATCGAGTACAGTTAAGAGAAAAATATTATGTGCTGACAATTAAGATTATTATTGTTTTTACCAAGTATGCTAATTTGGAGCTTTATGCCATGAAGTCCTGAAAATATGCTGCATAGCATGCTCAATAGTTAATATACACAGGAACGCCTGAAATATGAAGAAAAAGGTACAGTTAATTTTGTATATTCGTTACTACTGTCTTTCAAAACATGTACAAAATGATTTTGTATGACTTGAAAATGGAGAGTAAATTATGCAGTTGAATACGTATCCTCGCCTTACTACTAGGTCTATGTCATTCACTGAAAGCAAGTGAATGCAGTGACACATGCATAACAATCAAGTTTATTTTGCTTCTTGCAGACTTACCAGGATACATGGAAGACAAGCCAGGTACAATACCACAAACCACGCCAGCTACCATGACAGAACCAATCCCAGCTCACATGTTAGATCCCATGCCACCACCCGTGCCACATTCCGTGCCACCACCCGTGCCTCCTCCCGTGCCATCACCCGTGCCAGCACCATCATTACAGAACCCACCAGAAGAAGAAGATGACAATAGAACGAAGAGTTGCTGCTGGCGTTTTTTAAGGTATTTATTTTGTGGGCTACTTCCCATGTCGAATCGCAGGCCAGCATCCATGCCAGCGCCTATGTCATCTCCCATGATAGATTCAATGCCAGCTCCCATGCAAGATACCATATCAGTACCTATTCCAGAAACCATGTCAACTCCCATGCCAGAACCAATCCCAGACCCCATGCGAGCTTCAATGCAAGATATCATTCCAGCTCCCATGTCAAGTCACATACTAGATCCCGTGCCAGCCCCCATGCCAACTGGAATGCCAGCTCCCACGCCAAGAGCAATGAGCCTCTGGTCTCGTTTAAGATATAGGTTTCGTGGGCCAGCTCCCATTTCATTTGACATGCCATTTCGCAGGCCAGCCCGCATGCCATCTCCCATGCCAGATCGCATGCCACCACCATATTCCAATTACCTACCAGCAGAAGATAGGCACCGAAGAAGGAATGCCTGGTGGTCTTGTTTAAGATATATATTTTTTGGGCCACGTCCCGTACTAGATGACGAGACATATTACACGCCGGCACCTATGCCAACTTCTGTGACAGCATCCTTGCCAGATCCCATGACAGTACCCAGACCAGCACCAATTCCAGATGATATGCCAGGATCCATGACAGCTCCCATGCCAGATCCAATACCACTACCAGTGCAAGATTCCATATCAGTGCCTATGCCAGGTCCTATGCGATTACCCATGCCAGCTTCCATGCCAGCAGAAGATAGGCACCGAAGAAGGAATGCCTGGTGGTCTTGTTTAAGATATATATTTTTTGGGCCACGTCCCGTACTAGATGACGAGACATATTACACGCCGGCACCTATGCCAACTTCTGTGACAGCATCCTTGCCAGATCCAATACCAGTACCAGTGCAAGATTCCATATCAGTGCCTATGCCATTACCCATGCCAGCTTCCATGCCAGCAGAAGGTAGGCACCGAAGAAGGAATGCCTGGTGGTCTTGTTTAAGATATATATTTTTTGGGCCACGTCCCGTACTAGATGACGAGACGTATTACACGCCGGCACCTATGCCAACTTCTGTGACAGCATCCTTGCCAGATCCCATGCCAGTACTCAGACCAGCACCAATTCCAGATGATATGCCAGGACCCATGACAGCTCCCATGCCAGATCCAATACCACTACCAGCGCAAGATTCCATGTCAGCGCCTATGCCAGGTCCTATGCCATTACCCATGCCAGCTTCCATGCCAGCAGAAGGTAGGCACCGAATAAGGAATGCCTGGTGGTCTTGTTTAAGATATATATTTTTTGGGCCACGTCCCGTACTAGATGACGAGACATATTACACGCCGGCACCTATGCCAACTTCTGTGACATCATCCTTGACAGATCCCATGCCAGTACCCAGACCAGCACCAATTCCAGATGATATGCCAGGACCCATGACAGCTCCCATGCCAGATCCAATACCACTACCAGAGCAAGATTCCATGTCAGCGCCTATGCCAGGTCCTATGCCATTACCCATGCCAGCTTCCATGCCAGCAGAAGGTAGGCACCGAAGAAGGAATGCCTGGTGGTCTTGTTTAAGATATATATTTTTTGGGCCACGTCCCGTACTAGATGACGAGACGTATTACACGCCGGCACCTATGCCAACTTCTGTGACAGCATCCTTGCCAGATCCCATGACAGTACCCAGACCAGCACCAATTCCAGATGATATGCCAGGACCCATGACAGCTCCCATGCCAGATCCAATACCACTACCAGTGCAAGATTCCATGTCAGCGCCTATGCCAGGTCCTATGCCATTACCCATGCCAGCTTCCATGCCAGCAGAAGGTAGGCACCGAATAAGGAATGCCTGGTGGTCTTGTTTAAGATATATATTTTTTGGGCCACGTCCCGTACTAGATGAGACATATTACACGCCGGCACCTATGCCAACTTCTGTGACAGCATCCTTGCCAGATCCCATGCCAGTACCCAGACCAGCACCAATTCCAGATGATATGCCAGGACCCATGACAGCTCCCATGCCAGATCCAATACCACTACCAATGCAAGATTCCATGTCAGCGCCTATGCCAGGTCCTATGCCATTACCCATGCCAGCTTCCATGCCAGCAGAAGGTAGGCACCGAAGAAGGAATGCCTGGTGGTCTTGTTTAAGATATATATTTTTTGGGCCACGTCCCGTACTAGATGACGAGACATATTACACGCCGGCACCTATGCCAACTTCTGTGACATCATCCTTGCCAGATCCCGTGCCAGTACCCAGACCAGCAGCCATTCCAGATGATATGCCAGGACCCATGACAGCTCCCATGCCAGATCCAATACCACTACCAGTGCAAGATTCCATGTCAGCGCCTATGCCAGGATCCATGCTAGACCCCATGCTGGTTCCCATGTCTGATTCCATGGCGAATTCCTTGTCAGCAACCTATTCAGGTCCCATGCCAGTACCCATAGAAGTCCCTATGCCAGCTTCCATGCCACCAACCAAGCCAGACCCCATACAAGGACCTATATTAGATCCCATGTCAGATTCCTTGCCATACCCCATTCCAGCTCCAATGGCAACACCTATATCAGGTTCAATAACAGCACCCCTGCCAGATCCTATACAAGCTTCCATGTCATCACCCATTCCAGATTCCTTGCGAGAACCCATGCTAGCTCCAGTGTCTGATGCCATGCCGGCTCCCATGTCGGATTCCTTGCCATCACCCATGATAGATGCCTTGTCAGATTCCATCTCGCCAACCAAGCCAGACCCCATACCAGATTCCATGCCTACTTCCATGCCGGATTCCTTGCCATCACCCATGCTAGATGCCTTGTCAGATTCCATGCCACCAACTAAGCCAGACACCATACCGGATCCCATGCCTGCTTCCATGCCGGATTCCTTGGCATCACCCATGCTAGATGCCTTGTCAGATTCCATGCCACCAACCAAGCCAGACCCCATACCAGATCCCATGCCTGCTTCCATGCCGGATTCCTTGCCATCACTAATGCGAGATGCTTTGCCAGAACCCATGCCATCTCCTATACCTCCAACTAAGCCAGATCGCATACCAACATCCACATCATTTTCCATGCTTACTTTCATGCAAGATTCCTTGTCATCACCCATGTCAGATGCCTTGCCATCACCCAGGCCATATCCCGTGCCGGCTCTCATGTCACCAACCAAGCAACATCCCATACCAGCACCCATATTAGATTCCATGCCTGCTTCCATGTCAGATTCCTTGCCATTACCAATATTAGCTCCAATGGTAACACCCATGCCAACTCCGATACAAGATTCCTTACCAGTTCCCATGCCAGAAACCAAGCTAGATCCCATGTCAAATGCCTTGTTAACGCCCATGCTAGATCCCATCCAAAATCCTTTACCAGCGCCTATGCGAGATCCCTTGATAACTCCTCTGCTAGCATCATCGATGGAAGATCCCATGCCTGAATCCTTGCCAGGTTCCATGCCTGGACCATCATTGGAGCACTTAGCAACGGAAGATGAAGATGAGGAAACAACAACGACGTGTTGGTCTTGTTTAAGGTATATATTTTGTTTGCTTTGTTGTCGTTTGAGGCGTAAGTAGTATAAATATTGTACTTCTAAGAGCCACTTTCAGATAGATTGCCCTCCGAGTGTTCCCATGTTTCTCTCCCCACTTGTTCATAGTAAAGCTTCTGTTAGAGTAATAGTAATTTATATATACTCCTTAATGTTACCTATCATCAAACCTTTCATTTTATTTGGCGACCTGTTTCTTTATGTTCTAACAATATGTCTGAATATCACACTCCGTCCCTTGGTTCCACTCAATATAGCGATAAATAGACACTTGTGGTCGCATTTTCCATTTAAATATTTTGTTTCCTGATAGGCACATCACGCTTAGAAACGTTTGGACCTGTACATTATGAATTAATTATATCTTTATGGCCATACAATAGGAAAGAGATTTACGTTTTTTCTTAGTTATTTTTTTTTAACCTCAGTCCTAAGAAATCCTTTTTTCTCTTGCTGTCACTAGAGTGCACTGAAATTAATGTTTGGATGGCAATGGACTTACTGTAAGGTAAGTTCATACATTTGCTTTGTTTTCTTGAATGTAGTTAATAATTATGAATGGCTAGCAGTTTTTAAAATTATGTGATATTTTGTCTGAAACTACATTAACAACTCCCTCAAAATCTGTGCTTCAGTGGCTGACCATGACAATATCTTTGAAAAATATTGGAGTGCAGGAGGACAAGTGATTTTATTGTCAAACGCCTGGTATTAGAAAACAACAGCAACATTAAAAACTCCATCCTAGCTTTCAGTTTAATAAGGAAACATGGTAAAAATTTTGAAATATTTTTTTCTAAACTCAATGTTTTAATATATATTATTTTAATGTACCGAAGTACACATGATATTTCCATGCAGATATTCTGCGTCATCATACGATGAAAGAGTAATGGAACGGAGAAAGATTCTCTCCGGCGCCGGGATTTGAACCCGGGTTTTCAGCTCTATGTGCTGATGCTTTATCCGCTAAGCCACACCGGATACCCAACCCGGCGTTGGACAAAATCGTCTCAGTTTAAGTTCCAACTCTTGGGTTCCCTCTAGTGGCCGCCCTCTGCACTACGTCATAGACGTCTATGAACGTAGGACTGAAGTCCACACATGTGCTGAGGTGCACTCGTTATGAGTGACTAGTTGGTAGGGATCCGACGGAATAATCGCCGTCTTAAATCACGAAGTGATTTACGCATATCATATATATTATTCTAATGTACCGAAGTACATATGATATTTCCATGCAGATATTCTGCATCATAATACGATGAAAGAGTAAAGGAATGGAGAAAAATTCTCTCCGGCGCCTGGATTTGAACCCGGGTTTTCAGCTCTATGTGCTGATGCTTTATCCACAAGAGCTGAAAACCCGGCGCCGGAGAGAATTTTTCCTCTGTTCCATTACTCTTTCATCGCCAATGTTTTAAGGTGAAATTATGACCACTTAACCAAACCGAACTAATTGCCAATAATGCGGGAATATATTCGTATATTTCCCAGCAACTCTCACCACTATCCACCACTTGAAATGGACAGAGGTGAAATTAACTTCGGGCGTCATATTTTCTTTTTTTTACGTACAGTTAATGGATTATTCTATAAACATTCAGATTCCTGCTTAATGTTAATTAAATAAAAATAGATAAGCAATGAGAAAATAAAACTTTAATACAAAAAGAAAAGGAATAGGAAAATTCATTGCAAATGCTACTTGCGATGTTGAGGAGGGAGGATGGCTTTAATATGGTGGAAAACCATTGAATGAAAAATAATGTTTTTGCTGTAAAATACACTTTAATATGTGAGAAATATATATGGCATGAAATTTAATGAGGATATATGCCCTTGTCAACTACTGCAGCGCTATCTTTAAAACTATGATGCATAGGGTTTTCAAAGAACAAGAATGGTTAAAATGTGGTGGAAAACGAGTGAATTTTTAAAAAGAAAAATTCTTTGTTTAAAATAATCTTTGAAATTTCAAAATTTCATCGCACAAAATTTAATGCACATTTATATAACCCTTTAGGCTGTTATTTTTAAAGCACAGAGTTTTTAAATTACACTAAATTTTAATTGCAATTTCTGGTAACTTTAATTTTTTGCTTCATTCTCATACAAAGAGTGAATATTTTTATATCTTCGAACTATTAATACATGGATTTTATTTGAAACACACATTCTTAGATAATTAGGAAACTTTCTGTGTAACAGAGATTTGTTATTTTGTTGCATTTGATAAAATAATATCCTCACATGTTTCTCTAATGGTATCTCCAAAATTGATTCTTAAGATGTATTCTTTATTTTCACATTTTGAAAACGAATATCAAATTTATGATACAACCATTTTAAAGAATGTTCTGTTAGGAGTAAAATGACAAAGAGGTTTTGAACTTATCTTAAAAATGGCTCAGATATATTCACTATCGTGACCTACTGTGCCTTGATACTCCCCCCCCCCCAACATTTCTGCCCCAATTATTTTTACTAAACTCAAATGGGCGACTCCAAAATGAATATAGATTGTTAGTTGAGAGGCTTGAGAGAAATAGACCTTTGGGAAGGCCGAGACATAGATTAGAGGATAATATTAAAATGGACTTGAGTGATGTGGGATATGATGGTAGAAATTGGATTATCTTGATGAGGATAGAGGCCGATGATGAGCGTATGTGACGGTGGCCATGAATCTCTGGGTTCCTTAAAAGTCATAAGTAAGTAATCTCAAATTTAAATTGTTGCAGCAATGATATTTGTATATACAAAAATGAAGAAATTATCATAAAATAGGTAAGAATTCAATTTATACAACATCTCCCCTTAAAATAAGATTTACATGTATCGGAAATAATCTATGAAGGCCAGTGACAGCTTGTGTCTGTCGTGTGCATGGGTGGGTAAGAGTGTGTATCGGTTATGTGAAGATTATAAGACCCGTTCCATTAGTGAATTGAGGCGTATAGTTGCAAAATCAAAACATAATTTTTCAGTACGAAGGAAAAACGTTTGCAAGGAACTAAGGATTTGCAACCAATTCTCTTTTTCATTATACAAATCCATGTTATGTATCTGGCTTTGGAGCATAACAGTGCTATAACAGTTGTAGAATCATATGAAGATATGAAATACAACATTAACTCATTTCGGAAAAAAAGTGATGTATCTGATTTTGCAACTACACGTCTAAATTAAAGTATTAAATATGTTGTTGTTGTTGTTGTTGTTATCTAATGCCGGGCTTTGGCAACGAAGCCAATAGCGTTCTTGCTCTCCAATATTTCTCTGTGGTGGATCCATCAAGTAGAACTTCACAGATTAGCATAAGTGTAACCGTTTTTTAAGTGGGCACCAATTTTTTGTTTGTAATGGTGGTTACATCACCCACTCACGTAAACCCCCAGTATGACTGGAAGGCCACACCTGTCGTTGGTTAATGGGTCCATCGGACCTGGCCGGGAGGAGTTTTAGAGTCCACCGACCTTTCTCACAAGTACCACTTGTCGAACATTTCTACGCAGTGGCAGGCCAGCGTAAGAGATGAAATAGCATTTCCTCTATTCCTGATGGTGTGGTTATACCGCCAATACTCGGTCCCCAGAGCCTCATCTGTAAAAGCAGGTTGCACCACGAGCAGGTTGAGGTTGGGTTTTGGATAGGAGAGGTTATGGAATGCACTTCACTGTCCCTTGCAACCCAGTATTAAATATTTAAGCCAGTATAACTGATTCAGTGAGAATATCAATTCAGTTCCAGAGGGAGACGAAGACAAGAGTCACTACAGAAATTAAAAAATATATTACTATTAAGCACACGTTAGTGAGTAGCTGTTAACCGTTTTCGGAAATCACAGCACACTAAACTTTGAGATGAGTGCAGCAAAATTCATTTTAATAACAATTATTTTCTTTTTATTTTGGTACATTGAAAAGGGTGAACTATCTGATTATGGCTCTTAAGTCGTTTCATTGTAAAAACAAATAGAAAACAACAATTTATATTAGCAGCAATAGCAGTAGTAGTTGCAATAGTAGTAGTAGTAGCAGCAGCAGCAGCAGTAGTAGTAGTAGTAGTAGTTGTAATACTCTTTATCTTCTGTCTATCCTATTCCTGATAACTATGCAATACTTGTGTACATTACTCTTGTTTAGAAACACTCTCGGCTACAATCCAACTAATCCTCTTCTACTGTCATTGCTATCTTCTATTACTATTATCCCTAATTTTTTATCTTCAAGCATATTTATCTCTGACTAAAATTCACTAATTTTTACGTATCTATATTCTACGTTTTACTGTACTACATTATTTTCCCTATTTTTCACTTACATTTTCTCAGAATTTTACTCTTGCATTCATTCAATGTTACAAAATTCGAATGTTTGTAGTAACTTCCTTAGTAGTCTTCTTCAATTCACTTATATCTCTTTCTGTTTCATTGGTATATCTTCTCCCTACTTGCACTCACTTTCATTTATTGTCTACTGCACTTCCCAGATTCTTCCTCTCTGTACTACATAAAACACTCAGTGTTGGTTATTTACCATTTATGACTTATTTTAACTCTCTTTACTAATTTCCCTTTCACTGGTTTATTCTATGCGTCTTCTCCTTAACACTTAACTAATTATTCCTAGATCTTTTCCTCAGCTCCACTTCAGTTACACTTAACGATCGAATCCTCACATTTCAGTTCTCTAGATTAGCTCGCTCAAATTACACCACTGAAATTTATATTAGAGCAAAGGATTTTAATGAATGACATCTGAAAAACAGGGATTTTTGAAAAGTAAAAGGACGATTTCTAAGAAAATATCCCAATGTTCCCGTTCTACATAGAAACAGATAATAAGTACATTTAAATTTAGTGATACCAAGGAAAAACATAGTTTAGGCTCTTTCTCAAGTTCGCACCATTTGTATCAATGTATTTAGAGCCAACTGAAATTAGTTATACATCTTGATTACACAACTTTTAACACTGTATCACTTCGGAATATGTATGATAAGAACTTTGTGTTAAATATTAACGTACCTTGTTAACATGTTTCGACCTATTTTCAGTAATCTTCGGAACTGGTCGTTGTTGGTCTTGGCGCATCTTGTTTCCTGTGTTGGTGCGTTCGTAGTTTTGAAATTGAGTTGTGTGTTGACTCTACACTACGAACGCACCAACACAGGAAACAAGAGGCGCCAAGACCAACAACGACCAGTTCCGAAGATTACTGAAAATAGGTCGAAACATGTTAACAAGGTACGTTAATATTTAACACAAGGAAGTTCTTATCATACATATTCCGAAGATGAAATTAGTTGTACAATCTATTCCACTCTACAAATATTTTTTTAAAATAAAGGTTAAGTAACTGTATTAGATGTAGTGAAACCGTTGAAAGCATACAGTTCGTACAGTTTATTTTTGCAAATTAAATAAGTTACAAAGAATAAAGAAAAGGGACTCTGTCAACTTCCCTTTACTATCATAACTAGTTTCAGAAAACTTACAAATCATTTTTATTGAACATGAGTTCCGTAATATTTTATAATTTACGAAATATCATGCAATACTCGCAGATCAATGTTTTAAAAAATTACCCATCCATGGAGCACCACAGCGAACTCTGAGCAGCCGTTACAAAAACAATTAGATATATAGTTAAATATAAATTATTTACATAATTATGAGAAGAAAACAGCGTCCAGAATTTTCTTTGAATATTAGGCCTATTTGGATTAAAAATCATTTAAAGTAAGTTGATAAATCTCTTTGTCATGTTCTTTTTTTTTTTTTTTTTGGAAATGTAAATTAAAGGGAACAATTAAAGAGCGATTAATAGTCATAAATGTAATTTCGGACTAACAATGTTATATCAAAGGCAACTGAAGCATGTATCCTTTCGAGAAACGCTAATAAAAATAAATTATTTGCGTTTATATAATCTAAATGGTTACTGTACCAATATTTTAAGTATAACACTGGATGTTACTTAATGTTACCGATATTAAATTTACATTGTACACAAAATATTGAGTTTTCTTGCAATTAAAAAAAAAAAACATACGAAATGGCTTTGGGCAGATGGTAGGTGCCTGAAATAATATACAATAATCGGCATTAACATAACAACATTAGAACAGTTAAATAAATTATTATCAGCTACACAGTGTAGTTTCCTATTCGTATCCATTAGGCCTACATGAGTGCATATGTATTGTACATATGTGTGAAATAATTTTGAAAAGACCAATTTAATAAAGACAAATTCTAGAAAAATTAAATCTACAGCTACAATTGTAATCGCACCTTAAATACAGGAAGATAAAATAGTTTTATAATATTATAAAATTAGTATAATGTTTGAATGTTGTTAAATCATAATTTCATTTTCCAGATAATATTAAATGCTTTGGCATATCATAGAGTTATAGAAGTTTCCCGTTTTCTGAATTACTGTTGTGAACACTGCATCTTGCTAACTGAGAATTAACTGCATTCTGCTATTGCCTTCTCGTGCCGTCGTAGTTCTGTAGCTAAAATTGCCCTCAATTCCACACAAGCTTCTATTCAGTAAAATTTGTAATTTTTATTTACCTTACTCTAAATTACTGTACTTCCTTGATAATTAATCTCTTAGTATTATTTCTCGAAAAACTTATTGCTATATAATTCCTAATCAATAGGGAAAACTCGGCTAATTTGGATACACGGATAATTTCCTGGTATTTATTTTTAAATTTACCATGAAATTAAACTAGAAATAAGTGTAACTTTGGTGACATATATAAGTGACAGAAGTTGTACTATAAAATAGATTTTGTTCACTGCGCTCTTGCAATAACATGAGCGGTTCTTTTGGAAATTACTTCAAGAGATTTGTAGCTTTGAATTTGTGAGTGAATACAACATCCGATTTCCTTTGTTAAATGAAGAATATTTGCTGCTTTTTGTGGTCCAAATAATTTTAAATGATAAGTATTACCATTGTATACTTCTTCGTGAAAAATATATGCTTATCAATGCACTGATTATGTAGCAGTATTATCTTGGGATGTTATTTTCTTAGCGTTTTTCTCATTCCACAAGACCATTTTTTTTTCTTTAAATTTCTTTATGGTATAACAATACTGTCTGGTGGAAGAAATAAAAACTGCATGAAACGTACTTACAAATTACAGGTAATCAGGGTAAAACGTAGAAAGAAATACAACAAAAATGATATGAAAGGGCAATTTAATATGTTTGAACAAAGGAAAACTGCTGTATCCAGGACCAGGACCAGGACCAGAACCAGGACCAGGACCCGGACCAGGACCAGGACCCGGATCAGGACCAGGACCCGGACCCGCCGGACCAGGACCAGGACCAGGACCTGGACCAGGACCAGGACCAGAACCAGGACCCGGACCAGGACAAGGACCAGAACCAGGATCCGGACCAGGACCAGGACCCGGACCAGGACCAGGACCCGGACCAGGACCAGGGCCAGGACCGGGACCAGGACCGGGACCAGGACCCGGATCAGGACCAGGACCAGGACCAGGATCCGGACCCGGACCAGGACCCGGACCGGGACCAGGACCAGGACCCGGACCAGGACCAGGACCAGGACTCGGACCAGGACCAGAACCAGGATCCGGACCCGGACCAGGACCAGGATCCGGACCAGGACCAGGACCAGAAGCAGGACCAGAACCAGGACCAGTACCCGGACCAGGACCAGGACCCGGACCAGGACCAGGACCAGGGCCAGGACCGGGACCAGGACCAGGACCAGGATCAGGACCCGGACCAGGACCAGGACCAGGGCCAGGACCAGAACCAGGATCCGGACCCGGACCAGGACCAGGACCAGGACCCGGACCGGGACCAGGACCAGGACCAGGACCAGGACCCGGACCAGGACCAGGACTCGGACCAGGACCAGGACCAGGACCAGGACCCGGACCAGGACCAGGACCAGGACCCGGACAAGGACCAGGACGAGGACCAGAGATAATACATAGGCTACTTCTTTCAACCCCCCCTTTTTCTCTAATATTCACTAAAATCTTAATTTCACTTTGTCTATACATTATCATATTGTGTCATTTACCCTAATTTTTTCATTGACCTTTTCTCCTATTTTTCTTTTATATTATTTTACTGTTACAAAGTTCAAATTTTAGCACCACTTTCTTGTTGTCACTTATTCAATTCTCTTAACACTTTTTCGCTATTATTATTCACTCTTGCTATTTGCGCTCATTTTCAGTTTTTCACTACTCCACCTACACATAAGTTTTCTTTCTCATTATTCTCACTTCCAATAAATAGGCCTACTTATATTTTTTCTCTATTCATTTGATTCTACACTTCCTCTCTCTCTCTCTCTCTCTCTCTCTCAAACTTATCGATCTTTATACAGTTCCACTTTAGTTGCATTTCTTGATCACATCCCTACATTTCTTTTATCGCATCCTTTGCAATTTTAATATCCAAATCCTTAGTTATGCAGATTTCTGGCCTTCCCCTACTCTTAATCTGAGCTTCATTTCTATATCTGTCTTTTTTTCTATTTGTTTGTTTTTATGTATTGCTTGTTTGTAACTTCTGTATAAATTTATTTGTGGTAAAAATGCTGACATGTAACTTCGTGATATCTAATAATTTACGTACATTAAATACACCCATTATTTTAATCTGAACCTTATTTTTGCACCAAAACCTTAGTGTCTGATCTGATCTGATCTGATCTGCCCTATATTAATTTTAAATTTCTACAATCCAGTAATGTATCATTACACAATCAGTTTTGTCGATTTAAAAATAAATTGTAGTCTTTTCAATAACTGGATCTTTATGAGATATTTTTATTCCACTGCACGTTTCCTTTATTAAAATTGTAAACATTTCAAGTTGTGGCAGCAAAGGTACTGGGCTGCATCTGTTCTAAGTTCTTCAAGTTGAAGTTGACTTTACTACAGTGATTACTGAGTGGACAAAAGTGAAGAGAGCTTTTACTGGACGTGTAACTGTGATAATCAGATATCGCCAATTCATATTAATATTACGCAGCTCATGAAGTAAGATTATGTAAGTAACAAAAATTACATCATATTAATTGAATGTTTTGATAAACTAAATTTGAAAATCGGAGGTGTGCTCAGGCGTGGGTTCGATTACCACTTGAATTGATTATCTGTTTACTATTTTCCAGAGGTTTATACTAACTATAAAACGATTGTCAGGTAATAAAATGACAAATCTCAGAATCAACTTCGCCATATATCATCTCGCTGGCACTAATTACATTGAAGTGAAATAAATTATATTTCAAATTCTTAAAAAAATGTGTCGTTTATTTTCTGTAATAGTTTAATAGTAATAGCTCCTTAAAAATAATTATTATAAGGAATCTTCGGTTTATGAAGCGTCAGCTGAATATTTTGTTGCCCAGTCAATTTACCCCAAAATGATACACACGACACAATTTTTATCAAGAATAAATCAATTCTTATTTGAAATTAAAACATACAATGGCCATCCACTTTGTGACACGACGATTTCGTCATGAAAAATAATCAGTGATATTTCATGTTATTCTTACGCATCTACCACATTTTTCGACATTCAAAGAAGTTCCTTGCAGTGTAAGCACTATTTAAGTGATCAATTCATTTAAATTTCGGCTATTTTCATTTGTACAGACACCATTGTTTACTGCAACCCTAATGTAGAGCATAGCTACCAGGTGGCCCATCTGCGTCCTCTTTTGTTGAACGTGACTTCCTTTCGTACATAAAACGCTAAATAGCTGCCTAGTTCTGAGGCTTAGGGAACGGATTGACTCGACTGTCCTACTGGTTGAAATGTCAAGTACAACTAGTAACAGGATTATGAGCCCGGTCCATTTACTTTGTTCCTGTTTTGTTACTAATAAATGATAAAAACGAAGATCCTGGTGCGTTTACGAATGATGAGGACACTGACTTTGTTCTGCTCTACGGTGAAACAAAGCAAAATGCAACTGCAACTCGAAGGCTTTACCGGCAGTAGCTTGAAAGTGATGTTAATAAATAATAATAATAATAATAATAATAATAATAATAATAATAATAATAATAATAGTAATAATAATAATAATAATAATAATGATAATAATAACAATAATAATAATAATGATGATTATAATAATAAACATAATAATAACATTAATAATAATAATAATAATAATAATAATAATAATAATAATAATAATAATTACAAACTACAATTCTTTTTCGGTATATTTAGCCATGGATCTAAACCAGCAACAATCGCTATCACATTGATTTAATGAAAGCATTGTCCCTGAAATTTAGAAAATCCTTTGTGCTCTCTTGTTGATAGGTTTTCTATAACCGTTTTCAAAACGGCGCAGATGGGACACCTGGTATAATTCTCTTCAAATATGTTGATCGATAGCGATCGTTATAGTGAAAGTGGTTGGTACCTAATGCGAATGCGTTACATTTACATCTACATTAGCTACAATACTTCAGTTGAAGTATGTACTATTTAAGTTTACAATATGTACTTGATGGTAAGCTGTTAATAAATTAAACTGACTCTTTTATAGTGTCTAGTTTCTTTGGATACGACTGTACGATCGATAAAGGAAAGAGTGTAATGCTTTTGTTTTCACATGGACGAGTAATAGTAAACTGCAGAGTTAACTTCAGATAATGGTTTACAATTCCGCTCTCTAAATTATTTCATCGAGTATTCACTGAATAGTCACTGTCACTGCAATTTTGTAACAAAAAAATTTGTTTACCTAAATTTTGAGGAATGACTTCAAGAAATCTCATTACATGTTATACAAATGTATTAATCTTGTATTCGAGAACACTTATTTTACTGAAGAAATATATGGACGTAATAACGGAAATTGGAATAAGAAACAGAACTAAAATTGTACCCAACAGAGACATACAATTCACAGTGTATACAACTTGAAATATTAAACAGTTGATCATTTATCGACCTACACCATCGCAATGCAAACTTTAAACTTTGATATTGCAACACCATAATAAAGGACATAATCGTAATTTCTAAAATTACAATAAATTTTACTATTGTCTGCAATAATCAATAATCTTTTATGCTACAAGAATGCAGAAATTTTAGATACAAATAATTATTATTAATACATCCGTCTACCATGATAGATGACCATATAGGTCCGGAAAACAATGCCAGAAAAATACATATATGGAATGGAGACAAATAAGGGATATATCAGTACAATAGGTGGTTATCATAGTAGCCCACAATATGCAATTTAGAAAGTTTAAAAATTAAATATTATATAAATGATTATGTAAAATGCCTATGGATTTAAGAACATTAATTTTATTAATCAGTATCATTTGCATCATCAAGAAAGTTAGAATATCTAACATTGAAGATTTGTTCGAAATTTTATACTTGCAATCGAAAATTACGATTCTTCTGCTGAAACAGAAAAATCACAAGAATTTATTAAACGTGTAACTAATTCTGAATTTGGACTGAACTGCTATAATGTTCAACGGAAATGTGACTTACGAAAGAGAACAAATGAACTCTGGATGAAAGATTGTTGTAAAACAAGGAGAGACTTCGTCGTTTTATTCATAATGACAAAATATAGCGTGAACTACATGGAAAACATCTTCATCGTCTCAATATAACATACTCTGAAAGTAACTCCTGATGGTATTGTGATTAGGACCATCTTGTACAGTACGACAACCTGGATCAGTAATAAAAGGAATTAAACTTACCTAAATTCATGTAAAAAATATTGTCCATCGTACCGAAAGTTACCTTACATTTAACTATGGTGTATACATTTATATGCACGGTCCTACAGAAGGGAAACAAATATATGACAGACTAAAAGCATGACATCAAGCATTTCTTCATATTTTTCGTTGTACTGACATGCAGTGCTTGATTATAGTACCTTAATCATGTGACTTTTATAAATTGAAACAAAAAAGATATGAAATGGAAACCTAAATACTGATTCAAGTCGAACATTAATTGAAAATGACAAAGAAGGAATGATGGAATGCACTTGCCCACATGGTAGGGAGGTTGGGATGGGCAGGGCGGGACTCGACATGCAGCCACCTCCACGTGGTGAGTTCTGGGTTGTTTCAGTTCAAGAGAATGAAACAAGCAAAGAGCTGCATCTCTTCTGTGAATGGTGGTACGAAAATTCATGCAGAGTGGAAGGTGTTCAATAACAGTAACTTCTCACACTAATTCCTTAAGATAAGAGGAATAGGATCTTCCTTCGCCAATATGTGTTCTTTTTTTATTTACTACGAAATCGATTTTGTTTCTAGCAGTATTCTTCCTTTCTTTCCTTTTTATCTTTTTCCTTCAACAACAACAAACAAGGTTTATTTTTATTTAAATTTGTTTTGCACCACATTACTACTTAAGCATTTATGTTGCACATATCAGGATGCAATAGAAACTCGCATTTTAAGATTATCTGTCAAGAAAATTGTCAGCGATGCTGTAGGTATCTCGGTAAGCTATATCTTTATTTAAAACTTCCTTTCTTTCAATATAATTTCTTATCGAAAAAGGACACTCTAACAATGGATTAAATACATCATCATTATTCCTAGCGTCTATTTCTGTTTATATTTTCCGAAACACATAACAACATTGAACCACCTCACTACTGTACTGTGAAATACAATAGTACAACACTCTTGCTTAAGTCATAAACTAAGACATGTGGGTCTCTGCCTGCTAAAAAGCGGAAATTTTTATGTTCTTTATGGCCTATTTAGGAAGACAAGTCATCACTGCTATACCCAATCCATTCCACCCTTGAGACAGTCCATGGATGGGAGGAGGGAAAGCTGACCAGGCCACGAGGCCAGACGAATTGTTTCTCAGATACAACGTTTCAATTTCAACCACAAAGCCCGCGAAAACTTATGAAATGCAGAAGTCAGAGTCGACACGAGCGATTCTGGCCGCAGGAACAAATTTTTACTGCAAAACAGGTCTATATACATCACAAAGTTTTCAAATACTTCTGCAGCAATATATGCTTCATTCAAATGACTAATACAGAATATTATATAAAAACACAAAATTTCATTTCAGTTAAGCCAATTGACTGAGGCCTGGCCTCACTTGCCTCAGTGAATCAGCAGCCACTGGTTTATAGAAAAAACTGCTACATGGCAGTGAATTCAGTAGCACTTGCCACTAGACGGAAACAATCTTTCCTGCAGCATTGATGGCAGTGATGAGGAGACTGCCATTACACTCTGTCCCCGCGGTACTCTGGCTTAGGGTGAAGTACGCATCTTGTAACAGCGTTGCAAACTATTCATTACTTAAACTGAATTATTATTAATGAAAGTATTAAAATAGTTACTCTTAAAGCCTTGTCAACTTAAAAAAAATGCACTTTTAGGTAGAAAATGATTCTAACAGAGTAGGTGTAGAGATTAGTTTCTGTGAAAACCCGAGCGTCGTACTATTAATAGTACAGCGACAATCCACAGTTAAAACCCCGGAGTTACAGAAGTGACGTCACAACTCCACTATGCCGAGTATGCCAGGCCCTGAGTAGCAGCAAACGGTAATTGTAAGCTTCTTCCCGCATCAGTCTCTTCCTATTATTAGTGTAAATTTCTGGTGTCTGGTGTCATGTCTTACATGAAATAGTTATTTCCATGAATCACGGCTGGAATCAGGCCATATCAATTTGAGCCCAGGAAATATAAAATTGTAAGAATATGGAAAGAAAGCAGTGAGAATATAGAGCGGACTGGTGTTTCTTCAGCAACTCATCGAGAGTGTTTCTGTTGCTGTGGAAGTGCAATGGTAAGGTATGTAAAGGAAAGTGTTGAGTGTACGAGTATTATGAGTACATAATTTTCATAATGCATTTCACGCTGTTGTACTAAACAGAGACACGTTGAATACTACTAGGCATGTTATGATGGTGAGGACGAAGTCTTAATTTTGAAAGGGAAGATTTACGGGAGGTAAATAACAGGAACATACGATATGTAGCTTACAAACTGTTTACTGGATTAATTCTTGGAATCCCCTAGGAATAGGAAACAGAAAAGTCATACCTTCATGTGTAATAAAATAAATTCGTCACGAATACCCCGACCTGACAATGAGTAGAGAAACTTTCAAACTGCCGATAGAAGGGAAATTTAGAATTTTTATTAATTAGAAATTGTTCTTAATTTTAAAAAATCATCATAATTTATTATATTTTGCAACCAACACTCAGAACATTAAAAAATTACCTTAATTGATACATTTATAACCAATAAATTGCTCCTTCCATTTATAAGGTTTTAATAACTTTACCTCCTAGAAACATATTGTTGGCCATTTATAATAATTGTTTCAATGTTAGTGTTAACTCGATCAGAAAAAAGTAATCAATTTCAAAAACTTGTTACAACCTGCATTTTTTAAAGCAAATTCAAAGTTTTAACTGATAAATTTGTATCAATATACACATCGAAATTTTTATTGGACAAAGGCCGAATAGAGAGAATAAACATTTCTACACAATAAAAAATATGGCACTCTTGTCTATTTTTAAATTGTTATATTTCGGTAAAACCTCTTCTCCTATGGAGTCAGTGCACTCGTCACTACTGCTACTAGTTGTTTCACAGAAGGATACATCGATATCATTTACTTCCTCACTTTCACAGTTTGAAATACCCCTAAAAATTTCACTCCCCAGCCCACACTGCACACCTAATTCATTGCAATTTGTATGTGTGTTTAAATTGGTATCATCACTTGTTGGTCCCTGCTTCTTCGTTCACTGCCTCACAAAGTTCGCTGCATGAACTTGTAAATGACTAGTCTATTGCTTGTTTTATAATCTTCTTCCTTACATATGCACCAGTCTTTCTCTGGCATTGATGAGGTCCATTAATTTCATCCGGTTTCAATTTTGAAAGAAGGAATTGCACTTTTTTTAAACCGATCTACTTATTTTGATACGCAGAAGTTCATTTCTAAGCCGAGATGTAATTTCAAAATCTTCTGGTGTGAAGTGTTCAGAATAAACGACAGAATTCCGGGTGGGTTCGAAATTACACCGATTTATTCGATTCACACACGCTTTGAATCTAATCGGTGATCTTTGGCGATTAGGAAATACATGAATGTGTTCGTAATATTTGAACACCCAAAAATAAGACAATGAGGCATTTCCGATAGAATAGCACACAAACTTATATATAAAATAATAAGACACTAGTTGCTTCACCGTACGAAACGCTATTGAGTGAAGCTCAAGAATCGCAGTGAACTACCTGGAGTTGTGACGTCACGACTACAGTCCGTGTATCATTATACACGCAGTTTTAAGAGAACGGAAAGTCGTAGAAACTTGCGATTTTCACTGTTATATTTCTCTAAACGAAACCTTTATTTTGAACACCTCTTTATTTTTAAGTTAACAGGGCTTTTAAGCCATAAATGTAACAAAACCATTATGAAAAATTATTTTGTTGCAACTTAAAAGTGTTATATAGACGTAAATGTGTTTAAAACAAAAGGCCCGGTTAAGGAAGTAACTGACATGTGATTTCCCCTGTTTGGACGACCCTGCGACATAAACACTCGGACGGACAGTAGTATGACAACATGTACGTCACCAAACTGTTAACAATAAGTGAATCATAAAAGTAAAGTCTGAAAAGGAATCAAAAGATGAATTACACAATAACGGTTACTTCTAGTATAGGTACAGTATAACCTAAAAGAAAAATAAATTCAGGGAACTGAAATAAAGGAAGTTTAGACTTTTATTTAAAAAATGAAATTAATTTATCCATATTCTTTTATTTACAGATGACTCCTAAATGTTGTGTGCTTGTGTGTACCAGCAATTACAGAGCGTACTGTGAGACTGTTATGTCACAGTTCTCAAATTTCCAAATGAAAAGGATAAGTTATGTGGCTAGAAGCTATTTGTATACCACGAAATGTCTTCACTTCAACAAAGCATTCAATTGTGTGCATTAAACTGTTTGGAGTAAATCAAGTATCCCTATTAGAATACCATCACTATGGAATAAAAGAAACAATAAAAAAATTCCAAGCAAGAAAATAATTGACTTATTTTTAAAGTAGCTTTATTGAGAGATAGTAGTATTCAATGTCTTTATACTTGTAGAATAAAGAAACAACTTCAACAAATCAAAATTTCAGAAAATATAGAAAAAGAATGGAAGAACTTAACAGATATTTAAAAAAAGGCTGCAGTTGAAAGTATTGGCCTAAAATATTCTAGGCAGAAGAGAAAATGAAGTATACTAAAATGGGTTGAGGATATCAAAAATGATAAACCAGAAGCATATCTCCGATTTTTACAATAAAAAATTAAAGATGAAATAGAAAATAAAAGAAAGTGGGCAATTGCATCGATTAATGCACAAAATCACTTTATCCCGCCAGATATGCAATAGCTCTCTCTGCATAATCTGCGGCCCTTTACCGAAACAAAATAATAATAATAATAATAATAATAATAATAATAATAATAATAGTAATAGTAATAATAATAATAATGTATGTATGTGTGTATTTATTTACACTGCAAGTGGGCAAGCACCCGGTGGCAGTGATATACACAATATAAACAATACACAAAAAAAATGATAAGCAATACACAATAAATTTACAATACACAATACAATTATACAATACACAATACAATTTTATACACAATACAATAAGAATACACAATATAATTTAACACAATAATAATAAAACATAAATAAAATACCTAATTTTACATTACAACCTACATAATTATGTATAGGCCCTACATAAGTTTCAATAGTCTTTCACTTTATTCTCATCTCACTCACTGTAGTGGCACTTTGACGCATTTCACTGACACTTTAGGGCACATTTCACTGACACACTATAACACATTTCACTGACACTATAGAACACATTTCATTGACGCTATAAATTATCACTGATAGGAACTATTCACTGCACTATAAAACCATAACTTCACTGACTCACCTCGCTTCACTGATACAACAGTTCAAGTAAGTCAAATAATTACACCCTTATGCATACTGTACATATAAACAGAACTACATTTAAACTAAACATTTCTAGTCTAAGGCCCTCTTACACGCTTTTTTTTTTTTAAATAATTTACAATTCAAACCAAGGAAGTAACTCGTCAGGCTAAATAAATACATGTCACCTTAAAAAATTAATGTTAAATGTCACCTTAATTTTAATTTGCACTTGATACACAACTTTTTAAATTATTCTTGAAACTCCTTAAGGAAGGACAGCCCTCAAAGACCGATGCAGGTAGGTCATTCCAATCATTTATAGTTCTATTTAAAAATGAGAATTTACCTACATCCGTTTTCTGTTTCCTACATTTGATTTTAAAATCATGATCGTTTCTACCATAGTACGTTGGCTTTTCTAACCGAGCCGTTATGTCTACCCATGCTTTCTGACCTAGATGTGCTCTATACAATGCTGTTATTCTAGTTTTCCTACGTCTGTTTTCCAAAGTTTCCCATTTAAGTTCTTTTATCGTATCGTTTCCATCTTCTCTTTTACCTTTAACAAATTTAGCTGCCCTATACTGGATTCTTTCTAAGGAATTTATCTGATATATTCTATAGGGATCCCAACATGTAGTTCCGTATTCCATTAACGGTCGCATTAACGTTAGATATGCTATTTCCCTCGATTTGGGGCTAGCCTTTCTCAAGATTTTCATAATAAAGTGAAGTGCCCTCCATGCCTTACCCGTAACATTATCAACATGCTCTCCCCAAGAAAGTTTGGAGTTTAAATACACTCCTAGGTATTTACAACATTGTACTTGCGGAATTACAACACCACTGAATTCGTAATTAAGACTAGTTTCCCCTCGGGTTTTACAAAATGTTATAGATTTACTTTTAGAACCATTTATTTTCATCTTATGCATTAACGCCCAGTTATAAATTTTATTCAAGTCTGTTTGAATAGCATCTACATCTGAATTATTTCTAATCTTTCTATAGATAATGCAGTCATCTGCAAATAGCCTCACATTTGATGTAATATTCTGGCATAGGTCATTTACGTATATTATAAAGAGTAATGGACCCAGAACGCTGCCCTGTGGCACCCCTGAACTTATATTTCCAATTTCCGATATTTCATGACCTACTCTAACTCTCTGGGTTCTACCTTTTAAGAATTCTTGGATCCAAAGCACCACTCTTTTATCTATTCCTAGCCTACTTAACTTATCTATTAATATGTCATGTGGCACCAAATCAAATGCTTTCGAAAAATCAATCACAACTGCATCGATTCTTCCGCCTCTATCTACCCCTTCAGCTAGATCCTGAACCAGCGACGTAATTTGACTATCACGTGAGAAGCCTTCCCTAATAATAATAATAATAATAATAATAATAATAATAATAATAATAATATATAAACTACTAAAAATAGGGATATTGCAATATCAATTACTTCCAAATATTTTCTCGAAATAATTATGGTATTATCATAGTCTAATATCATACAGTCACGAAGCTTGAGGTGAATTTTTGCATTTCTCTCGATACAACGCTCCAAGCGGTTAGCAACTGAGAGTACTAGGAACAATAGACTCCGCCGGTACTATTTCGTATTGTCTGTGATGAGGCGATAGTATCGACCCTAGTGGCTAGCAACTAAAGTACAACTGTTATTTGCTAAATATTCCTTACGTATTAAGCTTCGTGACTGTATAGCCTATACTAGACTGTGGTGTTTGGATATGAAAACAACTGAATGTTGCATATCAACAAGAATTTGAAGCCTAATTCAATTGTTTATTTGCAAATAATCACAATTTGTGCCATCAGATTTCACACATCCAAGTTCTAATTTAATTTTAAATTGTGTTTTAACATCAAGATTGCTGTTTTTCATTAATATGCTTTGAATGAACATGCAGAGGCATTATTTGTCAAGCGATCAGATAGAAATGGTAGTTTGATTAGAGCAGCGAGGTGAACGTCAGGTTGATATAGCAGATTTGATAGGTACATCCCAGAGTGTGATTTCTAGAGTAGGCCTACTTTCTCGTTTTCGGGGGACAGGTTTGGTAACCAGAAGACCTGGCAGTGGAAAAATTCGTAAGGCTACGCCTCGACAGGACCAGCAAGAAGAACACAATTTGCTACAGCTAGACATATACAACAAGACCTTCAGAACGTCACTGGCCTTTTGGTATCTGATCAAAAGATTAAGAAATAGATTCTGGGAAGAAGGTTTGACGTCCTATAGACCGCTAAGATGTCTATCACTTGAACCAATACATCGCAGACAAAAATTAGCATGGGTCAATCAGAGGATCGAAGAAGGTATTCTTAGGGGAAATGCCCTTTATACTGGCGAGTCCAGATATTGCCTCTTTAATGACAACAGACGTCAGAGAGTATACAGGTCTGCTGGCAATCGCAGTTAGCCGCAATATGTCCAACGAGTAGTTTCTTATGGTGGAGAAGGTGTTATGGTTTGGGCAGGTTTGTCCTTAGGCTGTCGAACTGAACTTCATATAAACGATGGAGCACTGAGAGGTCAAAGTACGCAGAAGAGATGGTGAGGGAGTGCATTTTGAACAGGCGTGATGCCGTTGGTCAAGAGAGATTTATATTTCTTGATGATGATGCACGTGCACATCGAGCTGCAGTAGTTATGGAAGCCCTGGAAGATTTTCAGATCAAAATAAATTAAATTATGATTTATTTAAAGACGCTCGCAACTGCCGAGTTTATACCAGCGTCGCCGATGTGCCGGAATTTTGTCCCGCAGGGGTTCTTTTACATGCAGTAAATTTACTGATATGGGCCTGTCGCATTTAAACACACTTAAATGCCATCGACCTGGGCCTGGATCGAACCCGCAACTTCGAGTACAGAAGGCCAGCGCTATACTAACTGCGCTACCCAGGTCGACTCTTCAGATCAATCATCTTCTACTTCCACCTCGCCCAGACCTAAATGCAATTGAACATGTCTGAGAATTTGCTTCAGAGGCAACTTGACAACCATCTACCACACGCAGCTATCATCAGAGATACTACCCATAGCATTCAATGAAATGTCATAAGACCACATTGATAATTGCATTCGAAGCATGCCAAAGAGATGTCAAGCTGTTGCAAATGCCCGAGTAAATCAAACTAGTTAATAATGTGACAAAAGACCTGTCAATCTGGTTCTTATTGTAATAAATACTTAACACAGATACATCCCAACTTTTGTCCCTTGTTTTTTTTTTTTCTTTCTGTTTGGTAGTATTGTGTAACAAATACTCTAGAAAACCTTCAATTTAGTTTATTATTTAATTAGCCTATATGTAAAAATAAATAACAAGTGATTAAGATTTTTATTTTGATTGCAATGTCCCTATTCATTCATTCATTCATTCATTCATTCAATGTTCTGCCCAAGGCCAGGTATTTCACTGCAAAACTAGTGTGTTCTCCAATCTTTCCTATTTCCTGCCTTCCACTTTATTTCCTCATATGATCCGTATATCTTAATGTCGTCTACCATCTGATATCTTCTTCTGCCCTGAACTCTTCATCCGTTCACCATTTCTTCCAGCGCATCTTTCAGTAGACAGTTTCTTCTCAGCCAGTGACCCAACCAATTTCTTTTTCTCTTCATGATCAGTTTCAGCATCATTCTTTCTTCGTCCACTCTTTCCAACACAGCTTCATTTCTTATTCTGCCTGTCCAATTCACACTTTCCATTCTTCTCCATATACATATTTCAAATACTTTTCTCTTCACTTCGTCGTAATGTCCATGTTTCTGCCCTATACAATGCCACACTCCATACGAAACACTTTACAAGTCTCTTCCTGAGTTTTTTTTTTCAGAGGTCCGCAGAAGATGTTCCTTTTTCTATTAACAATTTCCTTGGAGAATACATAAAGCTCTATCATCATCATCATCATCATCATCATCATCATCCTTAGCTCGACAACCCATCATGGGTCCTGGCTGTCCATAGGAGTTTCCGCCATTCATCCCTATTTCTAGCAACACTCATCCAGTTTTAACCCAATAGTTCTGGCAAGCTCTATCATTAATTATACGAAAACTACTTTCATGGTCCTAACTCGAAGAGGACAATCGGTACCAACTAGATTTACTAATGTCAATAAAATGAAAATTTTAGGGATGGTATTTACATCCAATGTCATGGATGTTATACAGATAAACTGGAAGGATATTGTTAGAAAAGTCAGATATGGAATCCAAAGATATCTCAGTCGAAATTTAAATGTTATTCAAAAAGTGTGGCATATAAACACGTTTATTTTATCCAAAATATGGTACCTTGGACAAGTTCTTCCGATATCCGAACATACAGCTCAACAAATTGAAAAGATTTTAGGATTCTATTTATGGAAAGTTTTCGTATTTCGTATCGCCCGACCTCAGTGCAGATTGTCGATCAAGGAAGGAGGTTTACAGTTGATTAATGTAAAATCTAAATGTGATGCTGTATTTATAAAAGATATATTACGCGCTGACCACAATATAGACACAGTATAGTCGGGTAGGCGCTCGGATTTTTCCGTTTGGGGCTCAATTTATTGTTGAAATAACAACAGTCAGCTTTCCTTTTATATGGTATCTATGAATCTTTGTTTATTAACCTGTAAGTTAAGAATTAAAATGTATTGTGAAAAACTCATTAATCTCGTGGAGAAATATTCATTTTTATGACGAAATTTGGTAAATTGTTTTATGAAATTAGGTTCAAGAAAATTACACAGTTCTTGAAACTCAGCTATGATCATACGAACAAAACAATAGTGATACAATATTAATAGGCCAAATCTTCATTTCATATAAGGTGACTCAGTATATCAACGAACACAACACAAAATACTTTCGCGCCCCGACCACTGATTGGTTCCTATGTTCCCATCTCCTGTGTTTGAGTTATATTGTGAGTGGTGTCGCAGCTGCATGTCATGTCATCATACCTCATTTCCAACAACAGTTCGTTCTTGCCCCACCTGCAAATTATATTCTTTCTTCACAGACATATTAATTAGTTTTCGGGTTTTCATATATTATATTTAATTTCCGTGTTTAGGAAAATAGTACGTTTCCTATTAGGTCTTCATAAAAATATTGGGAACTAATTAACTTAGCGTTCTGTGTGCCATAGAGAGATTTTTTTTGGCTCTGCAGCCAAGAGGATTCTATTCAAACATTTGTTTACATGCGGAGTCACGTTGTATGGAATGATGATTATATTCTTAATATATTGAGTATTTATCACAAATAATAGTAACCCCAACACAAACAAGAAATTTAATTGAATGATTACAAAATGTAATCGAACATAGTATATTAGAGAAGTGCGCTAAATTTATTAAGCTAATGGGTTCGTCTAGTATCGTGCGTTACTGGCGCTATGTTCGTTTCAAGTTTGTCGAGTACGGTAAAGTTCGATGTTCACTCTGCAGGAGGAGGAGATCTGTCGTATTTGTTTCAACCTGTTATAAAAATATTCGCTATCTTCCATTTCCACCCCTTGCCCTTAACCACACACCAGAAAAAATTTTGGAAATATTCAACAGTTTTTCCCTCCATTACTGTATCTTGTACAACAATGAAAATTTGTATGTGTAAAAAACTGTCCTTCTGCTATATTAAAAATTATTTTTGCGATTTAAATATATATATACATATATATATATTTTTTTCAAAATTCATAATGATGGCCAGTCGTGAAATCTGTTCTGCTCTATACTGTTCACCCAGTATATTAAGAAATTAGGTATGGATACTTTCTATAAATAGAGGAAACAGTACGTATATACTGCAAATTGTATCATATGATAGACATAAATATTGTATTCAGAGACTTTCTTACAGTGAAAGACACCGTGAGGATCCAAATATGAAGACATAGGATCACTTTCTCAAGCAGTTTCGCTTAGTCAGAAAGACTTGTGCGATATGATGGTACATGCTAATATTCCGTTCAATAAGGTGGAGAAAAAACATTTAAAAGAATTTCTTGAAAATTTCGAGAGTCAACAATATGGAAAAAACGTGTTTACCCGCTTGCTATGACGACACTCTAAATAACTTGTGTGCGGCTGTAGGGGGAGACGGTAAAATTTGGATTTCTATGAATAAAACGGAAGTTGTTTGTGTCATACTTATCCCAAATCTTATAATGTGTATATTGTCACCTTATCGTGCTGCTATTACAAGATCGAGAATGAAAGTCGAAAATATTTTGAAGAAAATGTTGGCAATGCAACTCTGTGCGATATTCCTTATTTCCGATATGTACCAGTACCGTCATGTGATATAGAGAGAAGTTCTTCTCGATACAGTGTTTAAGGGATAATAGGATACTTTTAATACAACAATACATTGTAACTCATCGTAATTAATTTCATTGTAAGGCAATCAGCACTAAGTGAGCATTATTTTTTCAATATATTAACTTATAATAAGTAAGTTTCTGTAGAAAAGTACAAAGTTATGCCTTATAAAGTTAAATATCCAACAAGAAGTAAAATTTGTATTGAAAACAGAATCCTACAAAAAGTGAACACATTTAACTGTTTAGGGTACCACCTTTCATACGAAAAAAAAAAAAAAAGGATGTTGATACTAAAATTACTAATTTTGTAAAAGTTATCGGCATTAACTTATAAATTCAGTTTTGAAATCTAATTTTGTACAGAAACATACAAGATTAAAGGTGTAGAACATTTTAGCACGACTTATAGATCAGAAACTTGAACCCGTGGGGGGAGGGGGGAGATTCATAGGAAAATGGTGGGATAAACACTTTGCGATATAAAACGAAATACAGAAATTTTGGAAGAATTGAACGTCCAACTTTATAAAATTGTAATGAATAATTTCAATAATTTCAAGGGAAAAATTTTTCCGGGGCCGGGTATCGATCCCGGGACCTCTGGTTGAACGTACCAGCGCTCTACCAACTGAGCTAACCGGGAACTCCACCCAACACCGTCTCAACTTTTCCCTTTATATCCACACAACTCTTTATATCCACACAACTCGCGTGGGCTGACGAAACGCCAGAGACCCACATCGAGTGCACACAATCTCTGTGTGACTTGGAATTGTGGTTTTCTGTTAACGTACACAGTGACGTATATATTATGCAAATCTAGTCTTTCAGGTAAAGCTCCCTGTAAAGCAGATTTGAATAATTTCAAGGGAAAAGGTGTCGGGTGGAGTTCCCGGGTAACTCAGTTGGTAGAGCGCTGGTACGTTCAACCAGAGGTCCTGGGATCGATACCCGGCCCCGGAACAATTTTTCCCTTGAAATTATTCAAATCTGCTATTCAGGGAGCTTTACCTGAAAGACTAGATCTGCTTTATAAAACTGTATTCAAAACTACAGAATTAATTGGAAATAGCATGTCGAGAGAGTGCCAACAGAAAGATGGCCAAAGGCGGTAGTGCTACATTACCGCCCTTCTGGACGACGATCTGTTAGAAGACCATTAAAAGTATTGCATGAGACCATTGAGACCGCAGTAAACTATGCTGGGTTGCAAGAAAGCATTTATAGGTTCGTTAAACACTATCGGTTCTAACTGTTCATTTAGCGTCAGTAAGCGATGCAAGAATGATCTTTAAAGCTATTGGTTCGTTAAAGCACTCTGTAAACTATAGGTCGAAAATCGGAGCTGTAAACTGTTAGTGAATCGTTAGCCGCCATATTGTACGTAGGCCTATATTTCTTGTTTTTGTATCTGACAGTATTAACAGTCTTGGTTTATTTTCGACAAGAAAGTAACATCCATCATTCTTGCAGTGGACTCTTCATATGCTTATTGCTTACCTATCTTGTACACTAAGTTGATTCTCCGTTCCTTCAGGACTGCGAACCTGCCAATAACGTTCTCATGGAGGGGCTGTGATTCCATCATCTTGTCCAACATATCTTTTTGGAGCGAAATATTCCCTAACGCTGACAATCTCTACTGTGACATTGAGTTTCTTTGTTTTGTTTTTATTCGTTTTAAAAACGAGTACGCTAGTAAGACGGTAGTATTAAAATGAGGGAATATAACTTATACACTTCTCCAAATACATCTTTGTGTCACGAAGAAGTCTAGCACTTTCTTAACTGGTATATTCCTATATTCACTGTTCTGGTATAAAACTCAAGTTCAGGTTTTGGAACCTGCGTCTTTTTTAATACTCGTATGTTGAAATAGCTAGCTTATAGTGAAAGAAGCGGATCATGTGGGAAATTTCTACTATAGGTAATTGTCAAATTTGGAAGTATCAGCAAGGCTGACGAAGAACAATATCTTGTAATTACGATCATGTTCTACATCACTTTTTCCACTGTAGCAGCAGTCTGTTCTTTCTCCCTGAGAATTCACTTCTACTTTTTGCTACGTTCAAAATTCTAGCATAGTGCAGTAGGCCATTTGAAATTTCCACATTAAGCGAAGAAGTGCTTTCTTCATGGCCCCGAAATGATCATTTCTGCTTGCTTAAATACAAAGCAGTGTCGATGACTGACCACATAACATGTCTGTTTAAACAAACATTTTCAATATATTGCACTAACAATAGCCTAGCTTTTTTTTTTCAGGTTATTCCCAATAGTGTTCTTATTTTTCTGTAAATCTTTGAACTGCAGCACGCACTTTAAAAAAATGTTCCGCCGAATTTTCATGTTTTAGTAGAGCAAGACTAACATTATTTTAGAAAATCACTGAATCCAGTTTCATTCCACACATTTTTTTTAACTCAAGTAGTAGGCATGACTGACAAAATAATATTTCAATGTAGTGGCTCCCACACAACCACTCACTGATGCTTGCAGTACCATGAAGTTTTAAAATTAAGTTTGTATGATTTACCAGCTTGTGAGTTTAACTTTTTACAGTTTATGTCTAAAATTGGTTGAGTACTGTCTAAAACAATAGATATCTCTTATACTGCTTACACCAGCGATTAAACGAGGTTTGAATTAATGTACACACTGTGTCATTGAACGGATTCATTTACACATTGCAACATAACAATACAAAAACTTATATGGTAGGTCCTAACACATTTATTAGAAATTAATTAAAAACTGAAATGCACTTAATATCTTCACCTAATAAAGTGATAAGTAAAATAAATGATATTAAAAAAATTAGGCCTATCATAACTGAATAGCTCGACATGGCCTACCGACACAAAGCACGACGAAAACAGACTGAGGAAAGGCAAAAATTCATTCACAACTTCCACTAAAAAGGCTGTGTTCAGAATATGAAACTTTCTTTCCATTGCTTTCATAGTATTAATTTTTAATGGAATTTTCCTATGAGGAACAATAAAATTGTGGCCAGAAGAATAAAAAATGAAAGGAATGAATATATCAACACAAAAATTAAAAACATAAAACATAATAGGACCTATATAGGAAGAAGTATTGACGAAGCAGAATTTTTAGGAAAGAATTTTCTTTAGGACGGGCCATGTTGCTGGACAGACAAGTAGTCATAAATCTCCGTGTCACCCATTATATTAGAAAGCGCATCGGCTGGGCTGAAGGCCAAATACGTGTTCGTTACAGCAACACCCGTTTCTTGAAGAATGTGGAAGTGCGGGGGGAAATGTCTCAGTCGTTGTCATAGCAACCACCCTAACATAGAAGAACAAAATAATATTTTAAATCTGAGAATCATTGCCTCGTCGCTGCCGCTCAAGGAACTGAGGCGTGAACAGCGGGAATATTAAAACAGCCTGGTGATGCTGTATTGACATTTATTGATTTATAGCGCTATAGTTTTTAAATTGAATAATTTAATACATGAAATACAAATCAAATGGCTCGCAAAATAACAAGTGAAATGTTCTTCACCTTCTTCATTTGAATGGCCGCTACTGCTATACAGTAGAACCTCGCTAGTTCGAACCAATTGGGACAGGGACCTGTTCGGATTATCGAAATTTGGGATTAAGTGAGGGACAGGGATGCAAGTAGGGAAACCACGCCTTATCCATCCCCTCCCCACTCCTCACTGATCACCCTCTGTTCAGTTTCATGGTCGGAAGAAGCTTAGGCTACAGATTATCATAAAATTATAGCAAACAAGAACTTACATTCATTCATTAGTGATAAAATAAGTTGTGGTACTGCATATACTTGTATAACCTGTTTCGTATTTACTTTTAAATATTTACGAAGACTTTCAGTATTTTTTTTTTCCATTGTTCTCTTCTATTCTCTGTTCCATTCCAGCTTGGGCTGATTAGTTGGTTGGTTTTGTCCGAGATTTTCCCCAACCGTAAGGCGAATGTCAGGTAATCTGTGGGGAATCTCGAGCTCATTTCGCCAAATACCATCTCGCTATCACCAATTCCATCAGTTGCAGTTGGTACGGCGTCGTTAAGTAACCAAATAAAACAAGAGTATTATATTATTCCTTGAACTTCATATCGCCACCAGCGTAGCTCAGACGGCAGAGACGCTTACCAGCCGATTCGCAGTGCGCTCGGGAGTGGGTTCGATTCCCGCTTGGGCTGATTACCTGATTGGGTTTTTACAGAGATTTTTCCCAACCGTAAAGTGAATGTCAGTTAATCTATGGCGAATCCTCTACCTCATTTCGCCGAATATTATCTCGCCATCACCAATTACATCGACGGTAAATAATAATAATTTATTTAATCTGACAAGATTAAGGCCTTCTCTTCCATCCTACCAGATAGCACATATAAATACAAAAAAGAAATACAAACACTGATGAAAAATGATACAACTTAAGTTAAAGCCCTATAGAGGGTCAACAGAGTCAAAAGTACATTATAGAGCTCTCATCGAGCTAATACAACGAAAAGAAAGAAAACAGAGATAGCAATGATGTTATTGATAACTGATAATAATAATAATAATAATAATAATAATAATAATAATAATAATAATAATAATAATAGCAATAATAATAATAATAATAATAAATACATTACATATTAATTTTCAATTTTACAACAGCATAGTTACAATATTTACTATATGTCATGGGTTAAGGTGAAGTTGCGCAACCTGACATGTGTTCAACAAACAATTCCACGAACTAGAATGTGATTTTTTAATTTAAATTTGAATTTTGATATTGTCCGACAGTCTCTGACGTGGTCAGGGAGAGAATTCCGGAGGCGTGGAATAGATATGCTGAAAGATGATGAGTAGTTGATACAGCGTCGTTAAATAAGCAATTAAAAAAACTTTCCGTATCAAATTCTAGAATGCGCGCAAACTTGGATCCGAGAGCGGAACTGTGGACTAATCTGAGAGAGCAGGCTCGTACGGACACGGGTCCGGGGCTGTGGTGCCTCCCCTCTCTCTGAGGACCGCGTCCGGATTGATCCCCAAATCCTCATGAATGACGTCCGAGTGGATTCCCGATTTGATTTCTACCTATCTTTACCTAACGTCCGAGTTGATTCCCTTTGCCTGTGTATAGTCAGCGAGAGGGTGATGTTTACATAATACTTCTGCCTGTAGACTGCAGAAGGCCAGCGAGGGGTGGTGTCTGCCTGTCGTATGCTGAGGACTTTAGTGCTGCAGTGATCTGTGATCATGGAATATAAGTAGGGGACGGATGTTGATGAAAAGTTACGGTATCTTCTTATTTTCACACTAGGACGATGCCTATTAATATAGAAATCTTTCTATGTTAATATCAACGTAAAAAATATAATATCTTATAACTTTCGACTCAGTTATTTCCGGACCATGGATCCTGATCTCAAATTGATACATGTGCTCTTCGCCATCATCCCTGAAAGTTTGTAACACCACCTCGGAAACACACCGTATAAAATGCTTGACAACAGTTTAGTTTAAGTGAGGACTTTGACTGCTACTGTTATTTTGTCCTTACGAGGGTGTCTTTAGAATTTATGTTTGGAAGGGGGGAAACTTTCACCGTGTCCTGGAAGGGACGTCTACTGTAGTAGACAGTATTTTAACACAAAGATTGCAAGACTGCACGCTGCGCCCACAATTTGTTTTGTGATTCACACTCCCTCATCTTGAAGATCTGGTAACAAAAGAGAAGTGCGGAAGGATGAGGAAACAGAGAATGAAGACACTGACATGAACCACCCCTGATTGAAACACAAACCCTCTTTAAAAGCTATAGTTTTCCTTAAAACCTTCATTTTGTCGCATGTTCTTTTCCTTTATCTCAGCCAAATTCCAGGGCAGTCATTAAAACAAGGTGACTAATTTTTAAGAAGTTGTGGTGCGAGTATGGTGAATAATATTTAAATGTCATTTTCTTTTAATTTCATATCATTTTTTCATTAGTTTAAGGGAATTTTAATGATTTTTGGGGGTTATTTTACGACGCTGTGTCAACATCTAACGTTATTTAGCGTCTGAATGAAATGAAGGTGATAATGCCGGTGAAATGAGTCCGGGGTCCACCACCGAAAGTTACCCAGCATTTGCTCAAATTGGGTTGAGGGAAAACCCCGGAAAAAACCTCAACCAGGTAACTTTCCCCGACCGGGATTCGAACCCGGGCCACCTGGTTTCGTGGCCAGACTCGCTGACCGTTACTCCACAGGTGTGGACAATTTTAATGATCATTTTAAGTAGATTTTTAGGTCATCAACATCCTTCCCCTAAATATAAGGTTATGTTTAGTGAAAAAGGTAAAAAGCTGTTAGTGATGAACGGGTTCAAATTCTGCTTTCACAAACGGTTACGTGATGATGTGGAACGGTACATATGCACGAAAATGACATGCAAGTGTTTTTGTAAATTAAATTCAGTGAATGTAATTATTGATTCTCAGTTGTGCCATTCCGACGAATGTAATGATCAGACACTTAACGTTGCTACACTTACGTCTCACAATGTCGAACATATTAGAAAGAACATTCACGCCAGTCGTAGTAGATTTCTTCCGAAGTTGCCTAAAACCCTAGCAGAATTACATGAATCATTGAAGAAAAAAACATTGTCCTATTAACATGCGTAAGCAATGTGGATGTTCTCTCGAAAATGATAACCCTATTTTTAGATGGGACGTTCAAATCCTGTCCGTCGTTTTTTTTATCAGATTTTCATAGTGCATGGATCAAGGAATAATCATCACGTTCCTCTAGTTTTTTCTTCCTGCAAGGTAAAACCGTCGAAATATACAAAATGTCTCTTCAAGTACTAAAAAATCATATAAATCTCCATGTTGTTTTATTTGATTTTGAGAAAAGCATTCACTCAGCAGTTCTCTGTTTGGCCAGAAGCTATACTATGAGTAAAAAGCTGCAGGTTCCATTTGGCGCAATGTTGGTGGAGGAAAATAAATGCTGTGTGCTTGTCAAATGAGTTTAAAAATAACGACTCTGAGATAGGGAGACTTTTAAATTGTATACAGGAAAATCCTTCGTATCCAGTACTCAAATAACCTGCAATATCAACACAACGACACTTGTGTCTAGGCCAAAAAGAAATAGACATTCATTCGAAAGGGAAGAGTCAGCCAAAGATGTGAATGGTTTTTGTGGATTGCACACGCCGCATAATGTGTTTACTCTTTGTATTGTTCACGCGTGAAAACATAGACAAAAAAAAAAAAACCGTTATGTCCTTGGAGTATATCGGGTATCATTGGCAAGCTGTCACTTGGGCCTTGCAACAATGCGCAGAGACGATATCTTTAAATTTACCACTTGAACTCTCCCGTTTCGAAGGGGCGTTGGACGAGTCTAAATAGGAAAGTGTGAAATTCTCTGTTCTTATAGCACGTAAAAGTTTCATTCGAGTGATAGACAATATCATGGTTATTACAGCTAAGCGTTGCTGTTGCACAATGGATTCTGCGAAACACAAGCGAAATTTTCTCACACACATATCATCGAACGCTACTTCATACTTGCAACGTTGGTTACACTGCTCTTCATGTCACATGGCCGCCATTTAAAATTGTCATAAGGTTACAAAAACGTTTAGTATTTTGTACGCTATTATGTACTGTATTACTGTGTTACAATAATTATGAACTGATGAATGTACTTTACCGTATTCAGTACGTATGTACGTATTTCAAAACTTTACTTTTAAATATCTGTGTGAAAATACTACATTTGTTGGTGTTGTTGGACATTAACTTCATTTAGGTCAAAATTACATAAATTCTTACTTAACAAATTAATTGCTGATTAATATTTATTACATATAATGAAACTAACATCTGTCCATTCTTATTATTATCATTAATTTCTCTAAATAGATTTACAAAACCTCTAATGGCAATTACATTAATATTCTTATTATAGAAATATATATATATTGTTTTTTTCTCCCTGTAACATAGTTCTAGTAAGCTTATATTAAACTAATTTTCATCATTTTACTAGCTATTTCAAATCTCAAATTAATTATAATCGATTGAATTAAATTAGCTCATAAATTAAGTTACTACTTTACCTTATAGTTTTATCTAAATTTAAATAAATATGTAGTCTGCTAGTCGTTAAAACTTAACTGAAGAATATTGCTGGAGAACCTTTTAAGTGTAGTGTAAATATTCATAATTTAAATATGTATTGTATTGATTAAGGTTGGTTGAGTGGAAGAGAAGGCCTTATGGCCTTAACTCTGCCAGCGAAAATAAAACATTATTATTATTATTATTATTATTATTATTATTATTATTATTATTATTATTATTAAATTTCAACGTGGAAAAATGTTTGTGCACTACAGCATGTCTTTACATAACCTATAGGCCTAAACGTATTTTCCAATTATCCGCCACTGGCTTTGTCCCATAGTTGCCGGATACGAGGAATAATTCTACTGTATTTGGTTTACCCGTACTTCTACCGGTTGAAGTGGCAGACTGTTTCACTTTTGATCTTATGACTCGTAAACCCGTGAATGAAAAGCTGGATGAGTTTTTTTAATTACTTACTGGATACCTTCATCGAAGAAAATTGCGAATTTCCACCTGTAAGAGGTTTTTCCCAACCGTAAGGTGAATGCCAGGTAATCTTTGGCGAATCCTCGTCCTCATCTCGCCAAATTTCATCTCGCTATCACCAATCTCATGGACACTAAATAACCTCGTAGTTGATACAGCGTCGTTAAATAACCAAGTAAAATAAATCCACCTGTAATGTAGGCAGTATTTAGTTCAAACACGGAACGCACTACAAAATGTTGTGAAGCGTCTCGCAGTAAGTTGAATGCAGAATTCTATTCACTTCATCCGAACATTTTTCACAGTAGCGGAGCAATTAGCCGTTTTGATTATTTAAAGCTTATGTGTTGGAAGTTACTCCCAAACATTGTCATTATTTTTAGTCATTTAGTTAATTTTATTCACAAATTTGACGCAACGGAGCAATTAGCCGTTTTGATTATTTAAAGTTGGTGTGTTGGAAGTTCCTTCCCTAACATTAAGTTATTATTTTTAGTCCGTTTAGTTAATTTTATTCACAAATCTGATACAACGGAGCAATTAGCCGTTTTGATTAAATGACACATTTTTAACCATTCCTGTTTACAAGGAAACTGCGTGTAGTAGTTGATTCCTTGTAAATAGACAATCCTAAATCTGTATTAAATGGGAAGGAAAATGTAGGAATCCACTCGGATAAAATGTATGCAGGCTCCATTCAAGAACTGGGAATCAACTCGGGCATCACCCATACGGGATAACTTCGGTAATTGGTATCAATTCGGACGCTTGGGAATCTATTCGGCTGCGGCGTCTCTGAGTATACTCTTTCGTCATTTAAGTAGACAACTTCTTCATGAAACACAAAATTCCCAACCCTGCGTCCACATCTACAACGTCTACACTGTTTACCAGAAATTCCTAAAAGTTAACATTCGATATAAGTTACAATAGAATATACCTAATAGGATACAGGCTACACGATACAATAATGGAATACTGACGCAAATATTTATTATCGTAAAAAATAATTTTAATTGAACAACGTTGGGCCTTACCGCATTATACTGTGCAACAAAATGAAAATACTTTGAGGAACACGTGCTCAATACCGGAGCGGCGAATTTACTCGGAAATAAAAACGAAATTACACTCCCGTTCTCTTCTCCTCTTACTCTCCCTCTTCTATCTGTCATATCTCATCATCTATTTTATATCTGATATCACTCACAATGTCATTTATTTCACACATTACTTATATTTAACATACATTAAACCAACTATAAGTAATGTGTATTTTAAAATTACTTACTTCTTCGATCCTCGAACCTCCAACTCGACGTACTAGTAGCTTCAGTAGATTAACCAATATGCTACAAAGTCAAGTTAAAAGAACAACGCCTAAATCTCCAACATAAATACACCATCAGTAATAGAAACCCCACACTAGATGGTATCAACAACGATGTTAATTTATTCGGAGTATTGAAAACAGGGTTTATGCAGACGTTCCCTTAACACGACACAGTTAACCAGCATTGAGTGAAATCAACATAAACCAATGGCGGCTGATTGACTGAGGCAAGTGATGCCGGGCCTCAGTCACTTGGCTCAACTGAAATCAAATTTTGAGTTTATTAGTCATTTGAATGGAACATATTTCGCTGTAGAAGTATTTGAAAACTTTGTGATTTAAATAGACCTGTTTTGCAATAAAATTTGTTTCTGAGGCCAAGATCGCTCGTGCCGGGTCTGGCTTCTGCATTTCGTATGATTTCGCGGGCTTAGAGGTTGCGCTTGAAACGCTGTAGTTGAGGCACAATTCGTCTGGCCTCGTGGCCTGGTCAACTTTCACTCCTTTCACCGGTCTCAAGTGTAGAGTGGGATGGGAATAGCATGATGACTTGTCTTCCTAAATAGGCCATAAATAACATAAAAATTCCTGTTCTTTGGCAGGCAGAGACCCACACTGTTCTCTCCCCTTATGTCTCAATTTCTGACTTAAGCGAGGGTGTTGTACTATTGTACTTCGTAGTACAGTAGTGAATCTGGGCCAGTGCTATTTATTTCGGGAAAATATAAACAGAAACAAATGCGAGAAATAATGCTGGTATAGTTAATTCATTGTTAGTGTGTTCCATTTCGATAAGAAATAATATTGAAAGACAGGAAGTTTTAAATAAAGAGAGAGCCTACCGAGATACCTACGACATCGCTGACAATTTTTCTGACAGATAATCTTAAAATGCGAGTTTCTATTGCATCCTGGTATGGGCAACATAAATGGTTAAGAGGTGATGTGGTGCAAAATAAACTTTTCTGTTGGTCTTGTTTGTTGCTGTTAAAGGAAAAAAATAAAAAATAAAAAGAAAAGAAAGAAAGGGGAATTTCAACACATAATATGGGTTGCTTCATCACACTGAAACTCACAGCATAACAAGTTATTTGGTGAGTGAAATTATTATTTTTCATTACTAATAATAATAATAATAATAATAATAATAATAATAATAATAATAATAATAATAATAATAATACAGCAATAATCATATTAATAATGTAACAATAATAATTAATATCATGAATAAACATTTTCTATCGGAGACACTTAAATTAGTTGCATCTGGCCTCACCGAGGAATTCGATCACCGGCCGCTACTGACATTACCTGTAAACAGTGAACAGTAAGTGCAGTATACCTTACCTACTTGAAGCGGTCGGTCTTCGTCGTCGTCGTTGCCCACGACGCCTTTCCTTGCCCTCGGCTGCCAGCTCAGTCGTATATGGAAAGTATCTCAAGGATGGCACGTCGATGTCAATAATTAACTATATACACTGATTAATTTGGGCGCCAGCCTCCTCGAGATTACTCCGGTAGAGGTATGAGATTCCCAGGTCAGCTGCAAAAACGGTCGGGACATGGGGTTTGGGAGACGTGCTCGTAGGTTGAAATGATGTAGGCGCACACCAGAAGTTGTTGGTAAGAACTATGAAAACGTTTATTATTATTATTAAGTGTTCGTTTCAGATTAGCAGAAATGCGCGTCCAAGTGTATAATATCTCGCTCTCACTTCCCACAAGTTGGTATACTAATTTCTGAGTTCACGTAATTATATATTTTGTACTATAAAACACCAGTAATATAACGGACAGTTGATAACGTGATGAGAGGAAAGAATTCAGACTTATAATAATAATGCAACACACGACTTCTTACTACACCCACTAAAAAATTCTAAGTCCGTAAATTGTTATACTTCCGAGTTAGGTTTGCCGAGAATATGTGGAGTGTGACCTCTCCGAACACTGTCTATCTGCCTTCTGTCTATCTGCCAAATCTATCCTCTACTTTCAACCACCAAACATACAATTTCGCCCTCCTATCTATATATCACGTGTCTCTATTAAGAATCCTGATTGGCCATGATTACACTTACGTCACTTAAGACGCGTTCTTCAAAAATTGTTCGTTAACTAGAACATCTCCTTACTTCCGGCGTCCTGACAATTCTCTGACATATACCAGATCATCTCTTTTGGAACCTGGCTTGGCGTCATCTTACTGACCACCCGCAGGCAAAGTCCATACATTCCCTCATCAGTCAACTCCACGCCTGGACACATGTTTCCTGTCCTCCTAGCTTGGCTTCGGTCTTCCTGCCCACCTGTTACTTCCGCCTCAAATTCTAGAACTTCTTACACGTCCCACACTTACTATCCATATGAGAATATTAACACGAAATACTAATCTGATCAAAACCTCCTTATCCTATACGAGGAACCGTCTCATACTTCAATTTTACGAACGATATCCATATGTTAATGTTAATAGTGTTTTATTACTACAAAACATCACATTGACAATTCAAAAGTACGAATGAAATCGCGAATTAGATATAAGGTGAGCACTAAAATGATATATTATCTATATATATTTGTGTGTCAATGCTTCCCCTACCGGAAAGACGATATTCATTGCATTTACGCTGCCCCCAAGATACCTTGGTCATAACTCTTCTATATTATTCCTGAACCGTCAAAAAACCAACATAATGCATAACAAACATAGATAAAAGTATCAGAGTTAACAGTAATGTCTACAAGATGTAAGAGTAGTTCAAAAGTGGCGTATGTGAACTGCTGGCCTCTGCTACGCTCCGATATTGTGCACTTAAGCAGTACATTATTCTTCGGATTTCGTACAAAATTACTGGTAAATATCACACTTCAAGTAAAATGACATAATTAGAATAAACTGCATTATAGTTCTGTTTAATAGTAAACTTAAAATTTACTACGGGATATAAACTCCTAGTCTTACGAACTCTCACGACAATATTATGAGGAAGCATTTTAAAAAGATTATCATGAAAGCGTGTTTTGCTGCTGTTCGATATTAACCTTTCGCTGCCAAAATGTAGGCTACATCGAGCAATGTTATACAAAAAACAACAAATTATAATTTAATAACTTTCCGCGTATCTGCAGTACATTCGTCATATGAAGTCTTCACGTTTAGCCAGTTTTTTTTTTTTTTTTTTTTTTTTTTTTTTTGAAGAGTTCTACTCCTTACTTTGCGATTTTGTTAGTCTATGTCAATCGCGTGTGTGTGTGTATCCAATGCCTACCCAGTTCACTTGAGTGATTCGGGTTCCGCATATATTGCGGATAGATGGCAGGACTGTTACCCATTTTCTAGTTGTACACCACTTCGGCGGGCCACACTGTACATGATGTGTATCTGTGAAGAGTTATGTCGTGTACTAGGGTGAGTGTATGTGTAAGTGTGGTGTCGAATAGCACCAAGAGGGTCGCCAGGCTTAACGTCCCCGTCCGACGGACGAATCACTATCAACAGTGACATATGCCTTCTCTTCATATGTACAGCGGAGAGATTTGGATTTGACCCAGGCATATTGGTGCACAATCTAGTAATTGGAAGTTGTGCACCGCCATCTCTCTTAGTCCCGAGGTGGAACCCCGCCGGGAATCGAACCCGGGCCGGCTAGTCTGAAGGCAGACACGCTACCACAGAGCTAACTCTGCGGACCTATGCCAGTCGTGCCTCTGTGTAATGTGTCATGTTTATATACACCGCATGAAGGCGAACATTAGTATGGTTATGTTTCATCACATCGCACCACCCAACATTATCTCATATTTCCACAGAAACAGTGAAGAGAATAGTGCAACCTACAACATAAGACTGTTCCGAATTGATAGAAAAACTATGAAAACATTTGTAGAATATATCACATAATAAGACAAAGGCATTAATCTTCTACACATATGTCGTTAATAGTGAACATTGAAATACATTGGAATACTCATCTTATTTTCATATAAATACTGAGATAAAAATTTAAACAAAAGTTAATAAATGATACTAAGAATTATATTATTAAAAAAATAATCGTCGCTTTTCTAAAACCACTAGCAGCAACGTGTTACATGTGGAAGAATTAGAATGCTTGGTTCTAAAATTCGGACGCAGTATCTATCTATGACGCTGTACTAAAATTGCAACATAACTGTTTTTTTTTTTCAATGCATTTATTTACGATATTCATGAACAGTACTCCACATCGCTATTTCCTAATGACACTTAACACTCTTACGCTGTATTTTAACACTTCACATCCTCAATATAATTTGTATCTTAAGCATAATGATAAAGACATTGCATTATTGCCTTTTAAGATCCGGAATCTTCGTTCCTTCCATTTTCAAATATTAATAGGCTACACATAGAACAGTCTGTGTTATCTAGCACATAATAAATCAATGTCCCTTATGGCGACACACGCATCACACATTGCTACAGGATAATAATTAATAGAATTTAAATATTTACAAACACATTTATTCTAAGAATAATTAAACACTCCGTGCACCACACCGAACACGCTACAGATGTGAGGAGAATGCCAATATAATTCCTGACATACGAAACTCCCTTCCTGCCTTTTAGTTTTTATGGAAAAAGTTGACCTTGCAGCGTCACAACTTGGATTCGTCTTATTTCGCTGTCTGTGGTGCAACTTCTAAACTACTGGGATAGCGATAACTGCCAGGCATTTATTCTTCATCGCAAGACGATAACTTGATCAACTTGCATTATATTTCTACTTTCATAAATAAAGTTCTCACTGTCATCATACATAGAAGTAGGCCTAATTTGTTCGTTAATGCTGATTTAGTCAAATTAACAAATATAATAATTATAAAGAAGCATATCACAATAATGTAATGTATTCAATTGCATAGGTTACGGAAATTGTATTGAAGTAAAAGTTGCATATCAGCTGATTCATCCTTGGTACTTACTGTTATTTTACTTCAGTTTCCTTAAAAATTTATTAAAATCCATAGTGATATTGTACTTGCTATTTGGGAAAAGCAAATTGTACCACAACAACGGAAAGAGTCCATAATCGCACCTATCTTTAAGAAGGGGGGACAAGACTAATTGCAGTAACTTTCGAGGAATTTCACTTTTGTTGTCGTCGTACACAATTTTGTCCAATATTCTTTTGTGGAGATTAACTCCATATGTAGATGAAATTATTGGGAATCATCAGTCTGGTTTTAGGAGTAATAGATCAACTATTGATCACAGATTTGTATTAGACAGATGTTGCAGAAAAAATGGGAGTAGCCCATAAGAGTACAGCACATCAGTTATTCACAATTTAAAAAAGGCATATGACTCGGTTAAGAGAGAAGTTTTATATGATATTCTTATTGAATTTGGTATTCCCATAAAACTAGTTCGGTTAATTAAAATGTGTCTCTCTGAAACGTACAGCAGAGTCCGTATAGGTCAGTTTCTGTCAGATTTGTTTCCAATTCACTGTGGGCTAAAGCAAGGAGATGCACTATCACCTTTACTTTTTAACTTCGCTCTAGAGCAGCGGTCATCAGCACAGAGCACCTTGGGGCTAGCGTCTCTTACCCGCGGAGAACACACTGCACTATGGTGCGTTCGTAGCTGCTAGCGGGTATGCTCTCTACTTCTTCTTGCTGCACGACGCGTCACACGGGACGGCTCCGCTTACCCATTACCCATTTCAGCGAGTGCTGACGACCACTGCTGTGGAGCATGGCATTAGAAAAGTCCAGGATAACAGAGAGGGTTTGGAATTGAATGGGTTATATCAGTTGCGGATAACGTGACTATCTTAGGAGAAAATCCGCAAATGATTAGGGAAAACACGGAATTTTACTTGAAACAAGTAAAGAGATAGGTATGGAAATAAATCCCGAAAATACAAAGTATATGAATATGTCTCGTGACCAGAAAATTGTACGAAATGGAAACATAAAAATTGGAAATTTATCCTTTGAAGAAGTGGAAAAATTCAAATATCTTGGAGCAACAGTAACAAATATAAATAACACTCGGGAGGAAATTAAACGCGGAATAATTATGGGAAATACGCGTCATTATTCGGTTGAGAAGCTTTTGTTATCCAGTCTGCTCTCAAATAAGCTGAAAGTTACAATTTATAAAACAGTTATATTACCGGTTGTTCTGTATGGTTGTGAAACTGGACTCCCACTTTGAGAGAGGAACAGAGGTTAATGGTGTTTGAGAATAAGGTGCTTAGGAAAATATCTGGGGCTAAGAGGGACGAAGTTACAGGAGAATGGAGAAAGTAAGACAACGCAGAACTAGACTAGGCCTAAGTATTGCATTCTTCATCCAACATAATTAGGAACATTAAATTTATACGTTTGAGAAGGGCAGGTCAGTAGCACGTATGGGCGAATCCAGAAATGCACATAGAGTGTTAGTTGGGAGACCGGAGGGAAAAAAAGCATTGAGGAGGCCGAGACGTAGATGTTATGTTTTATTTAATGACGCTCGCAACTGCAGTGGTTATATCAGCGTCGCCGGATGTGCCGGAATTTTGTCCCGCAGGAGTTCTTTTACATGCGAGTAAATCTACTGACATGAGCCTGTCACATTTAAGCACACTTAAATGCCATCGACCTGGCCCGGGATCGAACCCGCAACCTTGGGCATAGAAGGCCAGCGCTATACCAACTTGCCAACCAGGTCGACGGCCGAGACGTAGATGGGAGGATAATATTAAAATGGATTTGAGGGAGGTGGGGTATTATTGTAGATGCTGGATTAATGTTGCTTAGGATAGGTACCGATGGCGGGCTTATGCGAGAGCGACAATTAACCTCCGGGTTCCTTAAAAGCCGTAAGTAAGTAAGTAGGTAAATAAGTGATATTGTTATGCTCTGATTAGACGAAGGTAATATTAAACTAAGAAGTTCTATTTCTAAAAAATCACAGGTGGCTAAATTATAAGATGAGGCGATCATTGTATGCTACATGCGATGTCATTGGAATATTACAGGAAAATTAATTTTCTATCGCTAAAATTGGAAGAGAAAGTATTATGGTTTTATCACCACTCGTAGGCCCTACATTTCGTTATGTTCGACCTGTCATAAAACGTGAAAAAATCAGTCGTAGTCCAAAGTAACAAATATTTCATCACAAGATAGATTAGGACAGGCCTGGGCGTAGGTAGCTCAACTCAGGTACTGAAGACCACCCCTTAACTGTCCCCGGTAGAGACAGTTATATATCGAACCGATACGAGTAGACCTGAAGTTAAGCAATGCTAAGTGACGTATTGTATATAAGGCGTGCATCATAGCTTTCCTCGCGCTCCTCGCCTAAAATCCACCACTGATGCACCGGGATATGTAAACTGGGTCCCGATCATAGAAAATACGGTAAATTGGTGCCGGGTCGAAAAAAAAAAGCCTAGTAGGTTAATTGAGTCCCAGCCTATTAGCATTACCCAGGGAACACCGCGTGGGGTTTGACTGGATAGTCCCTCCAAAATTTTTGATGTTATAAATTTAAATACACTGATTTCACAAATTCAAATGTACTCATTTGTCCCGTTGTCAACATTGTCATTTGTTTTGCAATAAACTGTTCCTTTTTCTTTCTATTTTTAGCCTGCTTTCCTGAACTTCTACATAAAATGCAAACTTCGGGTTTAAAATTATTCAATAGACTACAACAATGAAGTTAAAAATTGATGGATGAGCGTTATAAAATAGGAATTGAGGCGAGAATGAAAGAATTCACGTGCATTGGTAGTTCTGTTTGATGAGGCAGAAAATTCACACCACATAGGATCAGGGAGCAATGTAGCCTATGTTTCGAACTCATAATCTGTGAACTCTTCAATTTTTCATTACCAGCTGATAGGATCGACATGAAGTCGTCGACGAAACAGTTTTCGACATCAGGAGGTAAAAACTGTAGTACAAAAAATATTTTTAGATACTTGAAACTCTATTAATTAAATTTATCAGTGTTTGACAATCCTAAAGACTGCATTTTCCGCCACAAATTTTGTCCGAGATGGAAATGAAACTTCTTACGAAATTATTTGGGCCACAGAATGTAGGCCTATGACTGTTTCAGAATCTACAAACATTCGCTCTGGCAGCAGGATTAAACCTCTGAAAACACAATGTTGCACAACGTATCGAAATGCATTTACTGTAGGCTATATAGCTTTCGGTGTTCTTGTTAGGAAGTAAACAAACACAAGCGGGATGTAGGTCTACAGCTACAAAAGAAAAAGTGGCCGCTCTTTAGAAACTAAAGGTACGGTCACACGTAGCTACTTTTGCAGCGCTTCAGTACAAAAACTGCGCAACTCTCGTACTGCGACGTGTGAACAACAGTGCATCTCGAAAAGTAGCGGCAGCCGAATCTGCTGCCCGCTACTTTTTCATGCTGCGCGCAGCTTAAAAGTAGCGACGTGTGAATAGGGTTCTCAGGGTTGCAGCCGCAGCATTTTTGATATCGGTTTTGTTGAAACTTTTGCTGCGGTAGTAACCAGTGTTGCCACCCAAATGTGCCAATCATACTTTTATTGTTTGGATATAGGCCTATTTTAATGTTAGATGAAAATAAATGATCTGTAACAGTTATTAAATACACAACACAGTCCAAGCATATTTGCTGACGATATCATTCTTTTTTTTTTTTTTTTTTTTTTTTAATTTTCCGTGTCGTGGTTTGAAACAGGAGGCTTGCCAACATTGGTTACGTGAATATGCTGTTGGTTATCATTTAAGTATAGCCTATAGGCGTTTTTAAAGGCTTTAGGCCTATAGTAAAAATAATTCCAATTTCTGAATACTAGTTAATACAGAAAAGCAAATAATAGATAAGGAAGCTTTCGCATGAGTTTCTTAATAATGCGAACACAACCACAAAATGTATATTGAGAAGTCAACACGGAGATGGAAACCTGCAGCATGACTGCGGCTGCAAAAGTAGCGCCTTGTGTGTGAACAGACTCGCAACCTCCAGTTGCAACTTTTCCAGCACTTGGGTTGCGCAGCACGAAAAGTAGTGTGCAGCGCGCTACTTTTGGCTTACGTGTGAACACGACACGCAACTTTTGCAGCTGCAGTACAAAAGTTGCGCAGCAAAAGTAGCGACGTGTGACCGTACCTTAAGGACCCTTCGGGTATCTCCGCTACAATTCGGAGACAGGCGATGTTACATGTTGTTGGACCACGTTGTCTGATATCTAGCTATATTAGCCTATAATTAAAATGTTTTTCATGTTTTCCCCCTAGCCGTTAGCTATAGCTGGCTTTCGTAACCGGATTTCCCTACCTAGGCGTATCGTAGCTTCCCTAGTGCTTCACGATGTTGGCTGGGCACGGGTCCCATACACTCACCGAAATTTTATGAGAATTTCTTCCCCCATGAGGACTCGAACCAGCGCGCATTCCGTAACGCGAGCCCTAGGCAGGATGCCTTAGACCACAACGCTACGGCGCGGGACAAATTCAGTTAATGGCATAATATAATTTCTGCTTTATGTTGAATAAAGAATCCATCCATTTCATCTTAAGATTCGTATGACACTATTAACTCCTTCCTTCCTTCCTTCTTTCAATCATTTATACGCGGAAGTATACAAGCTAAATTTCCTTCATCATATAAATATAAATGGAGAATTAATTTAACATGGTATAATTATTGAAGAGTGTTATTACACAACACAGAACTGCACGCATTGTATTCTTCACCTGACATAATTAGGAACATTAAATCCAGACGTTTGAGATGGGCAGGGCATGTAGCACGTATGGGCAAATCCAGAAGTGCATATAGAGTGTTAGTTGGGAGACGTAGATGGGAGGATAATATTAAAATGGATTTGAGGGAGGTGGGGTATGATGATAGAGACTGGATTAATCTTGCACAGGATAGGGACCGCTGGCGGGCTTATGTGAGGGCGGCAATGAACCTTCGGGTTCCTTAAAAGCCATTTGTAAGTAAGTAGCTAAGTAAGTTATTTCAAAACTCCCTCAGTCCATTTGATCACCTTAAAGATTTATACATATTATACAGAGTGTAACAGAATAAATATTCCTAGTTTTCTTGTATGATAGGGGGCATGAAATTAAACATTTCTTCGTAATAAACTAATGTCCGGAAATGTTCCGTTTTCTAGTGATAGTGGTATGAAGGAAAGAACGAAATAATCTCAAATTGAAAAGTTGCTTTATTTACTTTCTGTGGTTACATAGTAACATTTTTATCTAATAAGTTACAAGATATTAAGAAAATAGTATTGACAAACAGTATGAACTGTTCAAAATTGCGATCGCCATTGTTGACACACAAAGTACGTATAACGTCATATGATTAAACGACGAATCCTTCGAAATATCTGTAGACGGTTACGAAGATCGTCAAAATCAAGAATGATTCTATAAACTAATTCTTCTGCTGTGTCGATGGGTGTTTCATGTACAATTGATTTAAGTTAACATGACACCAAACAGAAAAATCAACTGGAGCCATATCTGGGGAACGTGCCGGCCAAGAAACTGGACCTGCTCTCGCTGTGCTACGATTCGAAAAATGTACATTTAAATAATTTCGACAATTTAAGCCGTCGTGTTGAAAGATCATGTTTCTCCAAATATTAATCGGGCCATTTTCAAGTAGCTCCGGAAGCATTTCCGCAAGAAAAATACCATAAACATGGTCATTCAATCGCGCAGGCATAAGATATGGACCACGATAACTAGCTACCATGATAAGGATCACGACATGGACCACGATAAAGATTACGAAAAGTAGCTACCAAGATTACGGTAAGGACTATGACAAATATAAGGCTCATGATAAGGAACACGTCAAAAAAAGAATAAAGATAAGGACCACCACAAAGAAAACAAGGACAACTGAAAGGATTAGGTCTATGACGTGGTCCACGACAAGCACCGAGATAAGCATAGATAGGCTATCACGATAAGATACACAACATAGGTCAACCTATAGGATCACAACGATCACAACCAGGATAATTACTTCCACGAGATACGGATCACGACGTGCCCAAGATAAGGACCACTAGAAGGGCCACGATCGCGATAAGGAATATGAGGAAGACGAGGACGACCAAGATAAGGGCCATAAATAAATAAATAGACATAAATAAGTAATTAAAATAAACGCTACTGAGAAAGTCATGTCCGTACAGAATACTGACGTCGGCACATTCCGCGGAATAGAAAATTTCGTGTCTCTCCTAGCAGGTAGAAGTGTAAGTTCAAATCACAATCATTTATGCTTGAAATTAGATTCAATTACATAGGCTGTATACAATAATTGAGGACTCAATACGGTAAACGATTAAAGTGTCTCAAACAAAAAGTGTGGGAATCATGCCAAACAGTATTTTTCCATAATTCTGGCACTTTCATCGTTCACAAATTCCAGATATTTTATTAAGGCACTTTCATCGTTCACCATTTCCACATATTTTATTAAGAAACATATTTGATTGCACTGAAATAATAGCCTATAACTTATAGGCCTACTGTGTATTGGTATGATTAGGCTAATGAATAGGCTAATTGTTATAAAGAAAATAATAAGCATTATCGATAAATATATTAGGGCCAACATGCTAAGATTTATTCTACAAAATTTTGTTATTTTACTTTTCGAAACCTTTATTTTACCTTATTAGGCCTACAAGTTTGCATTTTGTTTTAGACTTAAAAATACTGTATTAGGCTACTTTAAAAAAATAACAGAAACCCCTTAAAACCAAACACGACAAATTTTGGATAAGGTTATAAGAAAAGCAGGATTTTTAAAAACCAATCACACAATAAAATAAGAAAAAGCCGGCCGCCCCTTTCAACTACAAACGGCATCACGCCTAGCAGAGGCACTTCCAGCGTTCCCCAGTGTCACTCGACTGAGATAGGCCTATTCATCATTAGGGAAATCTTACGACAAAAATTATGACTAAACCGGATGGATCTGGCACATTCCACGTTTATCAGACTACAAAGCACGGCACATAGGTAGGCCTACTATCGTTTGATGCAAAGAAACAGAAATTGACATTGTAACACTTTCATCGTTTACCATATTCAGTCCTCAATTACTCGACGATCAAGCCTATCTCGTTGTTATGTGGAAATACATAGGCCAGTGATGTCAAAGCAAGCGCATTTTTCTGACCTTGACGTCGCACAGTGTGCAATTTAGCGAGTCTAGTCGGCCAAAAATAATTTCTCGAAAACTAATCTCTCAATTTTCATAAAATTTGGTATGTACCTTCAATTATTAAAGTGGATAAGTTTTTAATAATGGAAATTAAAATAGCAACTATTTTTAAATAAAATTAGTAATACTGTAAAAAAATTCGATTTGAATGAAAAAATAAATTAATGTTCATAATGTGGAATGCGCTTAAAATTGAAAGCGTAAAACGAAGGAATATTGCTACATATCTTACTCGTTCAGACGTCAGATGCATTCCCACCAGAATCTGTATCCTCACTGCTAGTCTCTCCTTCGGCAACACCGAGTAATGGAGGCTCGGAGACAACTGCAGCACTACTACTAAAATCGACCGCGATTTTCTCTTCTTAATTTCTTTAAGCTGTGATATAAGCGTCCAAAAAAGTAGCCTGAATAAAAGATCGGTATTTGCGTCTTTCTTGATGTTTTTCTTGCGAAGACTTCTCTGAAAAGTGTAATATATAGTATTTGTTCCTCGTTTCCTGGGCTTCCTCAGATAGTTTGCCAACAAGTATAATAGTGTCCTGTGACCTTCTGTCCATGAGCCAAGAGATTGTGAAGGGTTGTAGGGATATAATACTATTTGTGCAAACATAAATATAATTCCCTTGTCTCCCTTGCATACATGTCAAGTGCCCGTTCATCAGTATTGAAAAACCGCAAGAAAAAGGTTTCTGATAGCTATTATGTGTGTAAACGACTTATTACATTTCCATCTATTCCCGTAATATATGCGAAAGTGGAAACCTCGCTGAAAAATATTCTTGCGGTATTTGCATCGTTTTTATTGCGACTGCTTTGTTTTATCATGTCAACAAGGTAGTCCCCTTTCCTGTCTGAACCTATCTTATCTTCAATGTTTCGCAATAAATAAAACGGTCGATCTAAATTAACAGTTACAAGATTTTGCATTTCCCTTAATTATTTATGTTGATTAGAGGTCAACTGTAAATCAGTAATCAAAACGAGATCCTTATTGGGTAATAATTGTTGGTCGTTCCTGCAAAATCAATTTTTCACGTCTTTTTCTCCATTTTTTCGCACGTTGAAGTGATGCAAGTAAAAGTTCTCCTAAAATATTGGCCTCATCTCTTTTCCTAGAAGTTCTGAAACTCATATGGGCAGCAGAAAGCTTTTCTTCTGGCGATCTTTCTCCAAAACCTGATAGGCTATGTAATTATTTAAATTGCTAATAGTTGGGTGAAATAGAAGTACTTATAAGTTAGATTTACTTTTGCTTCTCGTAGGCGTTATTATGGAATAGTTTTTAATTATAGTCCTAGGTTTATTGCATCTACAATTTATAGATTTACGTTTATTTTATTTTATTTCATTTAGGTTTATTTTATTTTATTTCATATAATTGTAAGTATTGTATATTATATATCACTGCCACTGGGTGTATATCCAATTGTAGTGTTAATACATACATACATACATACATACATACATACATACATACATACAAAAAGTGGACTAGTTTTTTTTTTCCGTTTTGATCTTTCGCTCAGTTCTCCGGAAAGTTTACGTGGACGTCCTCGAATGCTTGTACTGGCAGACTCAAATTGGAATTGTTTTGTAGTAGATGGCAAAGTATTTTATATATATTATTCTTAGACTTTGCATCTTGGTTCAAACATAGCGCATTATACAGTATTTTAAGAAAATTTTCTCATTTGTGCTGTATTTTTCCCACGTAATCGAATTTTCGAGCATAGAAATTTGATTAATTCTTTTATTGACTGTAAAACGTCTTCAGAGTGATCTCTGAGACCAAAATGTTCAATTATATTTGAAAATTTCACTTCTCTTTCGCTCTTGTTCCATATCTGGAAAACAGCTCTCCAGATTACGGAGCTTATGGTGTCTGAAAATAATTAATAGCTACTCTGTATGCACCTGTTTGCAGAAAAAAATCACGACGTCGTATTCAGAAAAGTATAATGAATATCTCTACAAAATTTTATCGAGGTGATAGAGGGCTACACCTTTTAAAAGTCAACTCGAATTAAAATAATAAGGTAAAACTCAAACTCTTTGCACATATTTATCCAGACACTTTTTCTAGACAATAAGATAATTTTTATCACGAAAATTAGCTTATATGTAAGTACATAACTTCTTATAATATATCCACACACTGTATTAGGAAAAAATACTGTACTAACTTCGCCACTTTGCACCATCCAAATACAAACTGCACGCCTGCCTCTGCAGCGTAAATGATCTTATCGGAGACATGCAACTTTCGCTCTGTTGTGAGGGTCCCCTAACAGACGTAAGGATCTGTCTACACTTGAGTAGTATACTTTGGAGTGTTATAAACACGTCTATATAAGAATTTAGCATTAAAGATAGGGTGTGAAAATTGATTTTTGGCCGGCTAGTTGCTTGAAATTACACACTGTGCATCGTGCGCGGGCAGCAAGCGCTAAGTATGGAAAGAGGAAGGGTTGCGTATATGAATAAACAACCTGTTTGATTAAGAAAACAGTGGTGCACAAACTTCAAACGGAACGTGAAATTTTATGTCGTTATTTTTATATGGCTTCTTTCTGTTTAATATTATCCATATTGTCTGTAAAACAAAAGTACTAACACTGATTTCTTAATATTGCATTTGTGTTTTAAATCTTACTAACATAATAGAGAGTTAAGAAGGAATATTCACTTAAATTCCAAAGTAGTATAATATTATACTGTATTAAGTGGATGAAACACATCATTCGTAAAGAAAGTGATATTCCAAAGAAAGAGATTGAGTATGACATGATAAGTTGGAATTTATATTGATGGTATTTTTAGCCTTACAAAAGTAATCAATAAACTAATCAAAACAATATTACAGTACAAAGAAAAGTTACCTAGGTACTGTATCTGTTTTAAGTGTAACTAATATTCCATAACAAAACTCTTATCACATTATGCTTTTAAGGTGATATTTGTGAGCAACTTCCTATCATCAGAATATTAAATTATTTTCTCGAAATCTGCTGAAGCTATAGAGCTGACATTTTTACAACACATGAGCACGTATCCTTTCCTTATGGTGTAACAGTAGTTACTTTGTTAATTCATTTCCATACAAACAATTTCCATGCGAATATTTTCAAAATTTTCAGTACACTATCTTCAGTAATACGTATATACGGTATATTAGATTTACGAAAACATTCTGTAAGACTACTAAATAAATAGGCCTATACCTGAAAATTTCACTTTTCTATACGAAAAGTTGAGAAAATATTTCTTTTGAATTAGAAAATCAAACTTGTGAAAAATGAACATTAAAATTAAAACTTACATTCTTATAAATGCACTTATACTTCTCAGGCAAATCTAAAAATTACCATGGATACAGTTTTAATAAGTTCTCTTCCCTTTATCTATTGAATCAGTGCTGGCCATCCCTGAATATAGCTCGACCAAGCTGCATATATACCACCTTTTTCGTCTGTCTCTTTCCTTTCCGCTGTAAAGCGCTGAGGCTCTCCTGGGTTCTAATGCGCGCGCTTGCTCCTGTGGGCATAATTGACATGCCTGACATAGGCTTTTAGTATTAGTGCCTTTAATCCCTGATCACAGACGTGTGTGTGTGTGTTTTTAGAAACGTAATTAAACAACATGTTCCATTAAAGTTTGTAATACTACGTGTTCTGGTTTACATCTGTATTACCTGGGGTGCATATTAAGTTAAATTCCAGTTGTGTTAAGTTGATGATTGATAAGCTACCATAGGCCTATACCTGATTGTCGACTAATTACAATAGAAGCTTATATTATGCCGCTATTTGTATGGAATGCCTGAGTTTAGTAATGTTGTGTTTTGTACAATTTGGCTTTCACTTCTTAATAAATCCTATTCTGTCTTACCTAAATCTACGTTTATGTATTTACACTATGTACAGATATATGCTTCTTACTACTCTGTGTTCTATTCTACTTTAATTTTTTTGTAAAGTCATTTGAATTCACAAATCTGCAAAAGTCTTTTAAGAATCTTTTTGTTAGGTCTCTTCTATCTGGTGGCAAAATTCCTTCCTTGGTTATTATGTTTCTCCGCAGTGTTTGCCTTTCCATGTTGTATTTGGAGCATTCGAGCAGAAGATGGTCGACGGTTTGATCTCCTCCTTCACAGGGGAAGTTGCATCTGGTGTTATTTTTAATCTATAGAAGTAGGCCCTTATTCTTCCGCGTCCTGTGAGCGTGGTCGTGAGTCCCGATGTAATTGGAATTTTCGTAACTAGTCTCTCTGTGATGCTTGGAAATTATTTCTTTGTTTCGGCTCCGTTGTTTGTAGCTCGCCAATCTCGTTCCCAACTCCTCACGCTCTCTTCTCGGAGTGTCTTCAGTACTTCGGTCTTTGTGTGTGTGCGTGCGTGCGTCTGTGTGTGTGATCAGGGCTTTAACGTGGAAAAATGATCTTTCTTGATTTTTTACCCTATAAAGACTTTTAGGATTTTGTCCAAGTTTAACAAGCTCCAGATAATTTTTATATCCAATGGACAGAATAAAATTATGAAACTGTTGAAACCTTCTTGCTGCATTATTGATCTCAAACAATTTTATTCAAGTACTCGTAACATTCGATTTTCTTCATTACTTTTCTGATATGCCATTAAAAATCTGCGATTTTATTAAGAACTTTTCTTTTCTGAAACGTTGAGAGCGTGCAGTTCAGTATGTGCTGTAAGTTCATGGTTGAAGTACAGCATAAGCCCCAATTTCGAAGAGATACGCTGACAAAGACTTATGTCCAGTTACTAGTCTGAAGATATCGGGAGAATTACGAAACACGGTTTGATTTCTTTTTTTTTTTAAATTTCGCACCAAGATTTATGTTTACAAACTTTATTGTTAAGCTTATTATTATTATTATTATTATTATTATTATTATTATTATTATTATTATTATTATTATTATTCAACAGTAACAAATATAAATGACACTTGGGAGGAAATTAAACGCAGAATAAATATGGGAAATGCCTGTTATTATTCGGTTGAGAAGCTTTTGTCATCTAGTCTGCTGTCAAAAAATCTGAAAGTTAGAATTTATAAAACAGTTATACTACCGGTTGTTCTGTATGACTGTGAAACTTGGACTCTCACTTTGAGAGAGGAACATAGGTTAAGGGTGTTTGAGAATAAGGTGCTTAGGAAATAATTTAGGGCTAAGGGGGATGAAGTTACAGGAGAATGGAGAAAGTTACACAACGCAGAGCTGCACGCATTGTATTCTTCATCTGACATGATTAGGAACATTAAATCCAGACGTTTGAGATGGGCAGGGCATGTAGCACGTATGGGCGAATACAGAAGTGCATATAGAGTGTTAGTTGTGAGGCCGGAGGGAAAAAGACCTTAGGAGAGGCCGACTTAGATGGGAGGATAATATTAAAATGGATTTGAGGGAGGTGGGATATAATGGTAGAGACTGGATTAATCTTGCACAGAATAGGGACCAATGGTGGGCTTATGTGAGGGCGGCAATGAACCTCCGGGTTCCTTAGAAGCCAGTAAGTAAGTATTATTATTATTATTGTTATTATTATTATTATTATCATTATTATTATTATTATTTAATATGCCTGTTTGTAATTTTCTTTATTTATAATTTTGCTCAATAATACGATATATCAAAATGATACCTTTGTTGGATTGTGGTTCTTTTCTTTGATGTGAAATAAGTTTTGATCCACGTAAGCATGGAAAAACTTTTCTTCTGACGCAACAGTCACTAGGATTGTCAGGAAGATCCTAAGGACAATGAAAAAAGAAAATTGGAAATGTAGTACCAAACCTATTGCAAGCGAGAAACTCAAGTATTTTCATGTGGACTTTAATGACTTCAGTATCTCACTCCACAAGCCTGTAACCATTTAAATTAGCAACTTGATGATATTCACTTATTCTTTTAAATAAATTATATTTTAATTAACGACGCTCGCAACTGCAGAGATTATATCAGCGTCGCCGGTGTGCTGAAATTTTGAACAGCAGGAGTTCTTTTACATGCCAGTAAATCTACTGACACGAGCCTGTTGCATTTAAATACTTAAATGCCATCGACCTCGACCGGGATCGAACGCGCAACCTCGAGCATAGAAGGCCAGCGCTATACCAACTATGCTACCGAGGGCGACTTCACTTATTCTTGTTTCTGTTGTATCCTCACATCTGTCATTGTCATTTCCAGATCTGCTACGCATTTTCCTATAGTATTCATAGATTGGGTTGGCCTGGGTAGCGTAGCCGGTGTAGCGCTGGCCTTCAGTGCTCGAAGTTGCGAGTTCGATCCCGGGCCAGGTCGATGGCATTTAAGTGTGTTTAAGTGCGACAGGCTCATGTCAGTAGATTTACTGGCATGTAAAAACTCCTGCGGGACAAAATCCCGGCACATCGGCGACGCTGATATAACCTCTGCACTTGTGAGTGTCGTTAAATAAACCATAATTTAATTTTCCATAGATTGGTCCTGAAAATAAAAACCATTGTGCTTAGGTACGAGGGCTCCATAGGAGTGGGGCCTAATTGGGATAAATCGGCCCAAACGGCTTAAAGCAGTTCATATTTTTTCATAGTTACTTACATTATATTAGTCACTTCATACTCTGTACGCAAACAATACTGATATATAATAATATTTCAACTACGAGAATTTTGCTTCACGTAATAATATTGTCGCATAATTGCATTCTGCACTGAAACAAGACTGGCAGACAGGCGGTTTTTCACCTTTTAGTCTACCTGCAGCGCCTGCTGTCGTGATTTGGTATAAAGAAATCGCCTATCGCAATTCGCGGAATACCTTCACTTAGATAAATTTCTTATTCTGCTAACCTCCCTTTTATCCGACTTACACACCACTGCGGGTAGGTTCACAAATTCGGACCTTCCTGAAAACGGTATCGGCGTGACGCAGGGCCACCACCGCAGAGATATCACAGAACAATGACAAGACGAAGGATAAACATCCAGTCCTGTGTTGGGAAGCATATGCGCTATACATATAGTCACAACGGCAGACACTTAGTGATAAAAAGCGATAAGAAATGTTTGTATTATTTAAGCATCGATATAAACGAATAAATAGAATGAAACATTGATAGTTATAGTCATGAAGGTAAATTAAATAGCATATAAATATACTACTTATTATATGATTGGTCTATCATTTAATATTTAGAAGCTGCGAACAGGTTAAATGCTGCACGCTACAGCTGATTCTCCTCTCTCCCATGCTATGATTTGACGCTCGTAACAATCGTCACTGTGGTAGCCACATATGTTTCATTAATTGCTTCCGCAATGTATGTACGAAACAATTTTCTTTTTAAACTTATAAAACTAACGTAACAAATGAATGCCCAGCTATTACATTTTAATTTAAAGTTTGTATTTACTGGGTTAATCTATTAATGATTTGCTGAAGTTTCACTTCTTAAAATATTGACTGTAGGCTATTGCGTATGTTTTTACTTGCAAAAAAGCAGAACGCAGAGCGAGCATAAAGTTGCACCTCATTGGATGATGGAATGCAGTAGAGGGAATGCAACGATATGGCCAACTTAATATATTTGAAAACAACTCAGACAGTTAGTAAATTATCAAGTTTTCTTGGATGTTTAAAGGAATAGGAACATACATAAATGGAATTAACTGTGCTAATTATACTAATTTGCTTCAAATGGATTTTCTTAGTGCAGCGCAGTGCCATTTTATTATTTTATTAGACGCATGACGTTATTGGTACTTCTGAATGATGTTATATCGAGGGAGAGTCGCGGATGTGCAGTTCGTGATTGTTTGTGACTGGTGACATGTGTGCGTGGTTTAATTTGTGTGTTGGATAATGGAGGATATTAATAAATGTACGGCCTGAGAATGTCTTCGTGAGTTGAAAGGTTAGTTACACATTTTATTGTACACTATATTTGATATTTTCTGAAGATGAGTGTTTCTTAAAATCTCCCGAAAACTATGATACGGTAGAATGGTAAAGTTAGTTCAGTATCATGTATTGCATTACTTTGCTACACAATGTAGCGTTTAAAAAATTTCGTTATCCAGTTTTGCGTTTGTGTAAGAGATGATAATAGTATTATGAAATACCAGTTAATTGGTCAGTTTATTGTTCCAATTTGGCTTCGTCAGATAGGTTATGATGGAATATCCTTTGATCACGAAAGTAGGAGAGCTATAATAAAATTAGGCCTATATTTTCTACCAGTTTTCATCTTGATATATTTTTAAAAGATACACATTAATACAAACGAGTTTTTTTTTTTTATAATTCTTGTGGTTTTTGCCTACTACTCGTGTATATATTATGTAGTTAACATTCTATTTGTAAAATATAATGCAATAGTTATTCGAGATTCCTTTTCATTATGTATTGTGTAAAAGTATTGAAATTGGATTCTTACCAAAAAAACTGGTTCATCCGAGTTTAACCATATCTTAGTGAGCCACCGCTGTAACTCAGTCGGTTAAGGGGCTTGCCTGCCGGTCTGAAGTTGAGTTCGGGCGCGGGTTCGATCCCCGCTTGGACTGATTACCTGGTTTGGTTTTTTCCGATGTTTTCCCCAACCGTAATGTGAATGCAAGGTAATCTATGGCGAATCTTCGGCCTCATCTCGCTATTATCAATCTCAACGACGCTAAATAACCTAGTAGTTGATACAGCGTCGTTAAATAACCAACTAAAATAAAAAAAGTATCTTAGTGGAGTAAAGTGACGTCAAAAACTTTTTCCATTCATTTTTAACTACCTTATGTCCTACTTGTACCTATATGCAGTGTAAAATATTACCATGGCAACTAAAACTTATGTTTAAGCAAAGCCTGCTTGGTATAGTCACAGTCCAGTATATACAGTCACGAAACTTGAGTTAGGGTGCTAGGAACAATAGACTGTGCCGGTACTATTTCGCATTGTCTGTAATGAGGCGATATTAGCGACCCTAGTGGTTAGCAACTATCTATGGATGCATATTTACTACTGTTGAGCTTCGTGACTGTATTCCAACAAACAATACGACTGCAATAAAAATGTAAGGAAAATGTTTTTGATGTCGCTATTTTTCGTTCAACCGTACTAAGCGTCATTCCTCGAAATGCAAGGTTTATTTCATATTGAACTGTTTCATTCATTTAGTGTTCTGCCCAAGGGCAGGTCTTTTACTGCAAACCCAGCTTTCTCCAGTCTTTCCAATTTTCTGTCTTCCTCTTTCTCATGTGATCCATATATCTTAATGTCGTATATTATTTGATATCTCCTTCTGCCTCGAACTCTTCTGCTGTTCACCATTTCTTTCAGTGCATCCTTCAGTAGGCCCAAACAATTCCTTTTCCTCTTTCTGATTAGTTTCAGCATCATTCTTTCTTCACCCACTCTTTCCAACACAGCTTAAAGTCCTAGTATACCCCAAGTATTTGAAGCTGTCCATTTGCTCTACTGACTGTCTCATTTAGAATTTGCAAGTTTAACTTCTTTATTTTTCTTCCTATAACCATGGTCTTAGTCTTATTTGCATTTATCTTCATCCTATACTACTCACAGCTGTCATTTAGCTGTTGAACTGTTTATTCATTAATTATGTATATATTTAAATTGTATCTTTTGGTTAGTATTTTATACTCATTATAAAAAAATATTTACTTAGATTTGGTGCTCAAGTGTTTGTTACAAGATAGTTACCCTTAATAAAGCTTCATTAAGGCCACCATATGTCCGTAGAAAAGTAGGATTGCTTTCGAGCCTCAGTGTCCGGCGTTCATAAAACCTTCGACAGTACAGTCAAGTTTTCGATGCCCATTGTAAACCTGAAGTTTTTATGAATAGAAACCAGGTTTTCATACATACAGTCTATTCTATACGGAACTAGAAACTATTGGCAGTTAAGCGGCTTCAAGGAGTCATCATGGCAACCGCTGAAACCAGCCACCCAGAGTCCATGCTGACAAGTCGTGACTTTTTCACGTTAGCACGTGGTAGGCAGCTGTTTTGTTCGGAAGTATCGAATCATCGTTACTGTTTTACAGCAAGCATTGGTGTTCTGTCATGGCTATTCTTTTCGTAGTTATTTTGTGTTGATGGAGGTGAATTATTTTGAGCCTAGTTTTAAATTTAATTTAGCTGTGTGAGTATTTCTAACGCGATTGATAGTGTTCGTGCACTTATAAGATGTCGCAAGGCAGCAAGCTTTTACTCCCTCAGTTAACGGCAGTTTCACAGAACAAACTTTTACTTATTTATAATAATGATCCGAGGCACGACAGCTCATTGAGAACCACGACCGACCAGCCGGCTGCTGGCCTCGCGTCCACATGCCGAAGCAGAGGTGGACGATCATCCAACCAGAATAGAGGTATCGTGTAGTTAATACGATGATCCCCCAGCCGTTATAGCCGGCTTTCGTAATTACTTAATTATATTTGGGAAAATAAATATTACCTGCGTGAAATTTAAAAATCAGTCTCCTTATTTTGAATTGCTTAATTTTATTTGGCGATGTGATCGTGAAGGGATTAATTTTATTATCTACCTTGTAGAATCGTCAGAAATAGGATCACTATCAACTTTCGCCATATTTACGTCATCAGGATAAACTGAAGTAGGCCTGATTCCGCGTCATTATTAGGCCTACTGATACTAGACTAATATCTGAAAGCCATCGGCGTAGCTCGGCCGCTTAAGGCGATTGCCTGCCGATCCGGAGTTACGATCGGGCGCGGGTTCGATTCCCGCTTGGTCTGATTACCTGGTTGCGTTTTTTCTAGGTTTTCCCCAACCCTAAGGCAAATGTCGTATAACCCATGGCGAACCCTCGGCCTCATCTCGTCAAATATTATCTCGCTATCACCAATCTCATCGACGCTAAATAATCTCGTAGTTGATACAGCGTCGTTAAATAACGAAGTAAAAAAATTATCTGAAACTCTTAGTTCTGGTAAACGACACGCCCCACTATTTTTCTGTAATACTGTTTACTACACTGTGACATTCTAATTTATGTAGGCCTAACACTTCTGTAAATTACGAGACATTATTAGCTGATGAGAGGTTGTCCGTGCATCTCTCCTTTGTAACTGTAAATTTATTAGCATGAATTCTTGATTACGGTTTATACCATAGGCAAAGTCTATATTGTATCTTAAAAGTATTTATTTCAGTCACTGACTTCGTTCTGTAGTTCATTTCAATCCTCTTTCGCTTCTTGACTTTCTCCTCGTCTCCTTTTCTCTTCTTCACTTTGTCACTATACTAGTTAGAAAGTACTGGAATACTAGGTGGAAAATCCATAATTGAGGAGTTCTATGTAATAGGGACCATACCGTCATGGGCCCTTTTTAGGGAGATTGCATTTTCTGAATGTCTATAATTACATTGTTACGCCTGTAAAGTTTCATTGCGATATTTCTATTTATGAATGTGTGACAATCATTTTGAAATCAGTTGTTGTATGAGAGACAAACCATTACGAGTACAGTGGAACTCCACAAATAGACGCTCACTCTCGTTTACTTCACGATACAAGCACAGTCTAGTTCTAGTATATACAGTCGCGAAGCTCAATACGTAGTAAATATGCAAACATTAGATAGTTGCTCACCACTAGGATCACTAATATCGCCTCATTACAGGCAATGCAAAATAGTGCCGTGACAGTCTATTGTTTCTAGCACCCTCAAAACTCAAGCTTCGTGACTGTATATAGTAGACTGTGATACAAGGTAACTCAACGCACCCTCCCCCGTCCTGCACAGGGCTAACCAGTTGAACCAGTGCAGCAGTGTGCAGATACTCGTACACGTTGGCAGCAAGGCAGGGAAGAAAAAATGTGTACTTATGTTGAAGCAGAAGTTACAAATATTGGAACGGTTTAAAAAAGGTGAATCAATCAGAGCCATCCCTCAAGAATTTGACATTTCGATCAGAACAGTGCATAGGATAAAACAAAATTCATCTAAATACGAGGCATTCTGTAGTGATTATAAGAAGTTTTGCTATTGTCAATTAATTGCAGGACGAAAACAGAGCTTATTTTGTGTAATTTCCTAAATTTAATAAATAAGGATGATTTATGTTCTCTCTTGAAGGGTATACACCATTTTAAAATAATTTAATACTCAAACACAACTATTAATGAAATGCTAAATAAGTTTTGTAGCTTTATTCTCTTCAGCTCTAACCAACAATAACAATAATCCAGGTTGCCAGGCGATGATAGAAAAGATGCAAAAACAAATGAATGAGGTGTATAAACAATTGAATGCTCTTTCATATATAAGTATAAAAATATAGGGGAGCCATTTGAAATTTCAAAGTGGGGCTGGCTGAGGTGGGAAGTAAAATCTAAAATGAAATTAAGCCTGGTTTAAGACTTCCCCTTCAGTATCTAAATTTACGTGTTTTTTTTTTTTTTTTTTTTTTTTTTGTTTAAATTGAATTCAATTTAAATAACTAGTTATTTAGAACGGGATTTTTTAAATGAAAGTCCTGTATGTAGATACATTTAGAGAGTTTTCCCTCCAGAAGTTTGTTTTATGTTTCAAATGTATCACGTATACTATACTTAATTACGAAGTTGTTTTATTATATATTTTGCATATACTACAGTATATTATTTAGAATTATGTATGTTAATTATATATGTTTCGGTCCGCACGCCATAAAGAAAACATTGTACAGCCCTTATGTTTACCAATGTTAGCAGTACTCCGTAGAAAGACAGTATTCGTACCTCGTCTCGCACACGGACCATTGGTGTGTCTATTTGCGGAGTTCCATTGTATGAACTGCAGTTTTGTATTATTGATTATGTTATTTGAAGATATCTGAGGTAGCTGTTAACGATGGAATTAAGAAACTCAAGAGACAGTCAAAAAGAGACCGTGCTGCGAAGAAGATTAAAAGAAATTCCGGCGAAAGTTATACATCTGTTACTGGTGAAGGTATTTCTAGCGAACTGTTTCTTCTAGTTATACAGTGCAGTAAAAATAAATGTTTTAAAAAACGTACAGTAACAAAACAAGAAGATTTAAACAAAATACTTGAATAAAAATGACTGACATGTACTGTATATTGACACTAGGTTACTGGGAAGTCACCATGTGCAACTGAACTCAGCAGAAGAGAAAGATGTGCGCAGTTTATGTAAATTCCTGGAACCAAAAGATCTCGCTTGGTAGAAAGATGTTTTTCTGCAAACCAGAAGTGAAAATGCACAAGGAGCTAGTGATGAACTAAATATGAATGATTAACTTCACTTAGTGTTAAGAATAATTTGTTTTAAATTTAATACAAAGTGATTTATGTTTACATTTTGTTAAAATCTGTTTAAGATAATTTTTGTGTTCTGTTTACTCCTAAGTTGTATTTTTGTAATATCACACTGTGTAACATAACAATGTAACACTTCTATGTAAAAAAGGATCATGAACAGCTGTTCTCCCTAAAAAGGGTCCATATAAGCATCACTTCGAACATGAATATCTATATGAAACTGAAGAAAAACTTAGTTTCTACTTAGCACTTGATAGAATAAACATGAAAGAGTATTTTTTGTATAATGTTGCACAAGTAAAAAAGCAATAAAGAAAATGTTGTCCTTAGTTCAATTCTTTATTGCTATTTTTCTCAAAATATGGTTCCTTGTCATAGGCCCCTATTACATGGAATCCCTCAATTTCTTACCACATTCCTATATAAACTAAAGTTGTAGGCCTATTAATAATGCGATAAAAGTTTTGATTTTACAATCATCTACTGAGATAAGAATAAAAGAAAGAGAAAAGGGAAGGGAAGGGAAGGGAAGGGAAGGGAAGGGAAGGGAAGGGAAGGGAAGGGAAGGGAAGGGAAGGGAAGGGAAGGGAAGGGAAGGGATAGCATAGGAAAGGGAAAGCAAAATTTTCCACAGATGCATAAAATGAAACAGAGAATGGAAGGTGTTCAATGACATCCCCATGGATGGGCAACTCGTGCTCACAAAGTGCTAAAAACTTTGAAAGAGAGAAAGACAGACGGAGCCAGCCGCAGTAGTTACAAGTTGTTTGTAGTTTCGCTGCAAATACAATTCACTGCCACGGTGCTCTCTGGCTCCTCATGCAGGTGGTCGTGATATTTCAGAAATACAGATGGTACAATAATTATAGTAATTTTAGACAGACGTCACCTAAACACACATAACAAAATTATATTATTTCCTAGCTTTATAAATTGGTTTAGTACTGAAAACACAAACTGAATACAACCTTTTCAAGGTAGAACAAATATAACTGCAACACTTATTTATTATTACACTATTTGTTAATATTTCTTATTGCAATAGGCCTATGACTTATTTGAAACATAGAACGCGAGAATTTACAAGTCTTTATACATTAAAGAGTAGCCTATTCCTCTGTTCTGACAAAGGTAATAGTCTGTATTCGCAAACAATCACAAATTCAAAGAAATAATTTTTACATGTCACGGAAAATGAAATAAACTTACTTCTGAGCTCTTTCTGTACATTGAGAGCTTTTACACTTCTTTCTTGTATTTAACTCTGCCTCAAGCACATACAGTGTATATATGAAAGCAAAGAGTATATTTGGAAAGGCAGCAATAAGAATAGTTCGATTCCTGATTTCGCTGGAATGTGAGTAGCGTGCTGTTCTGTAGATTTATCAATTCAAGCTATAAATTTTAAGGATGTTCTATCGGTTGTAAGCCAAAAGGATTGAAGAAAAATCTCGATTCCTTGTCAATTGTCACTGTTTCTCCAAACTTACTAGTGAATCCTCCGGTCGATCTTGATTTAGGATCTTATATTCGATAAGAAGATTTTCTTATCACTCTTCAAGACAGTTTATAGTCAAAGAAAGTGAAGTTGTCTATGTTCTACATAATACTACCACATTTCAAATTTATCCATAAATGCTCTTAGCTAGTCAACCATATGTCGTGCAATTCTGTAACTAGCACCCAGTTTCACCTTGTTGATATCTCATTTTTAACTTCAACTGTTCTAAAGCAGATCTAGACAGTATTGCTTTACTAAAACCTTCACTGTGTTTACATGTAATATAAAATGTAATGCGTAAGAAAGTGTAATAGAACATAATGCAAGCTTTACCTCCCTTCTTAATAAAAAAAATCTTTCTCTTTCGACTCATCACTAAACTGGGGATTATATTATTTTTCACTTGAAACGTTCCGCCACTTACTGCAGAGGCGAGCAAACTTGCGTCTTGGAAGAACCGCATACAGACACCACAGCTAGTATAGAGTCCGTTTTACCTGCAGTGAGGTTGTGTTGACGCTTTAAGAGCACGAGTTGCCCACCCATGGTCATCCCTTTTATGGAAAGAATCCGTAGCATAGCAGGAATGAAACGTCCTCTAAAATGTTATTCCTTCTAGCCTAATGCAATTGTGGAGCTTGTTTCCTAAAGGTACCAGATCCATATTTTTCTACAAATTAATTACATGTGGCAGCAAATACCTATTAAGTTTCACAATCTGAAGACGAAAGAATTTTTGTCAAAATGTATCTAATCTTGTATACACAGGGTGAAAGTGAAATAACCTTTCAGATTGAAGAAGACCATAGGATACACTGAAATTAATAGGAAACATCTATTACGTTTTGTGATTAAATGCACGGTTAATTACAAAAATTAAGTTTGAAGTTTCAGCAGTCCGACAACATCGCCACGGTCTTCTTCAGGCCGGTGGAGAGGAAGGACGTATTTTTCGCAGCGGAGAAAAGGTTTGAGCAATGGGCTGTGAGTTGGAGCTGTACCGGGCAAGGATAGGCGGCTGGGCGGCCAGGTCAAGGATGCAGCCGAGCGTGAAAGGGACAGCTTTGGCAGGTCTGGCTGAGTGTCTCTTCTTTCACATAGTGATCGCGATACTACTAATTATTGGTGGTATCGAACTGAATCCAGGACCTGCAAGCGACAACGGAGTGATCAGTGTCAAGTGTGGCAGCTGTAGAAAGAACCTACGAGTAGGCGTGCTGTGCAACCAGTGCGAGAAGTGGTTCCATCTGACTTGTCAGAAGATCAAGAGGGAACAGATAGTAGAAGAAACGTGGCTGTGCAAGGACTGCGGGAACGAGGCAGGCAACAGGGAGCTCATCGGTCTACGGAACGAGGTGAAGAAGCTACGGGAGAATCTAGAGACGGCGGAGCAACGGATCAAGTTTCTGGAGGACGAAAATAAGTTGTTGCGACGGGAAAAGGAAAATGGCGAAGAGAGGGAGGAGAAGAAGAAGCATGGTGCGGCAAGTGTTATCATCGGAGACTCCATCATTCGACACGTAGGGAATCTACAATCGGAGCTGGCGACAGAGTGTTACCCTGGGATTAGAGTGAAAGAAATGAAAAGCGTGATCGAAAATCAGGAACGAGGGGACCCGAAAAACATCGTCCTTCACGTAGGAACAAACGATTTGCGAAGAGGTGTTGATTATATCATGGCAGATGTATATGACTTGGTGATGGAAACGAAGAAGAAATATCCGGCAGCTGGGATTGTCATCAGTGGAATCGTCAGACGGAGGGATGTGAACTGGAGAAAATTGGGTCGTGTGAATAAAGCTTTCGAGTGGGTAGCGGAGTGTCTTGGTGCGCGTTTCGTCGATCCAAATTCCTGGATAGACGACAGATGCTTCGGAAGAGACGGAATCCACCTAAATCGGAGGGGGGCTGCAGACATGGGATCCCTCTTCGCGCGGGTAGTTACTACAACATGGCGCGGCGGGATCGAGGATCCATCAGCTGGCAGCGGCACCGAAGGACCATCAGCCGACGGCGGGGGCGTGGGACTACCGGTGGTCAGCGGGGGTGCGGTCGAAGACCTATCCGCGGGCGGCGTAGACCTGCAGTGACGGCGAGGTGCCACGGGGATTCAGAATGTTCAAGTAAGGACAGGCCTACTAAGACTACTGCAGGTTAATTGCCGAAGTATTAGAAATAAACTTATTCCGTTTTGGAACTTGGTCGATGTTTATAATCCAGATGTAATAATTGGGACGGAATCATGGCTTAGGGAAGACATAAATGACTCGGAAATTTTTAGGTCGGATTATAGAGTCTTCAGAAAGGATAGAAGTGAAAAGGGAGGGGGAGTTTTCGTTTGTACTAAGATAGAAATAAGTAGCAATCTTCTGTGGATACATGAGGAAGTTGAAATATTGAATGTTCAGATAAGAAATGGGCTGGAAACCTTAGATGTAATAGCATGTTACAGACCACCCAGTGAATTAAACAATTTAACTTTGCACAAACTAAATGAATATCTTAATACAGTATCAGAAGACCGAAACGTAGTAATTGCTGGGGATCTAAACCTCCCGAAAATTAACTGGAACGGGATTTCAGGTACAAATTCAGATGCACAGACCCTTGTTAATGAATTGATCTGGCGTAAAGATTTCACGCAGGTAGTAAATGGTCCGACGCGTGACAATGCCCTCTTAGATGTTTACCTACTAAGACCTGTCTCTCTCTTTGTCAACTCTGAAAGTCTTCATAAAATAAGTGATCACAATAGCGTCTTATTAGAAATCTTATGGGAAAACACAGTAAATCCGAGGTCAAGTCCAGTGTCTGTCTGGAATTTTAACAAAACCGATGTCCATGAATTACAAACGTTTCTACGACAAAAGCATGATGACTTTCTAAGGACTGAAGGAAATATGGAAAATGTGTGGCATAAATTTAAGTGTATAATTTTCGAGGCATTAGTAAAATGTGTACCTTCTAAAATAATTAAGAAAAATCCGGACCCAGAATATTACACTAATTATATTCGCTACTTAAAGAAAAAGACAAGGCGCGCATTTAGCAAACGTAAACGGAGCCATGAGCATTGGGAAAAATATGTTGAATTAATTAAGAAACTTGAGTGTGAAAAAAGGTTAGCTCAGGAAAATTTTCTAAAAACTATTTTAAAAGAAGATGAAAGTAACAATTGGAGACAGTTTTATAATTATGTACGCAGGAGAAAAGGGAAAAATGAAGGAGTAGTGCTTTTACGAAATCAGAACGGAGAAAGTATAACTGATGACAAAGAAAAGGCCGACTTATTAAATTCCTATTTCATTTCGGTTTTCAATAATAATAATAATAATAATAATAATAATAATAATAAAAATCCCGCTGATAGGAGTGGTTGTGTCACAGACCGTGAATGTGAACCAAATTCGACTTTCAAAATAACTTCCAAAGGGGTTAGAGAGAGAATAACGAAATTAAAAAATCGGAAGTCTCGAGGACCAGATAGTATTGCTACAGAGATTCTTAAATTAGGTTCCGAGGCCATAATTCCATACTTAATGCGTATATTTCATGTTTCCATAAACAATGCAGCTATTCCATGTGACTGGAAATCAGCTATAGTGGTACCCATACATAAAGGTGGAAATAAATTAGATGTCGGAAACTACAGACCGATTAGCCTTACATCTGTCGTATGTAAAGTCATGGAGCATTTGATATCGGATTATATTCGTCATGTTCTAAATGCGAAAGACTGGTTTTACAACCGCCAGCATGGTTTTAGGGAAGGCTTCTCATGTGATAGTCAAATTACGTCGCTGGTTCAGGATCTAGCTGAAGAGGTAGATAGAGGCGGAAGAATCGATGCAGTTGTGATTGACTTTTCGAAAGCATTTGATTTGGTGCCACATGACATATTAATAGATAAGTTAAGTAGGCTAGGAATAGATAAAAGAGTGGTGCTATGGATCCAAGAATTCTTAAAAGGTAGAACCCAGAGAGTTAGAGTAGGTCATGAAATATCGGAAATTGGAAATATAAGTTCAGGGGTGCCACAGGGCAGCGTTCTGGGTCCATTACTCTTTATAATATACGTAAATGACCTATGCCAGGATATTACATCAAATGTGAGGCTATTTGCAGACGACTGCATTATCTATAGAAAGATTAGAAATAATTCAGATGTAGATGCTATTCAAACAGACTTGAATAACATTTACAACTGGGCGTTAAAGCACAGGATGAAAATAAATGGTTCTAAAAGTAAATCTATAACATTTTGTAAAACCCGAGAGGAAACTAGTCTTAATTACGAATTCAGTGGTGTTGTAATTCCGCAAGAACAATGTTGTAAATACCTAGGAGTGTATTTAAACTCCAAACTTTCTTGGGGAGAACATGTTGATAATGTTACAGGCAAAGCATGGAGGGCACTTCACTTTATTATGAGAATCTTGAGAAAGGCTAGCCCCAAATCGAGGGAAATAGCATATCTAACATTAGTGCGACCGTTAATGGAATACGGAACTACATGTTGGGATCCCTATAGAATATATCAGATAAATTCCTTAGAAAGAATCCAGTATAGGGCAGCTAAATTTGTTAAAGGTAAAAGAGAAGATGGGAACGATACGATAAAAGAACTTAAATGGGAAACTTTGGAAAACAGACGTAGGAAAACTAGAATAACATCATTGTATAGAGCACATCTAGGTCAGAAAGCATGGGTAGACATAACGGCTCGGTTAGAAAAGCCAACGTACTATGGTAGGAACGATCATGATTTTAAAATCAAATGGAGGAAACAGAAAACGGATGTAGGTAAATTCTCATTTTTAAATAGAACTATAAATGATTGGAATGACCTACCTGCAGCGGTCTTTGAGGGCTGTCCTTCCTTAAAGAGATTCAAGAATAATTTAAAGAGTTGTGTATAAAGTGAAAATTAAAATTAAGGTGACATTCAACATTTAATTTTTTAAGGTGGCATGTATTTATCTAGCCTGACGAGTTTACTTCCTTGGTTTGAATTGTAAATTATTTAAAAATAGCGTGTAAGAGGGCCTTAGACTAGAAATGTTTAGTTTAAATGTAGTTCTGTTTATAAGTATGCATAAGGGTGTAATTATTTGACTTCTTTGAACTGTTGTATCAGTGAAGCGAGGTGAGTCAGTGAAGTTATGGTTTTACAGTGCAGTGAACAGTTCCGATAAGTGATAATTTATAGCGTCAATGAAATGAGTTACAGAGTGTCAGTGAAATGTGTGCTAAAGTGTCAGTGAAATGCGTCATAGTGCCACTACAGGGAATGAGATGAGAGTAAAGTGAAAGACTATTGAAAATTATGTAGGACCTATACATAATTATGTAGGTTGTGTTGTAAAATTAGGTGTTTTATTTTATGTTTTATTATTATTGTGTTAAATTGTATTGTGTATTCTTATTGTATTGTGTATAAAATTGTATATGTGTTGTAAATTTTATTATGTATTGTAAATTTTATTGTGTATTGCTTATCATTTTAACTGTGTATTGTTAATATTGTATATACCACTGCCACCGGGTGCTTGCCCACTTGCAGTGTAAATAAATAAATACATACATACAACACACGCTCCTCATGAGCTAAGCTCGGAACTTGGGAACTTGTGTCTTTGAACGTGGCTAAGCGACCGGACTTCAATGTCAACAAACTCCCGCTTCCAGCACACAGGTACTGTCAGATCTGCTATAAAAGTGGTTCCTGGCTGGAACAACATAATGATAATATTATGATAGATTGAAACACGTAATTTTATAGCATATATATAAATAAACATGCAAAATACATCAAATTTACAGTTCTGCTCTGTACATTTCATTACAGTGTATGACTACATGCATTCGAAGATTTTCGAACCCATAAATTCTTCGTCTGTTAGTTAAACATGATTTGAAACGAAGGAAACTTATTTCCTCGTCATTTGAAGTGACGGAAGCAAATTTTAATTTTTTAATTTTATTTATTTTAACTAGCTACCTAGTGAGTACAAATTGCATTTATAAAATAAAAATGTTTCTAGCCACTACCGTAAGAGTCAGGTTCGTGTACGGTGGGTCTTAGTGAATAATATAACATAAAATTTACAAGGACAGTTTACTAAATACAGTAAGTAACTTAATTCAAACCAATAAATACAACACAAGAGCAAGAATAAAGAAGAAAGAGAAAACGAGAGAAAAATACACATTTAATATAAATTGACAATCCGACAGAAGCCAGTGATATTCAATATAAATATGAATATAGTCGATAGAAATAAAAGGTAAAAAAGTACATTTGTTACTATTATATATCATGGATAATTTTACACATTTCTTTTTTAAAAGTTTCAATTTAAAAAAATTTCAAATTTGGAAAATGGTTTGAAATTGTATTATAAAGTCTTGGGCCTAAATAAAATACTGAATATTTTCACTGTCACTGTTTCCTGTTCGATTTTCAGCAGATCTCGTATCTGAGAAAGATAAGTATATCCTAAATTTTTCTCGCAAATAGTTTTCAATTAGTGTATCACTACTAGGGAAGGTCCCTATACGACTTGATCCATGGCTATGGACAAATTTTCCATCAATTTAAAGGACTGCAATGTCTTTCAATGAATGCCCGTTTCCAGCTCTAGTTTATGTGTGGCACAACTTACAAAATATAAACTCTGCATTAGAAGAAAATAATGTATCTCCTCAGAATTCCTCCACGAAATTCTGTACCTAAAATTTAAGAAATGTATTTTCAAACTTCCATAACACCCATTCGAATAACACGTATTTTCTCATTCCTCATACAGACCATTTACCTGTAATTCTCTTAATGTCATTGGCTTCGACATGACACAGTTTCTTCGTTCGTCTTCTTGCCATTCGATGTGACCACTTTCTTAGTACATACGACTGTCCCAGAGCACTTGCAGCTTGAGCTTTGTGTACGCTGTACCTGTAACCTTACTCAAGCGCACGACACACAAGTCACCAAGTTCCGAGCTTTGCTCATGAGAAATGTAAGAGGTCAATGAACTAGGTAACTCGGTATGTCTCGCTAGATCAGTAGTGTCAGAGTTCTAAGCTCCGAAACTGGTTGTGGTGCTAGAGATGTCCAGTCGGAGCGTGAACTTGCTTATATTAGTGGAAGCACCGGAGCACGCAACGAGTAATAATGGAGCGCTCCGCTCTGTTTAGGCTGTGTCTGATAACGCTGCGCTAGATGACCTGTTCAGTGGCTCTGTGTTGCAACCAACTCGCAGCTTGCAATGACTTGGATTTAGAGGTTTTAAAATTAAATTTACACGAAAACCGTCCACAATATTGAAATACGCCAGAAAGATAAAATATTCTTCATTAGTTTTCCTATCGATATGGACAAAAATCACGATCCTACTTGCAATAGTTACCGAATATGAGATTGTTAAACATTTTAGAAAAAGAATTTTTTCTGAAAAAAAAAAAAACTATTAACTTTCCACGAATATGATATTATAGTTTTTTGTTACATACATGAGCTATTCGCTCTGAAAATCTACAAGGCTATTTCACTTCCACCCTGTAGATGTGGTCTAAGTTCACATTTTACAGCAAAAATATATTCGTTTCAGCTTTCATAGCATAAAGTACTAACTTCTCTTCCAATGATGTGGCTGTATGCTGTTACGTCTTGAACGCAGCAAGCCAATGAAGGGACTGGATATAGCCATGTTCTTACGTTTTGAATAGTGTATATATATGCACAATTTATAAGACATAAACTGTTCGAGATAAATTCGACGATTAATTCATTTGAGATATAATATAAGCTTACCGTTAATATACTAATAGGAAAATACATGTGTGTTACAAGACATAAAAAGTTGAATAGCAAAAACGTATTATATAGCATACAGATACAAACGATTAAGTAATATATCAAGATAATAAAAAAAAGAGAAATAGAGAGGAGAAAGAAATAATAACTTGATCATTTATCATTATTTAATAACTTTCGCAAGAGTAGAGTGAACTTAAAAGATTTTAGACTCCGACTGCTCCTGATTTCCTGGCTGCCTTGAGCGTGGTGTGTTATACTGTGTAACATTTTTGTGCATCTAGTTATATCTCTTTATGGTGAACTCTTAAACATGGATTCTGATATATGAGATGAATATATCGATGTGCCTGAATGTACTGACAAACCAAGGAAGCTTAAAATTTCTGCGTATTGATTAGAAACAAAGTGTACTGATACAAGAATAGCGTAAAGTTGCTGCATGTGTAAAACCTGAAATATCATTCAAACATAATAAGCGCTATCCATATAAAATAATGATGCGGTACGTGAAAACAAGTTACACTGGGCGAATACAGATGTTGTTTTAATGAGATACGTAGACATAAAATCTCCAAAAATACAATTCCAAGGGCTGAGAGGTTTAAAATTAGTGAGGTCAAGCGACTGACTATTCATGCTATAACAACAGTAATAGGTCTATATTCTGCATGTGCAACGACATCAATATGTAGAGAAAAATGTTCAGAAATGGGATAAGATATGATCGTAATTATTTGGTTCGACTGAAAGAAAACCAAAAGCTAGCCATGTAAAAGAAAATAAGAAAAATGACTTCATATTATTTCTCCTTACTCTTTTAGGACACGAATTAAAGAAAATTAAATTTTACAAAAGAGTCAGGGAAGTAAATAACATTAGTAACCGATGAATCTTCATTAATGTTATTGACGCTCGCTATGATGTGTAATAATTTTTGCTTTTTTGTTATTAAGACAAGATGTTAAGTTTTAAATGTTCTCTTATATGAAACAGCATTTTAAGTAATACTTAGTATTGAAATTTATTTTGACATTAAGTGCACTGTATATAAAACTTTTCGATTTTTTTTTGTGTCAAGACGTACCAAATCCAAAATCAAATTCTCAGTAACATTGGAATGATGAGTGGAATAGCTTAAAATTTTCTATAAAAATCTTCAAAAATGACTAGATAAAACCTAAATAAAATACTTACATAATACAATAATTATTATGTAGCTTCAGTAAGTTTGTTTGTTCTCGTCTAAAATTTGTTCAGTTGGATTTGATACCTTTTAGAAACAACCTGGGCAATTAGAATTCCTTTAATAATAATCTTACATGACGATCCCATTATGTTTTAAACATTAGAAATGCACATTTTGTAAAAGTCTATAAGATGGAGTTATCACTTCCAACAAATATTTTGCACAATGTTTATGTCATGTTAAGGTTTAATATTATCTGAATACTTCTCTTTAGGAGCTCCCAGTTTTTATCTTGCACAAATCTCGGTTTTCCCGGTTACCTTTATTTATATACATTTTTCAATCCAAAGTAGGCCTACTTCTTTTCCCAGTTCATTATTTTCTTATGTCACCTGTATTCTGGTAGGCGTTGTATTATCGTCGTAATGGAGAGGAAAGGAACTGGCCACCCTACCCCATTATCTCCTAGCTTTGTTGCCTCACGAGTGATGCCTTATTGGTTCAAACCTGTTTTCGGAGAGTTGACTAAAAAAACTAAAAAAAAATTGAGTTTAGCATGGAAAAAAGTCTTCCTCTATCAGACTGTTTTTTAAACTTCTATGTCAGACTAGATAGTTCTTCTACTTCTTCAGATCGTTGATCCTATACATGGTGATTCATGACTACCTATACAAATTTTGTAGATGTAATATAGAGATAAAAATAAGACTAAAATGTTATATAACTTTTCCCCCAAATCTTTACTTTCAGAGTTATAATGAATAATTTCCTATCTTGCTAGGCTTAAAAAACATGGGCCAATAAATTCTTCGGATTTGTCACGTTCTCTTACATAGCGACTGCGGTAGATGTTCCTTATTCGGACACCCCATTACAGTTGATTCCGACCTGATAGGACTTTGTTTACTGTGCGTAGGTATGCACTGATCTAAGAATGTTACAGACTCCGTTCAACACATTCCGAAAAGCTTCACAGTCATTTTGAGTTCGTTGTTGTAGTTCTGCTACGTTCGGAGTTTCAGTGGCATAAACGAGCGCCTTGTAACGGCCACAAAGATAGAAGTCCAGAAGTCAAGGGAATTCAGGTCCGGTGATCTGGCTGGCAAAGCAACTGGTCCTACACGACCTATCGTACCGTACACAACTGATGCCTACTGAACTAACGACAGAATGAATGTGTACTAACGAGACATGGTGACGATAAGAAAACAACAGCGTCATACAACTGAACATACCTACGTACAGTAAAGTCCTATCTGATCGGAATCAACTATAGTGAGGTGTAAGAATAACAAACACATACCACAATCACTATGTAGGCGAACGTGACACAGCCGAAGACTTTACTGGGTCATGATTTTGAAGCCTAGTAGGATAGGGCATTATGCATCATAACTCTGACAGTAAATATCTGCAGTGCTTGGGAAAAGTGATATAAGTCAGGCCGTCACATAAAAATTCACTCTCTTTCCCACTCTTTATTCTTGTATTTTCCTTGTTCTCCTTGCATTCTCCGTTTCGTAGCTACTTATCTTCCCTTTGTTCTCTTTGTGTTCCCATTTTCTCCCTATTCTCATATTTTTCTGCATTCCATCTATTTTACTTGTACAGTAAAACCTCGTTAATCCGGACCTCGTTAAACCGGATATTGCTTAATCCGGACAAGTATTCTTAAAAAATTATATTTGTTGAAAAAAAGTGGAAAATAAATGAAAATATTCTCGCATGGCGCAGCTTAAGTTTCGGCATACTATATTCGTATTTCCAGAGTTGTAAATGTATCCAATGACCTTGTCCTTGACCATCACTGCCACCCTCATCCGCCTGGAATGCAACTTTCACCCTCCACCCTTGTGCTATTACAAACCCTGTAAGACTTCGACTCAGTTTAACACTACAGTAGTACAGTACAGTATTCTCTCTTCTATACAGTGTTAATTTAAATTGGTGAATCAATTCAAGGTGGACAATGTCATTCAGTAAACCAGCTGCTTCGTCCGGAAAGCGAAAACATAAAGCTATATCTTTGCGTGAGAAATTAAAAATCATTGAAAATCTTGAAAATGGTGCCACTGTTGCCAGTGTTTGTGCAGAGTATGGAATTGCTAAACAAACAGTTTCCGATATACGAAAGAAAAAAAGTGAACTGTTGTCATTTGCTTTGAAGTGTAATGTGGATAAAGAAACTTGTCGAGTTAAGCGAATGCGGGCGCCAGCGGACCAAAAATTGGATGATGCAGTGTACAAGTGGTACGAACAATTTCGTGCAAGTGGAATAGCAGTGAGAGGAGTAGAAATTCAAGCTGCAGCCGAACGCCTGGCAAAACAACTTGGTGTAAATGGGTTTACGGCTAGTGCCGACTGGCTGTTTAGATTTCGCAAACGCCACAACATAGTGAACAGAAAAATGTGTGGGGAGAGTCTAAGTGCAGATGCAAGTGCTGTAGAGCCATTCAAGAAAAAACTGCATTCTATCATGAAGGAAGAAGGGTTAGGTTTAAATCAGGTGTATAATGCCGACGAAACAGGCCTGTGTTGGCGCGCTCTGCCTGATAATACACAAGCATCAAAATCCATAAGAAATACACCTGGTCGCAAGATCAGTAAAGAACGTGTCTCTGCATTGTTGTGTGCTAACGCCGATGGAAGCCATATCCTAAAGACTGTCATTGTAGGCAAGAGTAAACAGCCAAGGGCTATTAAAAACATTATGTTTAATTTGCCTGTCCATTACTACCATTCTAAAAATGCTTGGTTCACAGCAAATATCACATCTGATTGGTTCCATAACTACGCTGTGCCAGAAATAAGAAGACATCAAATGGATAAGTCAGATACTGAAGTGAAAGCCATAATCTTATTGGATAATGCACCTGCTCATCCCGATGAAAAAAAGCTTTGTAGTGCAGACGGTAAAATCAGATGTCTATTCTTACCTCCCAATACAACATCGCTAATGCAACCAATGGACCAAGGCGTCATCTATACTGCAAAAAGGTTGTATAGAAAGAGATTTCTGTCTGAAGTCTTTGAAGTTGAAGAATCTACAGATGGCGAAGACAGAAGAGCAGAAAAAACACTGCAAAATATCAAGTCATACAACTTCAGGTCTATGATTTTCAATTTTGCGGCTGCAGTGAAAGATATAGCACCTTCTACTTTGGCCAATGCATGGAATAAAATTTTGTGTGACAACAGTGTTGAACTCGAGAGCAAAGGCATTGAATTAAAGGACTATCATGAAGCACTCGTAAGGGGTGGTGAGAAATCCGTCACAGTAGAAGAGATTGAGGACTGGTTAGACAATGATGAAGGTGATCCCGGCTACTACAAAATGAATGAAGACGAAATAGTGGATAGCGTAAACGACGATCGAGACTATGAATATGAAGATGAGGATCCAGATATGGAACTGCCAAAAATGAAATTAAGTGAGGTGAAAGAACATTTGAATTCAGTGATTAATTTCATTCAACGAAGTGACAATAAACAAATATCTGCCTACTACTGTCACATGAGGCACCTGCGTGAACTTGTAGTGAAAGAAATGTGCGAGAAACCTCAAAAGAAAATTGACAGTTTTTTTAAACCAAAGTAACAACAGTATAATGGATAACTTTTAATAATTACACAGGTACTGTTCTTTATTATATTATTAGTGTATACAATTTTTTGTTCTTAGTCAGGAAATATAATTTTTTCTCTTATTTCTGTTAATCCGGACTTTTGCTAATCCGGACAATTCTCAGCTCCAATTGGTCCGGATTAACGAGGTTCCACTGTATTAAATTTCTTCTCCTGGTATTCCACTAACCACACATAGTCCCACATAAACATAATATATAACATCGTAAAGCTATGCACCTGTCGACAGGTGATCAAACCCATATATATCAAATTTTATTCGTTACCTTCAAAATGAGTCCCGCGCCGTGGCGTCGCGGTTTAAGGCATCCTGCCCAGGACTCGCGTTACGGAATGCGCGCTGGTTCGAGACGATACCTCCTTTCTAGTTGGATGATCGCCACCTCTACTTCGGCATGTGTACATGAGGCTAGCATTCGGTTGGTCTGTCTTGGCCCTTCGTGGGCTGTAACGCCATGGATTTACTTTTTTTACCTTCAATATGAAATTTTTTAAAAACTTTATTAAGAAAAAAATTTTTCCTGAAGGAATAGGTAAATGATTCTAGACCATGTTGTTGATGTAGGTCTTTAGAATAGTTCTGTAAAAGAATAAAGCAGATAATTAGGTATTTGTTGCTACTAATTCCACAATTTGTGACATCTGGCCCACATCTACGGCTGACCACTAGGGTCCACAATACAAAGCAGAGGTTATATTTATTACATAACTTTTAACACTGTATCACTGAGATATATATGACTTTCTCGTGTTAATAAACTATATTTTAAGTTACCTTATTTGACTAGTTTCGATCTGGAAGCCATTTTCAGAACTGGGTTGATCTTCGCGTCTTCTGTAGTTTTCGTCTCCTGTGTAGTGTAGTGTGAAGTCGAATAGTTTGTGCGTTCTGAAATTGAGTTGTGTGTTGAGGATTTGTTGTTGGTGTGTTTCTGTTTATCTCTATATTTCGTATGTTTCTGGTTTCTTGGTGGATATGTAGAATTTCCATGTCTATGTCTATGTTGCTGTATGTGTGGTTGGTGTTTGTGAAGTTTTCTGCGTATATGGAAATGATGTGTGATTTGGTTATAGCTGTGATGTGTTCTTTGTAAAGTGTTTGAAATGATCTGCCTCTTTGTTCGATGTGGAAGTTGTTACAGCTATTGCATGTGAGTTTGTATGCATCCGTTGTATATTGTATTTGTTTGTGTTGTTTGTGTGTTGAGATGCTTTTGTAGACTGTTTTGTGTTCTGTATGCTATGTTGTAGTTTAATTTCTTGAATGAAATTGCGATCTTGTGTGTGTTTTTGTTTTCGTATGTTAATGTGATGTATATTTTGTGTTCTTACGTTTGTGCTCTGTTCTTATGTTTCTTGTAACTAAGTTTTGTTATCTTTATTATGGTTCACACCTGTGGAGTAACGGTCAGCGCGTCTGGCCGCGAAACCAGGTGGCCCGGGTTCGATTCCCGGTCGGGACAAGTTACCTGGTTGAGGTTTTTTCCAGGGTTTTCCCTCGACCCAATTTGAGCAAATGCTGGGTAACTTTCGGTGCTGGACCCCGGACTCATTTTACCGGCATTATCAACCTCATGTCATTCAGACGCTAAATAACCAAAGATGTTGATAAAGCGTCGTAAAATAACCTACTAAAAAAATTATCTTTATTATATTGTCCGTTATGTTGGAGTTGTACCCTTTTTCTTGTGCTATATATTTGACTGTGTTCAGCTCTTCTTTGTAGTCTTGCTGGTTCATTGGTATATTGAATAGTCTGTATATCATGGCTCGAAATGCATTTAACTATTTAGTTTTTTATGTAAATATTTTACGATTGCAAAAAAAATTATGCAAATTTCATATTATTTTTACAGATAATTATTAGCTATTTTAATATTCTGAATAGTGTTTTATAAAGTGTAATGTATGTATATTAAGCATAATTTTTTTTCATTTCACTTTTATAGTAGCGGAGTTAAAAAAAATGAATTTCACTAAATTTTTGCAGGCCAATGGTGTAACTCCCCCCTTAAGTAAGAAAGAGTTTGTAAGAAAATATGTAGGCCAATATGGACCACATGTTTTCTGTTCACGACAATGAACTCTTTTGTAAGTCGTGTGAGTAGAAGTGGCAGGATACATAGCATGTAACATTATGAAACATAATAATAGTACAGGGACATTATTTTTACTTCAATTTTTATTGTACCTGAGTTTTTGAATGTACTTCACTCCCACCCCTTCTACTAATGAAGTTCAACCGTCCTCCACACAGAATCAAAGCCGCATATAGTAAACAGCACTGAGTTAGTGAGTATAGTACGTTCCAGAAATATGTTCGCGTTGTCCAGTGACGAAAGAGCTTTCAATATTGAATCATATTTTCGCACAGGTCCGTTTACCTACGTCGCATCCCGATTTCCCCCACTTGCTTCTGCTCGCTACTCTGTAAAAGCTGGGCTATCTTAGCTCTTTTCTGAAAACTTTAATGTATGTTAGGAATTGGACATTTACGTAATATTATACAACTGTTTAAAATAACTTAAATAAAAGGGAATCGTTAAGTAATTAACTGTGACGTTATTTCCCCTCTTTCTACGATCCTGTGGCATAACAACTTGGACAGACAGTAGATAGCATATCTGAGAAAATTTATCTGTGCGGGTCCAGCAGAAGTGAAGATTGAATTTACAGTACGTAAGGTACTCTTTTATAGAGTAGGTACAGAATTATTTCAACATGAGTTACTAGTACGAAGGACGAAACCGGCAATTGGAATTAGATGAAATAGTCTATAGTGCGATAATATGCACAAAAGAACTGAAGCCTATATCGAAATGAACAGCCACCATTTTAAAAAATGTGTTTAAATATTCATATTATGATTACTTTTTAATTTAACTTCTTTCTCTATATTGTACGCTAATGTGCTGTATACTTATTCTTAATACAGTACTGTATTTTCATTAAACAAAAACCTAATGAAAATTATCGAACTCAAAATCGCGATATTTTGTAGTTTACGTAAATGAATGAACTACTTTTCTTCCCTCCTATACCTAGTAAAGTGGTTTGTTTGTGTTTTACGCCAGTATTATCCAACTCTAGTCGTGGAAGGGGATAGCAAACTGTGTTTCCGGTTCTCTAAAGGTATAGCCAGATTAATATTAAAAATATTAGTAAAAATAAAATGATGTCCCTATATTAAACATACACGTGCTTGTGACAGGAAAGATCAAGTTACTAGGTACAACGAGAGCCTAGACCACAATCTAGTCAAAGAGCATTTTCTGAAGCATCATTGCCACGAATATTCCACTAAATAAATAACAGAATGACAAAATCCGTGGCTTTTTGCCGCATGGTGTTGTAGGCTTAGAAACAGCTGAAATAACAATGATTAGGAATATTATTCTTAATCTTAGTCATGCTGGGGAAGAAATTGAAAACCCATAGGTACAAAGATGTAAATATCATTACATACATAGACTAACAGGTAAATTTACAATGACTATTAGTTTGGAAAAAAAGAAATAAATTGTAAACACAACGCAGAACTGCACGAATTATATTCTTCACATAACATAATTAGGAACATTAAATCCAGATGTTTGAAATGGCAAGGCATGTAGCACGTATGGTTGATTCCAGAAATGCATATAGAGTGTTAGTTGGAAGACCTGAGGGAAAAAGGCCTTTGGGGAAGCCGAGACGTAGATGGGAGGATACTATTCAAATGAATTCGAGGCATGTGGGATATGAAAAGCATGGAGAGCGTTACACTTTGTGATGAGGGTACTAAGAAAAGGCTCTGATAAATCCAAAGAGATTGCATATGAATCACTAGTACGTCCAGTAATGGAATATGGTGCTGCATGTTGGGATCCTTACAGACTAGAACATATTAAGACACTGGAAAAGATTAAAAAAACGGGCTCTCAAGCATTATCGGAAAAATTCACCATTAAAATGGGACACACTCACTGACAGGAGAACGCGAATTCGATTATGCGCAATGTAAAAAACATACAGAGGTGAGCCTGCCTGGAGAGAAATAAAAAATAGGTTGCAGCCGCCAAATTACTCTTCAAGGAACGACCTCTCTTATAAATTGAGGGAAAGAAGACAGAGGACGGACACTGGAAAGTTTTCTTTTCTCAATCGTACTATCAGGGACTGGAATGCTTTACGTACAGACAAACGAAAGGCTTTACCAACAACCAAAAATGTATTTAAAAATAGGCTTAAGGACTTTACTAATAGACGATAATTATACACAGTATTTAAAGTGTGTAATTGATATTTTGTTATTGAAGTGTTGTATCAGTAAAGAATTATGTTGTGTCAGTGAAGTGTATTGTGTAAGTGAAACGTGTTTCTGTTAATGAAGTTTTATAGTTTATAGTGGCAATGCAAAGTATTTGAACAGTGAAATGTTTTTGAAGTGTTAATGAAATCAGGATAGAATCAGTGAAATGTATCGTAGTTCCAGTGCAGGGAGTGAGTTGACAGCGAAATGAGTGTAGTGTTGAAAGGTACTTGTGCAGATATGAACATATCATACTCGTGGGTTTTAGTTCGAAATTAGGTTTAAGATACAAATTAGATTTATTTTAAATGTTATTTTAAATGATCGTGCTTCATTTAATTTAGGATGTTCCCTATTATTATTATTATTGTTATTGTTATTATTATTATTATTAATATTATTATTATTAGTATTAATTATTAGCATTATTAATTGCATTTTTTATTAATTGTGTTTATTATTGTCTTTATTGAGTGTAATTAGTTACCACTGCCACCGGGTATATACCCATTGCAGTGTGAATAAATACATACATACAATACAATATATGATGGTAGGGACTGGATTAATCTTCCTCAGGATAGGGACCGATTTGGCGGGTTTATGTCAGGGCAGCAATTAACTTCCGGTTTGTTTAAAAGTAATTTGTAAGTAAGTCACTTTAATTTGTCAAGCTAACGAACACAAAACAAAAATACTTAATAATCTCTGTTAGTTCTCTTGAATCAACTCTACTGCTGTTTGCAACAGACTGTCTCTCGTTCTTCAACCCCATCCCCGGGACGCAGATATACTACATTGTATTGTGAGCGGATAGCAATATTTTTTTTTTAAATCTAGTGATGACTGGCGAATAAGGGACAACGGAGTTTCATTTAGAAGCGGTCTTAGTCGCCAGATAATGTTATCAGGAAAGCTTTCATTGACGGAAGCAAATTTATTACTTTCTGTAATTTAAATAAAATTATGGATGGCTTAGCTTTAAGTCTCTTTCGAAATAAGACATTCATTATTTTGCAATCCTTCAAATGGGGGTGGGGATTTCAACTCTCAGATCTAAGCTTTAGTGACAAGTATAATAACTTAAGGGCACAGAATAATATACATTCTTAATAATATTGCTATAATATTCTACAGAGTTTTATATTCTTGTCATTTCTTAATATTTCCTAAAAATTTTCGATAGGTATGTGCGTCATGATCATACGTGATGGAACATTCCTGTACTATAGCATTGAATGACTTGACATAAACTGTTTTTGCTCAAAAGTTGCTGTTTCTGCACGGAATAGCAATTGAAAGGCTTTCCAGCATCGAAGTTGAGATAGCCTACCAAAGTGTGCTAGTGTCCGACACGTTGTCGAGGACAATGAGCCTTCTCTCAAAGTGTTTCTTCTTCTATTCAAAGAAGTTATCATGTGAAAGAAGATAAAATAAGCTTCAAGGAACTCCCATACAGGAATTTTCAAGAACAATTTGACAGACAATTTAATTCTTTTGAAAGACTGCAGTAAAGAGGAGCGGATGAATATGTACAAAATTATTGTCCTTATACGCTGTAGCAAAAGAGGAGTGTTTTATATATATTTAAAAGTCAGTAATTTGGGGTCATTCATGTGACTAATAATAATAATAATAATAATAATAATAATAATATAATATACTTACTTACTGGCTTTTAAGGAACCCGGAGGTTCATTGCCGCCCTCACATAAGCCCGCCATTGGTTTCCATCCTGAGCAAGATTAATCCAGTCTCTATCATCATATCCCGCCTCCCTCAAATCCGTTTTAATATTATCTTCCCATCTACGTCTCGGCCTCCCCAAAGATCTTTTTCCCTCTGGCCTCCCAATTAACACTCTATATGCATTTCTGGATTCGCCCATACGTCCTACATGCCCTGCCCATCTCAAACATCTGGATTTAATGTTCCTAATTATGTCAGGTGAAGAATGCAATGCGTGCAGTTCTGTGTTGTGTAACTTTCTCCATTCTCCTGTAACTTCATCCCTCTTAGCCCGAAATATTTTCATGAGAACCTTATTCTCAAACACTCTTAACCTATGTTCCTCTCTCAACGTGGGAGTCCAAGTTTCACAACCATAAAGAACTACCGGTAATATAACTGTTTTATAAATTCTAACTTTCAGATTTTTTGACAGCAGGCTGGATGATAAAAGCTTCTCAACCGGATAATAACAGGCAATTCCCATATTTATTCTGTGTTTATTTTCCTCCCGAGTATCATTTATACATGTATTTAACATATATTTGTTACTGTTGCTCCAAGATAATTGAACTTCTCCACCTCTTCGAAAGATAAATTTCCAATTTTTATATTGCCATTTCGCACAATATTTCCGTCACGAGACATAATCATACACTTTGTCTTTTGAGGATTTACTTCCAAGCCTATTTCTTTACTTGCTTCCAGTAAAATCGTCGTGTTTTCCCTAATCATTTGTGGATTTTCTCCTAACATATTCACGTCATCCGCATAGACAAGCAGCTGATGTAACCCGTTCAATTCCAAACCCTCTCTGTTATCTGGACTTTCCTAATGGCAAAGTTAAAAAGTAAAGGTGATAGTGCATCTCCTTGCTTTAGCCCACAGTGAATTGGAAATGCATCTGACAGAAATTGACCTATACGAACTCTGCTGTACGTTTCACTGAGACACATTTTAATTAATCGAACTAGTTTCTTGGGAATACCAAATTCAATAATAATAATAATAATAATAATAATAATAATAATAATAATAATAATAATAATAATAATAGTGAAACTACCACTAAAGAAAATATAATATAATATAATATAATATAATATAATTAAATAATAACAGAGGTTAAATGAAGCCATTATTATTATTATTATTATTATTATTATTATTATTGCTATTATTATTATTATTATTATTATTATTATTATTATTGTTATTATTATTATATTGGCAGCGCAAATATTTGAACAGCGAAATGTTTTTGAAGCGTTAGTGAAATCAGGATAGAATCAGTGAAATGTGTCGTAGTTTTTCCAGTGCAGTGAGTTGACAGTGAAATGAGTTTAGTATTGAAAGATAATTATGCAGGTCTGAACATATCATACCCGTGAGTTTTAGTTCGAACTTAGGGTGAAGATACAAATTAGATTTACTTTAAATGTTATTTTAAGTGATCGTGGTTCATTTAATTTAGGATGTTCCTTGTTATTATTATTATTATTATTATTATTATTATTATTATTATTATTATTATTATTAGTAGTAGTAGTAGTAGTAGTAGTAGTAGTAGTAGTAGTAGTAGTATTGTCATTATTGAGTGTAATATAATATATTATAGTATAATATAATACAGCGTGAGTATAAATGATTTCCCTGATTACGAAAATTATTTGTGGACAAATGATTGAACGTAGAAGATTTTTAAATATACGAGTGTATGGAAAAACTCTCCAAGTTTTTAAAGATACCTTATAGGTGCTCGATATGGAGTCCACTTGTGTCCCTGCAGACATCAAGCCGGTAGTCCAATTCGTTCCACACACGGCTAAGTGTATACATATCGATTGCAGCGATGGCGTTGATGATGCGGGCGCGTAGCTCTGGCAGATTTTCCGGTAATGGCGGTACAAAAACAGAGTTTTTAACATACCCCCACAGGTACAAGTCACACGGTGTTAAGTCAGGATAAGAGATGCATTTCGTCTTTGTCGTTGCACTTTCCAAGTCCAAGGCGTACGGCCCTTTCTTTTTTCTCGAACCCACCGTGTCAAGGCATGTTAGAAGAGTGGCTGATGCCACAGCTGGGGAGTGATAGTGTTGATTTCATATATCAACAAAATGGCGCTCCACCTCACTACCACAACGAAGTCCGGACATTCCTGAACGACCGATTGCCAAACAGATATAGGCGGTAATAAATCTAAGTACGTAAATTTCCTATCCGTTATTTGCCTTAGTGACTAAGGAAAACTATGAAAAACCCAAGTCAGATAGGCCGGCTACAGAGTTTGAATCTGGTTGTTCTCAAAATGATCCTGCTTGTAGCTTATATTATACCGAGTGAAACCTGCCTGCGCGTGAGGGGAAGGAAAAGTGGACTGAGAAGCTTCCCTCCTTCGACTTGCTAGCTAACTAGCTCGTTTACCCCCACCGTAAGTTTTTTTTTTACTATCATCTATGGCGCACGAATACATTTGGTTTCACGAAATAGCGAATGACCTGTACGCGGTAATTTGCACTAAAATGTGTTGTATCTGTTTTATGGCCAATCATTTATAACTCATTTTTATAATATATCAGAATCATTACAAAAGTTTAAAACAAAAACAAACGCAATGCGAAAATAGAAACCAACTACATTAACAGTACATGCTAAGCGTAAGTCGACTCTATCTCTCTCTCACACACAAACACACATTCACAGAGAAAGAGAGAGAGAATATATATATATATATATATATATATATATATATATATATATATATATATATATATATTCTATTTTTGGGGACGGTAAAAACATCGTCTATCAAGATCGTCCCACAACAAGAGATGACATAAAACAGCGAATCCGGGAGACTTGCCAGTCACTTGATCACGCCGAAGTATTAGGAGTCACTGGCAGTGTTAGAAGAAGAGTCAGGTGTGTGCTGCTCAGAACGGCAGATAGTTTGAAAATTTATATAAAAAAAAAAGTAATGGCATTGTCTAGCCTTTTACTAACATATCAACATTAATTGTCTTGTTTATATTTTCGCATTTTCGTCTTCTCAATATTGATGAAATTGTTTTTTCGTATGTTTTCTCATTGAAAGAGTAGGAATTAATAAAAAAGTTTCCTATGAAATTTCTTTGTTTTGAAGAGCTCTATGAAATGGTATCCTATTTGACCCCGACTCCAAATTGAAATTTTAAAGTGATACGCCACTGACCCTACTTCCTGTTAGAGCTGATTGATGAAATCAAGCTCAAGTGAAAGTTCACATGTGGTGTAGTTATAAATATTTTTGTCTCGGAAATTTTATTGCACTAGTTTCCGAAATAAATGACTATTATGGAGGTCTGAATCACTTTATATATATATATATATATATATATATATATATATATCTTGGGGAAATTGTAAAAATTCCATTCTGTGTCTCGTCCTTTGCTGTTGCTGCAGTTTACAGCAGAAATAGAAATCTACCAAAGTTACAATATTTGATGTGGGTGCGTAAAGTTACAGAGTTCAACAGAGTAGTATTTGTGGCCCAGTCATCAAGATGCAAAGTTGTGAAAGTGTTTTGAATATGTGAAAAAATTCAATAAAGCAGATATGGTGAAGCGAAAATAAAAAGGTGAATTGTTACCTAAATAAGTAAACTGAAGATAACTTGCAGAGAATAATCAGATGGAGATGTGTGACTCTGCTTAGGCGAATGGGTGATGTTGACTGAATACATCGACATATGAAAAGACAACGTTATGGTGTAAGAGGAGGGGATGCACGTTAAAGTAAAGAAAGAATCTATTGGCCAACATAAATAACATAACATGTTATTTAAGTTAGGTAATTCAATGAGTAAAGAAATATTGCTATTGAAAAATTTGGCAATATAAAATTCTTCTGTAACGTTATTGATTTTTCCATTGTTTATCGATTTTAAAATTTGTAAGGCTTCTCACATTTTCTGAAGTTTGTGGTTATTCTCTATTAAGTGTGATACAAATTTCTTCTATGCCAAAAATCTGCTTTATGTTCCGAACATCTAGTTCTATAAATTTCTTTTAGTCTGGCCAGTGCATTTATGTGTAAAATTTTGCAATGCAACATGTATACTCCTCCACTGGCATATTTATCACATGTACTGCATGAATATTAATAATAATAATAATAATAATAATAATAATAATAATAATAATAATTTTATTTTCCCTGGCAGAGTTAAGCCCATCAGGCCTTCTCTTCCACTCAACTAGGATCAAATCTCATACAGAAAAATACATACCGGTATACAAATATTAACTTAAAAATAATAATAAACATAATTAAGTAAAAAAGAGAGATTGAATACATATACACAATCAGTATTAACTTTAAAATAACAATAATAAAAAATATATTATTAAGAATGATATTAAGTTTGTTACAAGATTTGAAAGTCATCTTTACATTTCTTTTTTTTTTTTTTTTTTTTTCAATTGTGTAACTTATAAGAAACATTATTATAAAAAGTCATTACTTTCCAATATTTTGGTTCTTTGTTGTCTACTATAGAAGCGAGTGTGATGTCTGACTTTTTATATAGAAGAGTTTTTCTTTTGTGAAGAAGTCTACATTTTCTTTATTAAAACTTTACAAAAGAATATAAATATATAGTAAACCTTGCATGACCCAACTCGCTCGGTACTCATTAATATGTAGGTCAACTCTTGGTATATAAGTCGTTACGTGTATTAATGGATATAAAACATTCAATTTTTGCTATACCTACAACACAAGCAAAACATAGGCCCTAATACGAATATTATAAAAAAAAAGGGGGAAAGGTCTACCTACATGAACGATACTCAGCGTAACAGCAGCTAAGATTTCTGAAACTGATCCACATGGCGAGAATGTACACGATGTTAAGACAACAATAGCAATGCCGTTGCTAGGTTACAGACAGACTAAACTTAATGTTAGTTGTGCTCAGAATGTGGCGATTAAGGAATTTGACGAATAGCATCCGCTCTGTTGACTGGGGCGAAAGGAGTCGTTCGCTACTGAACCGCCCAGTGGCGAATGCAGCTCGGATGATCGGGATCGGAGGAATAGCCGGGGCAACGGCTTATTGGCTGTACAGTCAATACGCCAACCAGGTCCAGCCTCAACCCGGGCCCGATCCCAAAATGTCTCTCACCACCGAGAACGTAATGCTGAAGCATAGGCGGAGACATCACCACCATCATTACGATCTGCCGGCATCGGAATCTTCCTCAGAACGGGAACTAAGAGTCGTGGAATACGACGACTACCCGCCTCGAGAACCCGTGGATGAAACTGCCACAGAGACCTGCAGTTTACCGGCTCAGTACTATCTCCATGACTTCTACGTGAGTGTCTTGGGAGAAGAGTACTCTGCGGCAAGGCTACACCGATCATCTGGTGTGCTTGAGCAGGAGAAGGCAACGGCTCTCCCCTCAACGAGCAAGCCGGTTCCTGAATAGCAGGAGAAGGCAACGGCTCTCCCCTCAACGAGCAAGCCTGTTCCTGAACGGGAAGATTTCCCAAAGCCGGAAGAAACGCCACAAGATCAAGCGTCCGGGAAAAAACGCTTGTCCCGAAGGCAAAGGTATGTGTTCGTGTATCAAACTTAGATAATAATGCACTCCTGCCTCTATATTGTAGTAGCTTCTGTACTCTTGCTACTTAGGCCAGCGGTTTCCAGCCTATTGGATGTCAGGACTCTTTCATATTTCATTTTGACGGACTCTCTAAAATGTTTAGTATAATTTAGGTCCACAAACATGGTGTAGTGAAGTAAGCATCTTAAAGTGAATGTTCTCGATACAAATCTACACGCTTTGACTGATTCGTGCCAAATTTTGCAAATTTAAAGTTCATAACAAGGAGAAAAACATAGGCTATATTAAAATTGTGAAAATGAAAGTGAAATTAATTAAATAAAAAAAAATTGAAAATAAATACGATGAAAAATTCATGTATAATATTAAAATGCAATTTTCTGCAGTGAATTCTTCTTTATTATTGTCTGTTGTATGCAACATCGACTTTCACGAGGCCATGGAAATTATAAAACGAAATTAAATTACATTGTTGACACACAACATGAAGACTAAAATCTAGAAGACAATTAATACAAAAAGTATATTTACGCACAGTCGCTCAAAGTTCCAAAAATTAACTTAAAACTGCGTGTTTTTCCACACTCTCAACTATATTTTATACAAAAAATTGGGGAAAAAAAAAAAAGATTTTACACATATCAAAAAGCACTTCAATGATAATTTTTTTCATTTTGCTAATGTAGTATGTGAATATACGTAAGCCCACTGAAAAAACACTGTATTAATTATTCATGTCCGAAATAATTCGTGACACTGAAAAATTGTGGGCGAAATAGGAAGAAGCTAGGTTATATTACAAATAACGATTTAATTTATCAACGATAAAAGTGACTACATTGCTTTAAACAAAGGATTTAATAACTTGAACTGTATTACAGATCGTTATTTTATTTCTTTGCAGAACAGCAGGACGAAAATATACCTGGACAAGATATCTAAACAAAGACATTTCACGTAATTAATGTCACTTACCTGACCTTAAATGAATTATGGTACAGAATGTCACTTTATTTCTTTACAGAAGCGCAAGAAGAGATGATTATACCTGGATATGACAGCTAACACTCCAACAAAGACATCCCACCTAATTAGTGTTATCTGACTGGCTTTAAACAAATGATATAATGAATTGTAATACAGATTATCATTTCTTTCCTTTACAGGAAGGAGGACTAGAAACATCCTCCCTTGTAACAATTTTGGTGAGTTTATATTTACCATTTTTTACTTGTTTCCAGTGGCACACCCAAAAATATAACCATATTCTATTCATATTCAGACGAACATTAAAGCTGTACGCAAGCGTAGATGGACTCACAAGTACAGACGCGTCGCTGTATGTGATTGGCTGGCTGGCTGGGAAAGTTTACGGCTGCTAAATATTGTCCAAATAAAATTTACATGACTTCGAACATCATCGAAAGTTTGAGTTTTCCAAAATCTAAAAATTTATCCACATAGAATCCTATTAAAAATAAACTGTTTCAAACATCACACATTTCCCACAATAATACTTGTAGATACTAATAGATACAGTCTCGTCAAGCATTAAAACCCTTCGCCTTCTTTTTTTTTTTCTTTCTTTTTCTGTTTTATTATTATTATTATTATTATTATTATTATTATAATCATCATCATCATCACTTAGGAAGCTTGACCCCGAGTAGTCTCCCAGTGGGTGTGCCACTGTTTGTTTCTAAACACTCTTCTTTTATCATATATCTTTGTTAGTGTTATGCATTTCGGTCTAAAGCAAGGAGATGCACTGTCTACCTTTACTTTTTTAATTTGCTCTAGAATATGTCATTAGAAAGTCCAGGAAAATAGAAGTGTTTGGAATTGAACAGGTTACATCAGTTGCTTGTTTATGCGGATGACGTAAATATGTTAGGAGAAAATCCACAAGCGGTTGGGGAAAACGCGTGAATGTTAATTGAACTAAGTAAGGAGATAGGTTTGGAAGTAAACCCCGAAAATACAAAGTATATGATTATGTCTCGGGACCACAACATAGTACGAAATGGAAATATAAAAATTGGAAATTTATCCTTTGAAAAGGTAGAAAAATTCAAATGCCTTGGAGGAACAGTAACAAATTTAAATGACACTCGAGAGCAAATTGACGCTGAATAAATATGGGAAATGCCTGTTATTATTTGGTTGAGAAGCTTCTATCATCTAGTCTGCTTTCGAAAAATCTGAAAATTATAATTTATAAAACAGTTATATTACCGGTTGTTCTGTATGGTTGTGAAAATTGGACTCTCACTTTGAGAGAGGAACAAAGGTTAAAGGTGTTTGAGACATATTTGGGGCTAATATTCTTAAAGTTGCTTTACAGCTACAATAAAGAACACGTCCAATTCTTGTGTCTAATGTATGAAAATGCAAATAGGAATTATATACATAATTAACACAATAACATTTTATACAATGCAGTACTGCTACCATTTAATAATGTATTAAATATACGCAGAAGATTATTACATTAATATTACACAGTACTGAGAAATGTGAAGAATTCGCATAAAGAATAGAAATTGTGAGATATAAAGAAATTGTTTAACTTTTCCTTAAATAATGCAGGGTTTGGGTTATGATTTTAATGTTCTCAGGAAGACTACTTAAAATTTGTATTGTCATGCAAATTACTTCTTTTTTATAGCATGATAAATTTGATAATGGTGTATGAACATTTTCTTTCTGCGGGTATTTATACTGTGTATGGCCAAAGTAGTTGGAAAATTTCTTTATTACATAAGAGAAAGTTTACTAAAGACCAGGATGTGTATTCATTTATTAAGGTCAGAATGTACTATTAAAATTGTCTATACGATTCTATAGACTTTGTTTCAACTATTATTCTATTTGCCCTCTTTGCAGTAAGAATGTATTTTAACTAGTGGCTCGTGCAGCAAATGCTGCGGACTAAGTTCATTAGAGGTTTAAATAAAGATTTTTCAGATTTATTTTCTAGACAGAATAACAGATATTTTGAAACTTATTTGCTTACATAATAATGAAGCATACTCTGCGAAATATGTAACATTGAAAGCAACGTAATAACTAGACATCGGATTTTTAGGCACTAAAAATTGCAGTTTTAGGCGCCTAAAATAAGCTCAAAATTTGTAAAATTAGGCTCTATTTTAATGAAAATAGGCATTTTAGGCACATCAAGGTATCATACTTATTTCTTTCACTGAAATTTTTAGTTATACACTAAAATAAGCACAAAAAAGTATGTTTAAACATTTAAAAAGAATACTATATTATATTTATAAACAGAGCTGCACAAATTTAATATATTGAAACTAATGAAATAATGATTATTGTTATCAAGATTACTCATTTTAAGTTATTGAAATTCAGTTCCATGCTCAGACTTTATTATAATTATCTGCACAGTACACCACCAGAATTTTTTCTAAATTCTCCACAGTTAACCTTTGCCTTTTGTCACTGAGAATCATTTTGAAAGCAGAAAAACTTCTTTCAACCGAAACTGATGTGAGAGGCGCAAATTTTAAATTAGGTACAATAGAAACATCAATACTTATTGGAACATTTACACTTTCCCCCGATATCACTCTTGATACTTTTTCCAACAATGAAAATCCTACATTCTTATTTAATACGTTGTCCCACTTATTTTTAACTTTTTTCCCAGTTTCGCCCAAAGCAGAATGTATGTTCACTTGAGCTTCCTTTACTATTGCTATTTGGCTACAAAGAGATTGTTTTTCACGTTCTAATTGTTCAATGCTTGCAGGTATGAAAGAAAAGTTTGATGTTATGTAGGCAATATCGTTTTTCACTCGTGAGTCATTCAGACAATCTTTCACTGCTTTCACACACGCTGCACTATCAGTTTCAGGTAATTTATCAATAACTGTGACCACTTCTTTAAAATACTTAGAATAATACACCACTAACTGAATCCAGGTTCCCCATCGTGTAACAACCGGCTGAGGTGGGAGTGGGATATCTGGAAAGTTCTCTCTGAATATTGAAATCCTGGATGGGGCTTTACAAAAACATTTTTTGTGTTAGAAATAAACGAATTGACAAGAGGAAATTCATCCCGGATTGTTTCAGAAACCCTGTGAAGGCCATGTGCTAGACAGGTTACATGCGTGAGGTTAGGATAAAATATTTTAAGAAGTGGAGCTGCAGCAACCATGTATGAGGCAGCATCAGTACAAAACAACAGAACTTTAGAATCGTCTATATTACCTGAGTATAAAGACTGTAGGCCTTTATTTACAAAATAAGCAATGGCTTGGCTATTCACTTTAGAAAGTTCCTTAACACATACTAGGTGTGGAATCGAAGGTCCATCAGGACTAAGTTTTCCTACTACCATATTTGCTATATACCTATTCATAGGATCTGAGGTTTCATCCACAGAGACCCATATGTAAGAATCACCTATATCCTCCCGAATGGAAGCTAAAGTTTCATTGTATATTCTGTCTAAGTAATTTTTTCTTAGGGTCGACTCAGATGGGATATTTTGTTTGCAGTATTTTTGTAAAAACTGTCTTAAAACCGGATTTTCAATTGCATTCCAGGGAATGTTAGCAGCAACAAACGCTCTGGTTAAATCAGCATAGAAATTGCTGCTGAGATTGGATGAAGTAGGCTGTGTGAGTAAAGTTTGTTGCAGTTGATTTTTCTGCTGAGCTTTAGCCTTATGAACCGCTCCTTGCACATGCTGCTTTAGGTGGCACTTCTTTTCTTGCGAAATCTAAAAATGTAAAGTAAACTGAATAAAATAAAATCCTAATTGTTGTATTGCCGTATTTCTATCACAAAGTTAGTGGGTTCGAACAATCAAAATTTTAATGACATGCAAATACTTTAACTATCGGAATTTAAAAGGTTAAAGTGTAGTGGTCTTAAAAAGAATTATACCTCAGGATAGCTCAGTCAATGTATAAATATTATAGGCCTACTCATTAAAATTAATAGAATTTATATATTTCAACTATTGTTACATACCTGTTTGCTACAAATCTTGCAGAATATTATTTTTCCATCATAAGTGAATTCTGAATATTCTGTTAGCTATTGCTGGATCAATGTAGATTTTGCACTTATATTTTTCGGCATTATCGCGTTAAACTTCACAGGAAAACGTCCTACCGCTCAAAACTTCTCAACACAAATAAGGTGAGGGAAAGAGCAACTGTTAACGAGCATTCAAATGAACCGTTGTTATTGAGATTCAATTGGACAAAAATACAAAGTTCCACTTATTGTTGCATTTCCTGGTAGTGTTAACACTAGGAGGGCCATTCTTTTAAATATTTTGTAACGGTTTACCCTACTAATTCGCAGTTTTACGACTTTTCACAAAATATTTCAAAATCATTCTTTCTAAAAAAATTGTGATTTTATGACACTCTGAAGGGCAGTGCAGCTAATCGGTTTCAGACCGAAAACAGTCATTTTTATAGTATAGTATATCTCTGAATCGGTAGCAGCACATGTTGTGATTGTTGCCTGCTTCAAAACTAAGTTTGGTTCTTTGTCGGCATTTATGCCTCCAAACATGTTAAATTCGGTGAAATCTATTGCGAGTGTCGTGAGATTCAAAACATTTTGTTTCCTTTATCAATGGTTTCATGGCCGGTGTGAAGCAAGCTTTCCACTTTTTAAATGCCTTAAATTTCGCAGTGAATGCATGTATAAATTATAAAAAGTAAGAGTAAAATGCGAAACTTTACAGTGAGTTAGGCATTTTTAGGCGAATATTAACGAATTAGGCTCTAATAACCGTTTTAGGGCATTTTAGGGCACTATAAAACTCTTTGAATACCTTTCAATTTCCATGAAACACAAATATTAATAATTATTTTTACTTTTCTCCTAAAGAAACAAAATAGGCATTTGCCCTAGAATCCTATGTCTGGTAATAACTAAGGAGCGGATTCCTATGTAATTAAATATTATTTTTGCGTGTGATAAAACACAATTAACAAAGTTAAAAATTCCGAACATGAAGGTTCAAGTTTAAAACCCGAATTTTATTTCACTTAAAAACGCATATTTTCACAAAAAAATTATGTAAATACATATTTTCAGGAAATCTATTATAAACACATAAATCTTGGAGTTTTTTTTTTACTTAAATATTTTTTTACAAGAACTTTTAAACATTTTAAAACTAAATCAATTATGTCACTCAGAAGTACGTTATCTTTTTAAGAATTCTAGGTTGCTTCGTGTTTCCAAGCGCTGTGTGGTGTATCCGTGATCCATTTTCGTAATAGTATCGCCTCAAGTTCTGAGAACTGCTAGGCAGCATATCAGTGTTATTATTAGAGAATAAATTAACATGGACAAGGAGGAGATATCTTACAACACATAATTAGGAATGTTTATTGCTGAAGATGATTTCATTCCATGCTTTGTTTGTGAAACACAACAGATACGAGTTCGGGTATGAACATTATTTAATTTAAACAAATATCTCGCCTCTCATTCATGTCCATCAAGTAAGGCAATACGTCTTGTTGTGATTCCTTGTTACTGGGCTTCGTCAATTGATATCCTTCACGATATACTGAAATATGGTTGTTTAAAAACGATTTGGCTTTCCTATTAGCAAATTTAAGCTTTCTGTGTGACACCATAAAAAACTCGAAACATCCAAAAACCTGTTTTCTGAAACAAGGTGGTGCGTGCCGTGAAAATTAAACTAGACTCGCTACCAGATTCAGAAGTACAAGTACTAAGGGACAAATTCCAGAATGTGTTTGGGAAAAACAGTGGATATAAAAAAAAATGTGTAAAGTTGCTCAAGTATTGGAGGGTGTGCCTATAGGTGAAATTGACGGTGTTTGTGACATTCCTCTCTTTAAATATGCACATCTGGTGATCGTTTTCACAGTATAAGTCGTTGTTCAGAGATAATCGGCATGCATTTATGTTGAAGAATTTGGAGATGACCTTTGTTGTTCACTGCAATTCTCGGCCAACTACTAGCACTCAAGTGTGGTTGGTGAGTACCTAGTAACATTTTTTTTTCCAAGCTAAGTAAGGTATTTTTGTCATATTTAAAGGAAATATTTTTTTTTATTTTTAGCAAATATTTTCGTACTTTTTAGCACATAAAAAATAAATATATTTAAATTTTTAGCACATAAAAATCCGCTCCCTAGTAATAACTAATGAAGTTTAACCTTGTGAAAAATATCTCCGTTTATAAAACTTCCTTAGAATGGATTTTATACCAAATGCTTTTCTTGGACATTTCCATCTTCATTTCTTTGAGTTTTAATGCGGAAACGCAAGTATAATGTCAAGGCAATCAACGGTGGGAGTAAAGTAGTAGTTACTTCAAGTCATTGCGAATTGTTGGCAGGGATATGACATTTTGGAGTGTATTAGGTACCAGTAGGCCTATATGCTGGACATCATTTTGGCCACGTCAAAACGCTAGCATAATACTATAACAATGACGTAGTCTATTTATTGACCATAAGCTCGTAATGAGTTCTCACTGAAGATCGGAGTTGTAAGTTAGGCCTATGTATGTATTTTCCTCCAGCTCTACTTCGAATGATCATAAATGCCAGAACAATTTGCTTACCTATATTCAAAAGCAGTGGTTCCCAGACATTATGAAGGTGCGATACCTTTCGGTTAGATATTTGTTTGCGACTTCCCTACTATCGTACTGGTACTCCACTCAATTCGAAATATAGAAATCCCTGTAAAATCGAAAATAACGATAATTTTATTCAAAATCAGGTCACACCACCCAACGTCTAATATACCGATACCTGCAAGACAAGAAATGGAAATATGCAAACCAATTTTGCACTTCTCCTTGGCTTCTTAGACTGACTTACGTTGCGGATATATTTTTCGATCAATTAAATACATTGAATAGTAGCTTGCAAGCCAAGATGTTATCATTAAAATAGCCAGAGATAAAATCGCCTGATTTATAAGGAAACTCAATTTCTAGTCATCACTTGACAAAAAAAAAAATGTTTTTTTTTTTATTTCAATATATTTAAAACTCATAGAAAATACAGCTACTTGCGCTATGTTACAACAAAAGTAATGATTGTGAGTTCGTTTTTGTAGATACGGAGTTAAGCTCGAACAATTTTAAACAATAACTTACTCAGTTTTTTATGGAAAAAAACGCAAAGCAATTACGTCAGTCGCGGATACTGAATCCGTTTTTACACAGTTGAATTAAACTGGTTGTAATTCCACAAAATGAAATATATATCAAATAAATATGCACGTAATGATGGAATGCTAAAACTGTATTTTTTTTTTTTCGCGGAGCGTAGGCCACTTTTGGGTCAAAATAATAGAAAAATATTTCGAGCTTCCAAAGGAGTTCTTAAATTTTTTATGGTATTTACAAATTATTATTTATACAAAATAAATTTATTGTAGTCTATGAATGCCATCACAACAAAAAGACAAATTGAAAATGATAACAGCTTGTGAATGTAGAGTTCAGATTTGAGAAACTACTTTCTTAAAAGCAGGTGAATTTATCGAATTTTATTATTTTTTATTTTAAACTGCTGTTCTTTTTCTATGTTAAATGTTATGTTTCTAAATGCAACGTAAATTTATCTTAAGACGTTTATTTATCTTATTTTGTAAGTCATCTCGCCATCCCTCTCATTGTTCTAGAGTACATCCGTTGAAACAGTACAGTATGCCTTACAATAATTATATTTCTCTCGCATGTTTCTGTTCTACACTCCTAATGAAGGTATTTCTGTACTTGGAGGCGTACATGTATTGCTGAAATACTTGGCTAACTAATGACTAGAGTCAACTCTGTCTTTAAATATCAAAGTTGGGTTCTTTTCAGTCATGACTTCCACTCTTCATTGCCTTTCTCAGTCACTATTGTTTGTCCTCCACGTCTCTTCTCATCTTCAATAGATTCTCGTCTCAAGCCAGCGACAGCCTATAACCCATGAAGAAGCGAGTTCTCACAAAGCGTGCTGTAGCCATTCACGTGACAGTGTGACCGTATATAAGCCACTTCCAGAAATGTGCGGAGTCATGACATCAAAATTATTTCTTAAATCTTCATTTCACCGAAGTATAAACTTGAACTTACAGAACACAGAAATTAATAATTGCACAGCCTTGTGCCTGCTATGATTAACACCAGAGAAAGGAGCTATTTCGTACCTAAATGATGCATTGACTTTCTTCCAGAATGTTGCACATCAAATATATTATTATACCGGTAATGAGACTTGTATTATTTGCTATTATACTTTAACATTGAGAAGCATATTTTGTGCTGTTAGTTCTTTAAGTGATTAATGTTTGCAGTTACATGCGGCAAGTCCTGCCAGACCAATAGGCACGGATTCCAGCGCCATGTCCTCTACAGGGGCATGCGCCAAGAAGCACCGGACCATCAGGCACAAGATTCCAGCGCTGTGAACTGCCCGACCACCAGGCACGAGACTCCAGCGCCATGTCCTGCCCGACCACCAGGCACAAGAGGACTCCCTTAATTTATCTATATATATATATATATATATATATATATATATATATATATATTATGCATGTCTAAATGTTTAGTGTAATCAAAATTCTAGTACCGGCAGAGCTGAGTATGAAAAACCTACTCTGCAAAACAAAATTTCAGTCAATACTAAATTTCAGTTAAACATTCATTAAACACACATTACACTAAACTTAGAGCCCACACCTGTGGAGTAACGGTTAGCGCGTCTAGCCACGAAACCAGGTGGAAGAAAGCAACCAGAACAAATCGTGTTGCAGAACGTAGAGGAGGGAGTATGAATAGTGCTGAGAAGCAACCAGAACACCTCGTGTTGCACCGCACTACATGAACATAGAGGAGGGCAGTATAAATAGTGCTGGGAAGAAACCAGAACACCTCGTATTGCACCGCACTACATGAACATGAAGGAGGGCAGTATAAATAGTGCTGGGAAGCAACCAGAACACCTCGTGTTGCACCGCACTACATGAACATGAAGGAGGGCAGTATAAATAGTGCTGGGAAGCAACCAGAACACCTCCTGTTGCACCGCACTACATGAACATGAAGGAGGGCAATATAAATAGTGCTGGGAAGCAACCAGAACACCTCGTGTTGCACCGCACTACATGAACATGAAGGAGGGCAGTATAAATAGTGCTGGGAAGCAACCAGAACACCTCGTGTGGTACCGCACTACAGGAACATGAAGGAGGGCAGTATAAATAGTGCTGGGAAGCAACTAGAACACCTCGTGTTGCACCGCACTACATGAACATGAAGGAGGGCAGTATAAATAGTGCTGGGAAGCAACCAGAACACCTCGTGTTGCACCGCACTACATGAACATGAAAGAGGGCAGTATAAATAGTGCTGGGAAGCAACCAGAACACCTCGTGTTGCACCGCACTACATGAACATAGAGGAGGGCAGTATAAATAGTGCTGGGAAGCAACCAGAACACCTCGTGTTGCACCGCACTACATGAAAATGAAGGAGGGCAGTATAAATAGTGCTGGGAAGCAACCAGAACACCTCGTGTTGCACCGCACTACATGAACATGAAGGAGGGCAGTATAAATAGTGCTGGGAAGCAACCAGAACACCTCGTGTTGCACCGCACTACATGAACATGAAGGAGGGCAGTATAAATAGTGCTGGGAAGCAACCAGAACACCTCGTGTTGTACCGCACTACATGAACACAGAGGAGGGCAGTATAAATAATGCTGGGAAGCAACCAGAACACCTCGTGTTGCACCGCGCTACTATCAACTGAACATAGAGGAGAGCGGTATTAAGTATTGAAATAATTTGTGCTGGCAAGAAAGCAGTGTGCACGGCACTCCCATGAATTAGAGGTAGAGGAGGAAAGTAATAATACTTTATAAGAAACTGTGCTGGGAAAAAATCAACCAAAGCCATTCGTGTTGAACGTTTCTACTGTGAACGGGTCATAATGTATGGCAGTATAAATTGTTCGGAAAGAATTGTTCTTAGAAGAAAGCAACCAGAACCATTCGTGTTGAACGTCACTACTACGGACGTGATATAGTGCAGAACAGTAAAAATGGTGTTGTATAAAATTGTGCTGGGAAGAATGTAATCACAATCAGTCGTGTTATATGGCGCTACTATTAGCGGCACATAGAGAATGACAGTAAAAATGGTGTTGTAATAAATTGTGCTGGAAAGAAGGCAATCAGCATCACTTGTTTTATACGACGCTACTATGAACGGAATATGGTGGAGGACAGTAAATTAGTACTGTAATAAAATTGTGCTGGGATGAATTGTACTGTACTGGAATCACTTGTGTTATAGAGGACTGCTATGAACTAGAAATGAAAGAGTACAGTAAGAGTGATGCAGTAACGGGAAAGTGTCTGAAGAATGGAACTGGTATCACTTGCGTAGTGTACGGGATGTAGAGTAGCACGATGGCATTGGGAAGTATTTAGGAGGAGGACCATTAGCATGAGATGTGTGATACGATACATGTGGGCGGATGCAGATGAACACATTGGGATTTGCACAGCTATGTTATTGTTCTCAGAAGAATGGGAACAGCGTCACAAGTGTGGAGCGACCCTAATATGAATTGAATACAAAAGAGCTTCTTGAGAATTGTGCAACGTTGCAAAAGTTATCAGAAGAATAATATCAAGATCCGTTACATGATACCCCATAAAAAAATTGATACACTATATGTGGGAATATATAAGAACTTAAAGACATTGGTGCAGTATTGAGAATATGCTGGAAGAAGAGATCAGTTTAAATAGGTTGATGGATTCGACTGAAATACATTAAGAAATTGTGGAAGATTATACATATCAACCCTTTATAGTGAGAACAAATATTCCCATTTTCTTTACCCTGAAATAAGAAGAGATTATCTGAGATGTCCAATCAAGTTGCCTTCCGAACGAAGAAAGTTTCAAGGTAGGGGAGAATTAATATTCAACATATATTTTATACAGTGTGGAAGTGAAATAGCCTTGCAGTTTTCCAGAGCGAATAACTCATGTTGTATGTAACAAAAAACTATAATATCATATAGGTGGAAAATTAATGGTTGTTTCAAAAAAAGTTTTTTTCCCCTCGAATGTTTAACAATCTCTTATTCGGTAACTATTGAAAGTAGGATCATGATTTTTGTCCATATTGATAGGGAATCTAATAAACAACAATTTATCCACCTGGCGTATTTCAATAACTTGCACGGTTTTCGTGTAAATTTAATATTAAAAACCTCTAAATTCAAGCCATTGCACGATGCGAGCAAGTGGCAACGACTTGACAGAGAGCACCTCACCTACCGACACACACCAAGTTCAATGACCTCATACATCTGTGTCACGAGTAGAGTGTGTTAGCGGCGATGTTGCCGGACTGCTGAAACTTCAAACTTAATTTTATAATTAACCGTGCATTTCATCACAATACGTAATATAAGTTTTCTATTCATATACGTGTACCGAACCGTCCCTTTCAATCTTCAACGTTATTTCACTTCCACCCTGAATATTGGTACACAGTTGAGTAGTTTACAGAAGATTCTGGTTTACCCTGCGATTAAATTATTTTTAGTGGCCGAATTGGAAAAAATTACTGCCGGTATGCACAGACTTGTCTTGTGATACAACTAGTTTGGGGATTTCTTAAATAGGGCATTGCTCCCAGGCGTGAACTAAATATAATACATCACGCGTTGTACTACTGTACCCATGTCTATGAGAGGGTACAGAGTATGACGACACTATTTGTTAGCATAATTGATTGTGTGATCAGCTGCACTAAATAGCAGTCAATTTTAAATATTTACTACCGGTATGCTTTTTGGTATCTTATTTTACTTCCGCTATGCCATACCGGCTGATACCGACCCAATTCGGCCACTGATAATATAGTAATTAAATCGTTATATTTATACCAGTATATTAATAATAATAATAATAATAATAATAATAATTATTATTATTATTATTGTTATTATTATTATTATTTTATTATTATACATTTTCGTTCTCTTTGTACAATTCAAAGGAGGTGTTAGCCCAAAAGATATAGACTAGGAGTGTGAAAGTAAATAAAATTTACCATTTTGAGAGAAATAACATTTGTTGAAGCCCGATTCACTTGAGAGTGATATACTGTACTTCGAATGGTGCAAGAAGTTCATAATAATATGTTGTGCCAATTTTCACGGTAGCCTTGTAGTTTCTAGCATCATTGAATATTCTGAATATTATAAACACTACAGGTTTTAAGGGGTAAGAGCCATTATTCTAACTGATAAATTATTCATGTCATAAGGAAAAAAATGTCCCCACAAAATTTTTTTAATTGCAATATTTAACTAATTATTTATTAAAGTTCACAGTATTAGACGTTTGGCAATGTTACTGGATTTGGAGGAGGGGTTTACAAGCACTCAGTATGCCTCAAGCGGTACAGACATCCGGTACAAAACAGAATGATTCTCTGCTCTAATGCAGAGGCGGACCAGGACAACTGTTGTCTAGATAAAACGAGAAGCAAATACAAACTTTCAATCTAATTAATAGAACATGAAGCTAAATTTACATTTTATTTAACAATATTGCTCCATTTTTATTGTAACTTTAAATATAAACCACAATATTTTACTGCACAAAATCACACGAACTTTTTTTCTAATGCAAAATCTTAATATCTCCAGCTTCCGTAAAGCAGTATCATTTTTAAATAAATTTCTGGTTGTGAGGTTTTCGAAACGGGGTAAGAGACTTCCAGTTTATAATAATCGTTGAGAAACTACTGTAAAAGTTCGTATACGTTAGGTAACCTTCTTTGCGAAAAACGTTGGCGGTACATCTCGCCGCACTTCAATTACGACGACTTTCTGCATGAATTAATAACATATGATGTTCCTAAACTGTGAATGATATTGTAAGTTGTACACTTAAAATGACACTGTGTCTACCGAATACCTGTACTGAACTGTCATCCGCTCGGCAGGAAACCTATGGACAAGGAGCTTGAACTCAGCTGAGCTGTACGTCTGTGCATAGTACTGTCAGCTGCATGGATCCAGCTGAGCATGTTACCACGTCTCTCACGCCAGAATATTAACAATCGTAAGCATGCATTATTATTTAATTTCACGAAAACGTAATAGAACACACAAATATTTATTTAAACTAATATTAACTCTGCTAGATGTACAGCTGTCAAAAGAAAAAGTCACCACTATCTAGATACTAAGTTCCCTTCGGGTATCTTCGCTACAATTCGGAGACAGGCGATGTTACAAGTTGTTGGACCACGATGCCTGCTATATACAGTTATAATTAAAGTGTTCTATTCTCTACACTTGTAGAGTAATGGTAGGGTTGCGGGCTGGTATTCGTAAGGTCGTGTGTTCGAATACCATCGAGTGCTGTTTATTTTTTTGTTTTTAAAATATGGAGAAAATACAATTGCTGCTGTATCTTTTACGACTGTTTTAGGAGGCCTAATTAACATCAGATTCATGAATGCTTTATGTCATTCACTTTATCATTATTTATGATGATATTATGGCTGCGAATGGACAAAAAGAAAGACAAATTTTATACTCAACAAAAACATCTTTCGTGACATAAACAAAACAATCATACTGGTGTCTGCCTTATTAAACGTTAAAAAAACCAAACCAAAAGCCAGGATTGAATATTTAGTCCATCTTCCTCTAATCTCGATCATATTTTGCAGTCGAGTGGACATGTCCAGGACGAGCTTCCACATCATCAGGACGTCTTGGAGGGGGATTGGGCCAATTTTTCCGCATATTATTAAGTTTCCTTACTTGTGCCCCCCCTCCTCCCGTGGCTCAATTGGAACAACGTCTGAATTCTGATGTAAACTTCTCAGGCTCAAATCCTCGTCGTTCCTTTTCACTTTATTGTGTTACAGGATAGTATAATTTAATAATATAAGAATTTATATTATTAAACTTTTGTGAAAAAATGAATCTCTAACAGGAATTTGATGTATGTATTTAACCTAGAGGACCGCCGCCACAGTTCATTGTTACTGGTAGCAGCTATTGTTGTTGTAATGTAGAAAAATGCAACAATGAGTTTCTTAAAATGTTCCTTCTTTTATTTTGTATATAAATGGATAAATACATAAGTAAATAATTAAAGAAAATAAAAACAAATCCAATATTGAAATACTGTAAGTATGTGTAAACAATGTTCGCTTCAGTTAGGGAAACAGATTTTTTCCTTAATAAAATAACACTGTAGAAAGACTTGCTGAAGTCTGCAAACGCTGTTACATTACTAAATGAAAACACATGCGTCTCTAACGCCCTTAAAACATGCATTCTTATTATTTCCTCTTTGCGTTAGATATATTCTGATACTGAGTATCATACATTAAGTAGTTTTGTAGCAGAGCCTTATTTTTATAAGAATTTTTATATGGGAAAATGGTAAAATTTATCCCATAGTTAGCCCTAGTACATTTAGTAATGTCTCAGAATACCTGATTTGGTATATAACTCAACTTCATCAAAAACTGCATTAAGCACATTTTGAAAAGGACCCTCTCATTGAGAAGTGACATTAGTGACTTCGGACTTATTCATTCTGTGTTTCACACTTCCAAGAACAAATAGAACTTCCTTGTGCTGCCAGAATAATTGACAGAAATATAGTAGATTAATATTCAGCGTGAAAACCTTTTAAGGAACTCCACTGACAGACCTCTTTATCTTCACTCTTTACGAAAGAACTTAAAATATTTGAAGACTGGACTTAAAAAAGGTTGTAGGCTAGTACCAAAGACACAAACCGTATAAAACGGAGCTTTTTGTGCGGCTAGTGATGTAATATATATTTTGTACATCTATGAGAAAATCTAGGCTCTAAATGTAATTACAATGAGACATATATCTTTCCCAGTGAATTGAGCATTTTATGTCCAGTCTTAATTTCAGAATTTACAACGAGAATATAACATGAAATATAGAGTAAGAGTAGTCGTAAATAAAAGGTTACTATTAATTAATTATATTTCAAATTTTGAAGGTTTACTCAGATGTGCAGACAACAAATAGGCCTACCTGCATTCTTAGCAGCGTGCGGTGTTCATCGGTTGGAGCTTCCAACTGCTGATCAAGATCATCTGTATTCGCCATTTTCAAATGTTAATGTATTGTTAAATCTGTATTGTTGATCTGATGTATTTTCTTTCATAAATCTTATTTTAATGGCATATTTTCAGTAAATTAGCTTTTGTAATCCTTTGACTACATTTATTATTATTATTATTATTATTATTATTATTATTATTATTATTATTATTATTTCTACCTCTGATTGAGATTTTGGCGGATATGTACATCTATTATCGGGCAATACATCACACTTGACTGTATGTGTCAGGTAGAACAATAAGTTCGCATACATCTGAAGTCTGATTAGTGTAATATTATGTTTCTAGTCAGTGATCTATGCAATAGAGAGGGAAAGGAACTGGCTATCCTACCCCATGATCTCCTGGCTTACTTGTCCCGTGAGTGATGCGTTGTTGGTATCACTTGTGGAGTTCAGACCTCAGTTTGGACAGCTGATTAAAAACTATATTATTATTATTATTATTATTATTATTATTATTATTATGGCGGCCGGGTAGCTCAGTTGGTAGAGAAGCTGGGTACGGACTGGAAGGTCCGGGGTTCGATCCCAGGTGGTTACAGGATTTTTTTCTCGTTGCCAAACTTTCAGAACGGCCCCGAGGTTCACTCAACCTCCTATAAAATTGAGTACCGGGTCTTTCCTGGGGGTAAAAGGCGGTCAGAGCGTGGTGCCGACCACATCACTTCGTTCTAGTGCCGAGGTCATGGAAAGCATGGGGCTCTACCTCCATGCCTCCCCCCCAAGTGTCTTCATAGCATGTTACGGGGATACCATTTTTTTACCTTTTTATTATTATTATTATTGTTATTATTATCATCATCATAATCATCATTAACACCATCATTGGTACCGTTGTAAAATAATGAAACATAAGTAAAGATTGAAAAACAAAGTGTTTGTAATATAGATTTGATTTCTCACTACAATGAAAATATTCTTGAAAATTTGATTTTCACGGTTACTTAAAAATGAGATAATGAAATACATAAAGAAAGTGATTGTTTATGTGGATGCAGTGGTGCACTCACGGGGTAGTAGGCTGAGGGAGCTCAAACCCTCCCCCCATCCAGAACCAGATTTCTATTACGTACTTCCAGTAAAATGGAAAGAATTTTTCATTCTCAAGCTAAGTTTCCATACTTCCATATCTGCAGACGATTTAAGTGATGAAGGGATTGGAAAGCTCGTCCAAAGATATGACAAATGTCTCAATCTTCACACGTGATTATGTCGAAAAGTAACCATGTTTGTACGTATTTTGGTAATAAATTCATTTTGTTATTTACAATTTCCTTTTTTATGGACCATCGGAGGTAGGAAAAAACAGCCTTCGTACATTTATAATATGGAAAAGGAATTCGAGTTAAATTAAACGCATTTTTAAGAAGCATTTTCTTATGATATAAACAATACGTTTATATTTTTCTTAGATATTGCATTATAAATTATACTGTAACTTTCAGTATAGCAACGCGCATACGTCGTAAGCACGGATCTTCCTGCTTCACACAGTACAGACGATGACAGTGCAATGGCTGAAGCTGATAAGCCCTTTCCATTTCGTTTAAGCACAAGAAAGGAAAACCCATAAACAGTGGAGAAAATATGATGAACTTATATGTTAATTACATGATTATTTACTTTATTAAAATCATGTAAGCTTTGTTACTAACACTCTGTGAGTATATTACGGATGTTTTCTTAGTTTAATGAATGTTTTCCGCTCTCGTGCTGAAATTCTGCAGCAGCCTTTATCAACTGGGCAGAATGTGCAAACGCGGAGTATTACATTTTGGTTTTGTTTATGTCTACTTCAATCTCGAGGTGGAAGAAGAGTAGACAATGCTTAACACAATGTATGGCAATGCGGCTACGAAGAAATGGTAAGTGTACATATCGTGAATGTCGTGCAAGTTGGAATGTTGACCCACGTAATAACGAGAACATCGAGCGTGTTCGAAGTGTCATTAGAGTAGATATGAAAACATATTGAAGGCATAACATCCTAAGTTAGAATATCAGTGAATAGTTATCACAGTATTCTCCACAAATATTCCAACTTGCATCGTTTTTGTCAACACATTGTTCCAAAAATATTATGTTAACTTCAGAAGGAAAATAAATTCGGATGGCACTGGGAGAAAAACTTATTACCATTGCTCCTGAAGATGACATTGTTCTGAACAGCACTGTCACAGAAGACGAAACGTGGTGTTTTTGTGCAGCCCAAAGGTCTAGTCGAAACGCCAGTCCACAGTATAAGAAGAATCAGTAGGGATAACTCTTGTCGGCACCTTTGATGTTTTTGGTACTAAATTCAAGCTCAGTAAGGTCTAGTTCTCAATGAATCCAACTATGTCGCTAGTATTTTATTGGTCAGTAATACGAATAATCTTGTAGTATATTATCTATCATTAATATTATGTCGCTAGGAAGTCTAAATAATTATATCCATTGTTGATGTTCATGTTCGCACTTCACCGCAACGGACGCCATGATGTATTTTGTTGTACTTGGATCAATTTTACCAACATAAGCCTCAAACAGTGACTTGAACGTTAGCGTCAATTAGTGAATATTTTCATGATGAATGCATACGGAAGGAATTATTACTATGCTTACAGTATATTGCCATTCCTTGCCTCATGTCTTTAAAATTATTAAAAGATGAGTAATGAATGTTTTCAGTTAATATTAAATTATACCAGCCTGTCGTAAATGGAGATTCATCTGGTGGAGATTCCAGATAATACACCCGGTTTCGTGGCATGCGCACTCAGAATTTGTTCCCACGAAATGGCTTAGGTGTCTTTACTGTATGTTCTCTATACTGTGGCCAGTCATCATAACGGAAACCAAAAACCTCTCCCCAGAAACATAAATGTCACTTGTACAAGAGCAAAGGAAAATGCATGTTGGAAATGTTTTACCATTAATTTAGCTCTGAAAGTCGAAGAATAAAATTGGAATTTAGACGCTGGGTGCAAAAACTGTTTAAGTTGAAAACCTATGCGTTTAGAAAAACAACATCAAAGATTTATAACGATGTAGAAATTTTAATAGTACATATAATCGCATCATTTGTTTCGTATAATATTTTAGATTGTATAAATGATTCAAATCCAATTTAAACACAAGCCATTTTCAAGCATTTGTAAATAAAGTATAGAAAACGTAAGTCGTTATTGCATAGAAAGCCTGAGACCTCTTAAATTAGAGTACCGTCATTTTCCATAACTATGGTCCTGGAACACAACTGTCATCCACGACACAAGCATTCAAAGAACACTGTAGAAGTAACATAGACTGTTCGTAGATAGCTGTAGTGACTTGACTTCAAAATACAGTAACTTACAGGAAAAATATAGATAAACGAGGCACTACAGTATGGAGTACAAAATTTGAATTAATAATAATAATAGTAATAATAATAATAATAATAATAATAATAATAACAATAATAAGACTTTAGCTTATCAAAATAATACACAATAAGAATTGAATTTTAGCAGAAAAGCCCTTACATTTTTTATGCAAACATATTTTACAAATAAAGTAACGTTTGTTTTAAGATTCCAATAAGAAAAACAGAAGATTTATTACGCAAATCAATTCAGAAACTATGTTGCAGATAAAAACTCCGTTAGTATAGTGTCAAATGTGCTTATTTATGATCACTGATTTCATTTCAGGGTGATTTTCATCGAACACTGATGGAGAATCAAAAATATTTTGAAGAGAACATACATTTTGTGGTTTCAAGAATTTCAATAATGAAATAATATCATTTTTCTTTGATAATTTTAAGCCAGGACGAGGAGGATTTTTAGATTAAGTTCTTCCTTTGGTGATATATGGGGCCCGGAATTTTAGATGATAAAAGTTAATATTGTTCCTCGATATGGTTTATAAAATAGAAGCCATGCCCCCACTTCTTTGACACGTCTTTCTTGTCATTCAGTATTTTCCTTTTGGTATCGTTAAAGGTCTCTAATCCTCTTAACTACCTCTTACAAATTAGCGCAAGGGTCACAAGATTCATTGCCTATTATTAGGCCTACATACCGGACTCTTGTGAACTAGGCTTGAAACCCTCCTCATGGGCACCACATCTATTCATCTACACTCAGTGTCATTCTTAACTTTTAGCACCTAAAATTCCGGGCTCTAGTGATATATTATGTCCTAATGAAAAAATGAATGGCTGGAAAACTGTATTGTAAATATATGATATTGCTAAAGAACTTGATGTATACAAAGTGAGTGTAACATATTTTTAATTATTACTAATTTTGAAACTTTTGGCTTAGCACAGCACTTCACATAATGAACTCTCCTCCATTTAGAGTCAACGCAATGAAATACAACTTTACAGTCGATACAGAAGACATGGGAGATTATGGGAAAATGCCATTGCCAGAATAATGACTTAAGTAGAGTTACGCTGTTATTGCACCCAGCGCCTCCATTATATGTCGAAATCCTTAATCCCCTAAGGAATATATCAGAAGGAAGCGTCCGGTAAAATAGGCATCAAATAATCGGGTTCTCATGCATGATAATGCGCATCCACATCAATCTTTTTTGTACAAGCAGTATCTCATCTGACACAATGTGAAAGCTCTGAAACATTGCTCACATTCCTCCAATTTGTCAGCTATTGGTTGTTACCTGTTTCCGTGCATGAAAATGGTAATGGTCAGATACTCTGTAGATGTCACAGCTAATGCGACAAAGTAGAAGAATAATTTTGAAAAGAATGGATTCCTGGAACGTTTCCAGCAACTTTATGAACATTGAAAAAATGTGTAACTGCAGAAGGATGTCACTTTGAAAGCAATGCTGTGTAAAATGTTTGTTATTATATTTTGTTTCAATAAACTGTGATATAACATATTCAAGAACAATTTGAAGTTATTTCGTATATAGGCCTACCAATTGTACATATATATATATATATATATATATATATATATATATATATATATATATATAAATAAACGTATGTATACATATAGAAAGACAAAGACATACAGATATTGTTACACATCTTCATTCACAACTAATCGCCCGCACTTAAGGATTCAGTTCTATAGGCAATTTTGCGCATAAAATACCATATGAATTTGCGTTCGATTATCAACCGTTAAGGAGTTACAGCTGGTTCAATTCTACGGAAATATCAGAGTTTTTGAGCTCAACTAAGAATTATCTACTTAAAATACAATTAAATATCTATTCAAAATGCTGTATTAATCATAAAATAAACATAATTCATTTTAGAATCAAACTTTCAAATATCACTCCTTCCAATGCACTTGACAGCACGGATATGAATGGCGCGCGTAGCGTTCCGTACCTCTACACGGCTGTCCCTGATGAGAGAAGCTAGTAATCACCGGACATATCTTCCCCTTCTGCCTCGTCACAGCGCAATCCTTCGTTTAGTTTATGTTGCAATGTATCTATTGCGATATAAGCTACTCCAAAGCCTGATTCACATTATCACGTTCAGATTTTTATGAATAACTTTAAAAATAACAATAATCGAACCCATGTATATAATGATATTTTATGCTCAAAACGGTTTTCGGAACTGATTCCTAAAGGACATTACTTATGGTTCATCCTGTATGTAGATATATTTATTTTTTTATTTTATTGGGTTGTTTTACGACGCTTTATCAACATCTAGGTTATTTAGCGTCTGAATAAAATGAAGGTGATAATGCCGGTGACATGAGTCTGGGGTCCAGCACCGAAAGTTACCTAGCATTTGCTCATATTGGGTTGAGGGAAAACCCCGGAAAAACCTCAACCAGGTAACTTGCCCCGACCGGGATTCGATCCTGGGCCACCTGGTTTCACCGTCAGACGTGCTGACCGTTACTCCACAGGTGTGGACATGTAAATATAACAAATTTACATAATATATAGGTAAGAACACAGCTTCTTCCTCTATAATACCACGAGTGACATCAGAGTCAACTTTTCATGTCCAAATGTTACAATTTTCCTCCGTTGTATTATCGCATTATACAAATCCAATGACTCTTTCCTGCTCAATATATCACTTCTCTGTAAGGTTAGGAAAACAGAATAGATGAAAAGAATCTATAACAGGAGTAGAATTTGCTCTCCTGTAGTAAGATGGAAAAATAACAAATGGTTAACAATCAAATAAATAGAAATTTTAAGTAGGAAGATTTTATGTAATTTGCTGTAAAGAAACAAAAAAATTACTAGGAATAATGAGAGAACTTCGATTCCCAAGTTACCGTTGAATAAATTCATGTAGGCCTAAGGTACGCATGTTTTCAAATTTATTAAATATTACAGTATATTCACGCATGTACTCTCCATACATGCTTCGCGTCTACGTAGCATTGTGTCTGTAGACAGCGTCATAGTGGACAATAGTCTCTTCAATACAAGAAAGCTTTATTAACAGATTGCATCAGAACACTTAAAACATAAAAACTAGCTAAAATCTGACTACAAATTTTAAAACTTCAAGCTTACTTACGTATTTCATTCGCCAATATGTAGATTGTAGGTTACAGATCCAATTCCTGTATCTTGAGCGTAGCAAGCAATTGAAGATAAGGCGTGAGCAAAGACTGTTGTATTTTTTTCAGTAATTCTGTAACAATATGAAAAATATACATTAAGGAATGAAATAAATTATATACAGTAGATAAAAAGACCTTAATTCACATAATATGAGTTTGTGTTGCCTATCTTTTACTGGCATTTAAAGAGACTGGATAGTGATTAGAGGTCAAAAATCCTTTTTATTTTGTGTTTTAAAAGAAGTATTAAACTGGCGCTCTAAAACAATATATGCATTGTGGGTGGTATCTCTGCAGATAAGCTCTTTAAATAAATTTTGACAGCGCATATATTTCACACATCCTTTTTTCCGTAAGTTAATATCTTTCAAACTTAGGTGATTTGTTCCTCGAATTACTGAATATATTTACATGCAATTTTTGCAGTGTTTTCTGCTTTTTCTACAACGTAGACCTACGAGTTTGTGAATATCGCACACCTAACATGACGAATATATGTTAGGGTGGTCCTTATTTTTCAAGTTTTAAAATACCTTCCTCCTACACCTCCAACCGATTCACTCTGGCTTAAAACTAATGTGGGTGAAATTCTGGTCGAATAGGTTAATATTTATGGCATGCTCAATCCAAGTGAAATTTCCCCTTACTGATTGGTTATTCTGCGTATTACGTGGGATCTGTTGGAGCCATGTTTTAATTACTAAATCAATTAATCAATCAATCGTTGTATCATTCATTTATTGTTGTAGGTAACAACATGGAGCAATTGAAACAGTAACATTTTCACTTAGAAAGCTGGAGATCAATATTGAAAGTATACAAGAACACTACGAGCCGTCAAGTCTGCTCATTAATAACAGAACAAACTGTAATGTCATGGTGCTATAAGGCAGTGATGTCAAAGAAAGCGCATTTTTCTGACCTTGACGTCGTGCGAGGGCATCAAGCGCTAGGTATGGAAGGAGGAAGGATTATGTATATGAATAAGCAACCTGTTGGATTAAGAAAACCAACTTCAAACAGAACGTGAAATTTTATGTCGTTATTTTTATACGGCTTCTTTCTGTTTGAGATTATATAGGCTATTGTCTGTAAAACAAAAGTACTAACACCAATTTCTTAATTTTGCAGTTGTGTCTTAAACGTTAATAACATAATAAAGAGTTAAGAAGGCATATTCACATAAATTCCATAGTAGTACAACTATACTTTACTAAGTGAATGAAACACATCATTTTATAACGTTACGGGTAAAGCATGGAGGGCACTTCACTTTATTATGAGAATCTTGAGAAAGGCTAGCCACAAATCGAGGGAAATAGCATATCTAACGTTAGTGTGACCATTAATGGAATACGGAACTATATGTTGGGATCCCTGGGTAGATAAATTCCTTAGGAAGAATCCAGTATAGGGCAGCTAAATTTGTTAAAGGTAAAAGAGAAGATGGAAACGATACGATAAAAGAACTTAAATGGGAAACTTTGGAAACCAGACGTAGAAAAACTAGAATAACATCATTGTATAGAGCACATCTAGGTCAGAAAGCATGGGTAGACATAACGGCTCGGTTAGAAAAGCCAACGTACTATGTTAGAAACGATCATGATTTTAAAATCAAATGTAGGAAACAGAAAAAGGATGTAGGTAAATTCTCATTTTTAAATATAACTATAAATGATTGGAATGACCTACCTGCAGCGGTCTTTGAGGGCTGTCCTTCCTTAAGGAGATTTAAGAATTACTTAAAAAGTTGTGTATAAAGTGCAAATTAAAATTAAGGTGACATTCAACATTTAATTTCTTAAAGTTACATGTATTTATCTAGCCTCACGAGTTACTTCCTTGGTTTGAATTGTAAATTATTTAAAAATAGCGTGTAAGAGGGCCTTAGACTAGAAATGTTTAGTTTAAATGCAGTTCTGTTTATAAGTATGCATAAGGATGTAATTATTTGACTTATTTGAACTGTTGTATCAGTGAAGCGAGGTGAGTCAGTGAAGTTATGGTTTTTACAGTGCAGTGAACAGTTCCGATCAGTGATAATTTATAGCGTCAAGGAAATATGTTCTATAGTGTCAGTGAAATGTGTGCTAAAGTGTCAGTGAAATGCGTCATAGTGCCACTGCAGGGAATGAGACGAGAGTAAAGTGAAAGACTATTGAAACTTATGTAGGGCCTATACATAATTATGTAGGTTGTATTGTAAAATTAGGTATTTTATTTATGTTTTATTATTATTGTGTTAAATTGTATTGTGTATTCTTATTGTATTGTGTATAAAATTGTATATGTATTGTAAAATTGTATTGTTTATTGTAAATTTTATTGTGTATTGCTTATCATTTTATTGTGTATTGTTTATATTGTATATACCACTGCCACCGGGTGCTTGCCCACTTGCAGTGTAAATAAATACATACATACAAAGAAAGCGATATCCCAAAGAATGAGAGTATGATATAATAAGTTGGAATTAATCTTGATGATATCTTTAGTCTTATAAAAGTAATCAATAACCTAATCAAAACAATATTATTGCACAAAGTAAAGTTACCTAGGTATATGTTTTAACTATAACTAATATTACATAACAAAACTCTTATCGCATTATGCTTTTAAGGTGATATTGGTGCGCAACTTCCTATCATCAGAATATTAAATTATTTTCTCGAAATCTGCTGAAGCTATAGAGCTGACGTTTTACCAACATATGGGCACATATCTTTTGTTTATGATGTAACAGTAGTTGTTTTGTTAATTCATTTCCTTACAAACATTTTTTCCATGCGAGTATTTTCAAAATTTTCAATACACTATCTTCAGTTATACATATTTACGATATATTAGATTTAAGAAAACATTGCTTCAGTGCCTGCAAGGCTACTAAATAAACATATATGAAAATTTCACTTTCCTGTAAAAAAGTGAGAAAATATTCCTCTCCAATAAAAAGCAAACTTGTGAAAAATGAACATTAAAATTAAAACTTACATTCTTATAATGCACTTATACTTCTCAGACAAATCTAAAAATTAACATGGACAACATTTAATAAGTTCTCTTCCTTTATGCATTGAATCAGTTCTGATCATCCCTGTATATAGCTCGACCAAGCTGCATATACTACCTCTTTCGTCTGTCTCTCTCCTTTCCGCTGTAAAGCGCTCAGGCTCTCCAGAACTATAAAGCGCGGGCTTGCACCTATAGGCATCAGTTGACATGACTGTTATAAGGCAAACTACTTAGTCCACATTCTAGCACAATACATCTGGCGACCATTCGATAACAGAGGATGAAGAAAGACCCTGGAGGAGTATAGACTTCTTTTACTAGGGATAGATAGCACTTGTGGTGTTGCTGGACGACTTGCAAGACGAACTGAGTCTGTTACTAGCCTTTCTTCAGCAAAGCACTGTATTCCTGCATGAGGGCGACCCCTCGTTCTGCGGTGTCGTGGACAACGCGAAGCTCTAGAACGAGGTGCTCTGCTTGCAGGTAATTGGGGTTTGTAAGCCAAGTGTTAGGATCCACCTCCAAAAATAAACATGGAATGGACAGAATCTGGAAGAACCTCCGGGTGTTCTTCGTTACAAAACCCCAAAGTCTGCTCTCAGGTATCATAACCAATTCCAGATTAATTCTCTTTGGAGGATCGTCATCTGCCTCATGACAGTCTTTTCACCATCGCCATCCTCTTTTATGAGTCACTGTCTACCAGCTCTTCGCTTAGATACCACAGATGTCTTCAGGGCATCCTTGACTGCTGGTGATGTTTGTGCCACAAGGAGTTTCAACAAACCCAAATTACTAGTGGGATCTGCAGTTGACAGCCAGTAGAGGAATCAGGCTTTGTCGTACAGTTAAACGCCACAGACAGAGAAGTCCTTAAGATCTCGTTTCTCTTCGTTTTGTTAAGGCTGGTTCACAATAAACCGGGAACGGAAACGACAAGAGAGCGGAAATAATGTTAAAATAAATGTATTTAAATGTGAGCGTTCACAATAGTTTATTGTAAATGCTCACATTTAAAAACATTTATTTTAACAATATTTTCGCTCTCGTTCTCGTTGTCGTTTCCGTTCCCGGTTTATTGTGAAATAGCCTTTAGCTTGAAACCTGTATCTCTAAATAATAATATTTTCAGTACACAGATCAATCCAGCCATGAACCGTGATCGATGGATCGCATCTGGCTTATTGAAAGATATTATAGTTGAGTATGGTTGTATGACTTGAACGTATTACCCAGTTACCCATATGTCAGTATGGCATATCCTGCATGAAACTAAACATTGTTGAGCATACTCTAAATATACTCTGACCTTTCCAATTTTTGGCACATGTCCGTTTTTAATGGTGTACTACTAGATAAAAGGGTGGGAGGTGGAAATTTCCGAATTTTTTTTCAGGTCATATAAAACACTATATAATTATACAACGTGAACAATATGTATGGGATATTGTAAATACCTTCTTAAATTTTAATTTTACAAAAAAAGATTTATACAAAAACTGTTGGATATAAACCATACAATATTATGCCAGTGTTCGAAAACAGTTATTCAGGAATACAGGGTGGACAGTAAACTAATTCTTTATGGAATTCTGCATTAAAATTTACATAATCCGATTTTTCATTACATTTTACGTATGAATGCGTAGAAACTTCACCCATTCTCCCGTTTGTTGTCTTTTTAACTATTTATTCAATTTGTTTTGTGGACTTCAAATTTGAGACAAATAAGTATGTAAAATCATGCTGAGTAGGCCATAAAACTAAAAACGCTATGACTAACCATACTTGATCACAGATTCTCATAATGAGAACCATTCACAACCAAACAGTAGCCTATCCCAGTCTATCACGAAAACAGTCTATTGTAGCTGTATGAGATGGAAGAGAAAGGTCATATAACTGTCAGGAAGGCAATGAACTATTTTCGTGATAGACTGGGATATTTTTTGGCTGTGAATGGTTCTAATTTTAAGCATGTGTGTACTAATTTGAACAAAATGTGTCATGGTTTGTTACCAACTTTGGATTATTTGGGTTCATCTGTAGCGCTAAATGCAACGTGTAATTATGTCAGCCACAACAATGCTCATTTAAGGAGAAAATTGCTCAGGAAGAAAGAAATGATCCGCAGTAGTGTAAATAACAATTTCATCAACAATAAAAGAAACAAAGACCTTTAATAATAGAAATGAAACTAACATTTATGGGTGGGTCGAAAATTACCCAGTGGGCATAAATGGCTGACTAAGGTGAATGTCGATGAATGCTGATAACGAGAAATTGCATCATAGCTTCTGCCTTTGTTTATTATTGTTTCAGAGGAGGAATTGATATTTTTGTATGATCCGCGAATTGCAATGCTGCCAATACAATTCTAGTAGGCCTAAATAGTGCTATCTGTCCAGTACTCTCGCCAATGACAATGATCGGTACCGAGAGGGTGCATATTCACTGTACTTGAGCAATAGCTGAATTTAATAGTCACAACGATACACTGCATTGATGTCGTGAAAATTAGGCTGCACTGTACCGCTACGCCTGAGATAAGAGATTGTCACATACTTCATTCCGAGCAGTTGTCTTGGCTGCCATAGATAATCATTCATCAGACAAGGGGCATTTTAGAATATCATTTATCTCACTATTATGTATCTTTATTTCTAGGCCACGTTAGTTGTTATGCAGTCACCCTTGTCCTTTTATTGGTTTTACCTCATTGCCAGGAGAAACTATTTTATGTTTAGCTTTACTAGTAAGTTGTTATTATCCCCTTGGTCGGTGGAGGATAGATGTACCTTGCCTAATTATTACACAAATTAAGGACTGCTTTCTATAATGTTAAGATTGACTTTTATGTTATTAAAGTAGCCATTATTAGTACAAGTTCGTTAGCGTTTTATTTGCTATTGTTAAATCCCGAGACAGTTCAGAGTTTACTTATTATGTCATCATGTTCTGTACCCTGTCATGTTTTCGGCAGGGAGAAGGACATTATGCCACAGTTACAAAGACATACATGTGCTTTAAAAGCATAAAAAGTCAAGTAATATGTTAAACTCTTCCGAAGTGTTACTTTTACACTCCCTTTGCGGTCACTTCATTTAAACGGCCACCTGGCCAAAAGGCCAATTTTCTCTGGAACCAATTGGATTTGCCATAAGATCAATACAAATTCTCTCTTTATGTAGCGGCCACTTTGGATTGGAACCTGACTATAACGGTCACTGTCCAACAAAAAATCTTTTCACGGATACTGTCTGACCTATTTTTTTGATGGTTAGAGGATAGGAAGCAATAGCTAAGTGTACAACAGTACACCCTCGATATCTTGGGGTTAGTTGGTTACTGTTTTATGACTCTTTTGTTACTTTCCACTTCGACCCTGCACAGCTATAAATTCTTATTCGTCTTTTAAGGATTGAAACACGGACTTTTTATATCGAAAATGTCACAGTATGTTTTAGGTAGTTAACCATTCTAATTTTTTTTTTTCTTTCTCCTCTTTCTATCTTTCTCTATATGGACCAGCTTTTACGAATTTTTCTTCTTTTCATTCACTTGATTCAGAAGAATTGTGAAGTTAGTTTGAGAGAGAAATCATGTCTAACAATAAATTTATAGTGGTGTTAAGTTTAGAGGTGAGACGAAAAATGATTGAAGAAAGTGAGAAGGGAACATCTGTGAGAAAAATTGCAGAAATATTCAAATATGGAAGGACACAAATAAACGGTATAATTAAGAATAAAGATGAAATATTAAAAGAATGGGAGGAAGAGAGAATCTGTGTATAGTAATGTGAATGATTTCATTTACGAATGGTTCAAGTGTGCGAGGGTGAAGAAATTGCCAATAAGTGGGCTTATGATTCAAGAGAAAGCTCTTGAAATTGCCAAAGAACTCAATGTAAGAAATTTTGTTGCTAGTAATAGTGGTTAGAGTGCTTTAGAAAACGGCATAACATTGCATTTCGTTCTGTGTCTGGTGAAGAAGGTGACATTGCAACCAATGTTATTGAAGAATGGAAAAAATAGACTGCCTTCAATTCTTGCGGAATATGAACTCAGAGACATTTACAGTGTTGACGAAACAGGTTTTTTTTTCAGGGCCCTCCATAACAAAACTTAAGTTTAAAGAAAAAGGAGTGTAAAGGGGGGAAGTTGGCAAAAGACAGAATAACCCTGCTCTTTTGTTTTAATGCTGCAGGAGAAAAAGAACCACTCTTAATGACAGGGAAATCATTGAAACCGAGATGTTTGAAAAATGTTGACGTGGGCTTATTGGAGGTGAAGTGGACTGCCAATAAAGCTTGGATGACATCATCATTGTTTGAGAATTAGCTATGCATTTCAATTCCAAGATTAAACGACAAAATCGCAATGTGATCCATGAAATTGGTGTTTCTTCTCCCAAATACCCCATCACACCTCCAGCCCCTTAATCAAGGTATTATCCAATCATTTAAACTGAGGTACCGCAAGCGAATTTTGAAACGGCTAGTTGCAAGAATGGAACAGGCTGACATTAATATGCATGATTGTTGTAAGCGCACAGTCCTAAAAAGTCAGTGAAATTCAGTATTTTCATGCTGATTCATAAAAAACGCAACCTTAATCAAGCAGCCACCTGATAAAACGGCCATTTTACAAGGTAACTTCAGATGGCCGCTTTAAGACAGGTTTCACTGTAATTCATATAATGAAATTTTCTCATGAAATTTCGGCCAGTGTATGGGACCGGTGCCCACCCAGCATCGTGATGCACTTTGGGAGCTACGATAGTTAGCGAAATCCGGTTGCGAATGCCAGCTATAACAGCTGGGAGGATCATCGTGCTAACCACACAATACCTCCATTCTGGTTGGATGATCGCCCACCTCTGCTTCTGCATGTGGGCGTGAGGCCAGCAGCCGGCTGGTCGGTCTAGGCCCTCCACGAGCTATAGGGCGGATTATTATTATATTAATTCATATAATGTTAACATAGCTGACATCAAAGAGATGTATGAGCAAAAATTGCAACAATATATTTAATATATTAATAACAAAATCATATAGGTCTAGATAAACAATATGTATATGACATATTCACACACTACTACAAACTGAAGACTGCATATTTTTGGACGATTAATACTTCCCACTCCGCTCGGTTCGGCTTGGCTTGGTTGTAGCAACAAAAGAATCTACCTGCAACCCCCCCTCACCAATGGCAAGAATACTGTACCTCAGGCGTAGTCTTGTAGTGCTATCAAGAAGTTGTTGTATAGTAGGTAAAGTGTCATGGGGTGATTTCCACAATATCTGCTGGTTGTATACTTGAATATTATTGCTCTCCATTTTAATTTCTGGAGGAGGTTTGAGTAATGTGTTTTTCCCGAGAAGTTATTGCTCATATCTACACCCAGGATTTTGATACAGGTTTGGGTATCTAGTCTGTGTTTCTGGATTTCTATTTCATTCCATAAGTAAGGGCGCTTTCGACTTTTATGGAATATGATATGTTTACTTTTCCTAGGATTTATTGTTAGTCCTCGTTGATTAAGGTAAAACTGGATGGTCTCAATGTCTTCTTCAATGTATTGTTTGAGATTTTCTGTAGGTTTGTCTTGGGGGATTTTGGTTGTTATATATATGAAGGGTCCATCAAAAATCGAAATTGAATTAATAATGCTATCTTATAGTGGAAAAGAAGTACTATCATGTGGTCTAGCTAGTAATAAGAAATCATCGTTCTTGACATTCCACTACGTAAATTTCTATTAAATACACACATAAGAAAGTATAAAGTGCTTAAACTTTAAAATTCGTTTTTCTCGAAACTTTCTAAAATGGACCTTGATCGTTATTCCCGTGTACCCTTCATATGTCATCAGCGAAAATTAGTACGAGTATGTTGCTTTTTTGTAGTGGGAGGTGTGATAGGCCCATGATGTAAATGATGAAAAGTATTGGACTGAGCAACGAACCCTGTGGTATTCCTAAGTTGGTAATTCTGGTTGTTGTGTTTCCATAGGCTGCCGGGAAGGACACAGTTCTATTGGTCATGAGATTAATGATGACTTAACTCTGTGGCCGGGAGGAAAAAGGTCTTAAGTCAATTTTTTGTGTAAATGATATATTCTGAAAGCGGAAACAATTCTCTACAATCTGGTAAAACGGTTAAAGTCAAATAAGACTCCTGACTGGATTTATAGAGCATTACCAAATGTCCAAAGTATTTTTGAATCGAACACACACAGAATAAAGGACTTAAGAATATTTAATACTTTATTCCTTACAAACCATCACATGTTTTCTTTCCATGCTTCCCTATTAAGTAGGTCTAAAATGTATTTTAGCCATTTTATCACATACTGATGCCCTTTCCTTTTAAAACTTTAAGCACGAGGGTAAACAGCCCTATAATTGTTTAAGACCCATTTTGCATTCCTAATAATTCACATTTCTCATTTAATGGCTTCATTGCCAAATGCAATGCACTAGACAACAACATTTCTCATTTATTTTGACATGAAAAAGGTATTATGTTTAATAGTACCTTCTACTCAGTTTGGGTTCTAGTCTTAAAAGGGCTTAAGTGCGGCTATTTTTGGAAATAATCAAGAAAATTGTTAATTGAGCAACATTACCTATTTTAAAAGAAATATAAACAAATAATATCCAGGAAAAACCCCTTAATTAAAAAAACACTATAATTGATACCAATTTCAATCTTTCTACTGCTTTCCTGAAAAGTATAAAATTTCTGCTTAAGACCTTTTTCCTCCTGGCCACAGAAATATATCTGGAGGGAGTAAAATTTTTCCATTTCTTGTTGTAAATTTTAAGAGTATCACTGAATCATAGGCATTTGATATGTTCATCGCTTCTAGATTGAGTTGTTGCCTTTGGGTCCATGCTAATAAAATATCTAAGACTATATGCAGTAGACAATGTGTTGTACTGTGTCCCTTTCTATATCCATATTGACATTTGGGCCATTGTCCCATTCTTTCCATATAAACAAATAATATTCGTTGTGTTAGAATTTTTTCAAATATTTTCCTTACGGTATTTGTTAGGATTATCGGACGAAAATCTTGCACCTGGAATCCTGTCGTTCCTGGTTTTTGTATGGGTATGAAATAATATTGTCTCCATGAATTAGGGATCGCATTTTGTTTTAGAATATGTGTGTATGCTTTTGCTAATGTTGTATAGTATTTGTCAGGCAAATTTTTCACAATTTCATAAGAGATTTCATCAGATCCCGTGACCATTCCTTTCTGCACTGTTTGTAGTGCTATTTAAATTTCTTCATTCGTGAAATCTGTTGTGAGGTTATCTGCCACCCCGTCATAAATGAAATGTGGCAAGCGGTTTTTATTCTGGACCTCATGTGGTGTGATCATGTTTAGGAAGTCCTCCTGTAACTTAGGGTGTCTTTGTATAATTGAGTTAAAATTACTGACTTACCTAATACTAATACAATATGTTATGTAATTTATATAGGCAAGTCATAGCGCTTAATAAAGAAAATCAGGAGAGGGAGAGTCTGTGGAGGAGACGAAAAGTTAGAATCACCAGGGAAGAACAGACCTAGAGAACCTTTAATTCTTGTAGATCATATGAACCGATGTATATTTTACGAAAAAAGATGCAAGAATTTAATACCTTGCAGAAATAAATTCCGACATGGAAGAAATTACTGAAGGTTACGAGAGAAGTAATAATTTCCAAGGTTGGAGAGGAACGCTACGGAAAGTGATTCGAGACATGTAGTTTAGGTTTAAAAAATGTAGAAATACAAGATGTATTTTGATTGAAAGAAATGATACTGTAGCATGGAGGACCAGTTATTTATGACAACGTTTGACGGAAGTTTGGCAACATCCCTATTCGGCAACGTTCGTGGTCTGCTGTTTGATGTGGTGGGAGGAAAGCGGGTGGAATGGAGTGAGTACAGGCGTTAACTTTTTCAAGAACGATGACAGCGCTGAAGGGGCACAGATCCGATGGTCCGACAATTGTCGGCACAGCATATCTTGAGGTACTAAGATGTAACGTCAACATTTTTCCCCCATTACATGATCACCAGCTGAAATCTAGTGTTTTTGCAGCCCCCAGGTTCACTTCACTACTGGCAACACTTACTTCAACACCCACATGTTCTAGATATCATGATAGTTAGTCATTTTGTAGTTCTTATGTTGGTACACTTGGAATTATTATTCAGGCTGTCTGCTACTCGATTTAAAATTCATTAGATTTATTCAAACCACCGCCGTCTGGATTGTAATATACTGCCTGCTCTATGACGTCCATTTTGCGTATACAGTCTGCTGAAAAATCTCCGCTAGATGGCAGGTCATACAACACCATACGCAACATTAGTTATAATGGAAATGTAAACGCACTCTGCTTAATAAACACAATTGTTCTCAAGTTTTCCTTTAATTAAATTAGATAATATGTGTAAATGTATACCAGAGATAAAAGCTTACCTGGCAAAAATGATGTCCAGCCCTTGAAGTCACAACTTCAGAATTTTTCTGGACTGAGGCTTTGAATAGCACACCGGTCGAAATGCACGCTGTGTTTCTTTCCTTCCAATATTTGCTAGTAGTGGCCGTACAAACTTTGTTATTATAATGTGGCTAACCATCGTTGATGATTTGGTATACTGCAATTCAATAATGCGCATTCTGAAAGAGGAGAATGCGCAAATGTGCGAATCGTTTTTGTTAATTGAGAAGACTTAGTACAATATGGTACTGCGGCTTCAACGAACTCCTGCAAATGTTTTATTAAGGCAACAAAAGTCGATTTTGGATATCTAAGCCCTCCTCTGTCTTGGTGATTGATAATTTCATTCAATGGCGTCGAAGTTTTATATATTCCTAATACAACAATCACAACTTACTTTCTCCTCAATTATGCGTATTAAATATCCGCAAATTAAAGCTTGGGAGACAGTTTCTAAATTAATGTCTACTCTGTCATTTGATACTGTAAGTTTGTCCAAAAGAATCAAAACATGGTCAGGAAGAACAAGGTCATTTTCGGTACCGGTATCAGTGATACTATTCCCACCAGTTGGAAAGGTTTCTCCACAATATGCATTATCTCCAATGACATTGGCTGCTTTGGGAGCTATCATGAGACCAGACTTTAATATTCTTTTGATAGCATATGCCGCTGTACGTGCATCTGTTACATCGTTACTACCACCTCCCATTCTAACGGCGCTAAAAAGAGCCTCTACTGGATCTCCAGAAAATCTTCTTGTGAGGACGTAGAAAAATCCAGTTTTCAAAAGATGTATAATACAATGAACTGTAGAGTTCACAGTGAACAGAAGTGCCTCTGTCGTCTGTGGTTAGCCCTTTCAATTTAGTCCGTTTCGATTCAGCCTGAATCCTTGTTATATATCCAACGAAGTATTCCTGTAGCCACTGCAGTCTTTCATCAGCTACAGAATAAAACTGCATGGAATTCGGGTTGCATTGCCTCATATGCTGTGTTCTGTCACATCATGCACAGTGAAAAATTTATATATACACTTCATGAAATGTACAGATGGGCCAGCTTCTGAGAAGTCTACACTGGTATTGATACGGGCATTGTTATTCTTCATGAATTCAACCGTGGCAGTGACTGCAGGAGAGAAAACTTGTACAGCCGTTAATACATTCATTTTTTCGAAGTTTGTAGGTTCAATGTGTTTTTTGGTTAAGTATCGAACGGACTTCACTCTCAACTTCGCTTGCAGACGATATATTTCCTTCAAATATTTGGAACTTATTAGTCCATCACCGTCAGCCATATCCCTGTCTAGGAATTGAGACCTAATGTTCTTAATCAAATGACAGTAATCAAAACTTAAAAACAGTAGACGTTGAGGATCACAAGGGTGTGGAACACTAAATTTCAGATCTCCATTTCCAAACTGTCGAAACATTGAGACATTTGTTTTATGGTTGTCTGTCACAATTCTCAGTACATAGAATCCACAGTCTTCTACTGCTTTGATTACTTGATTAAACAATTGATACAACACTTGACCCTGTAAACCTTTAACAAGATAATAAGCTGCTGGTATTGTTAATCTTTTCGAGAGGCCATTCACCACTAAACAAAGTAATTTGTTTGCCAATGTTGGATATTTTCCTACACATTTATCATATATACCCTCTGCATTAACTATTCCGAAGAACTTGTCACTTGTATAATTTCAAGGGAAAAATTGCTCCGGGGCCGGGTATCGATCCCGGGACCTCTGGTTGAACGTACCAGCGCTCTACCACTGAGCTACCCGGGAACTCCACCCGACACCGTCTCAACTTTTCCCCTTTATATCCACACAACTCGCGTGGGCTTACGAAACGCCAGAGACCCACAACGAGTGCACACAATCTCTGTGTGACTTGGAATTGTGGTTTTCTGTTAACGTACACAGTAACATATATATTATGCAAATCTAGTCTTTCAGGTGAAGCTCCCTGTAAAGCAGATTTGAATAATTTCAAGGGAAAAATTGCTCCGGGGCCGGGTATCGATCCCGGGACCTCTGGTTGAACGTACCAGCGCTCTACCACTGAGCTACCTGGCCCCGGAGCAATTTTTCCCTTGAAATTATTCAAATCTCCTTTACAGGGAGCTTCACCTGAAAGACTAGATTTGCATAATATATACGTTACTGTGTACGTTAACAGAAAACCACAATTCCAAGTCACACAGAGATTGTGTGCACTCGTTGTGGGTCTCGCGTTTCGTCAGCCCACGCGAGTTATGTGGATATAAAGGGGAAAAGTTGAGACGGTGTCGGGTGAAGTTCCCGGGTAGCTCACTGGTAGAGCGCTGGTACGTTCAACCAGAGGTCCCGGGATCGATACCCGGCCCCGGAGCAATTTTTCCCTTGAAATTATTCAAATCTGCTTTACAGGTAGCTTCACCTGAAAGACTAGATTTGCATAACTTGTCACTTGTTCTATCATAAAGAAGCCGTTCCTTTATTGCCATTTCGTCTGCGATAATTGAAACAATCTTTTCCATGGGTTCCAGGTTTTCACATTCTATATGGTGTCTGCTCTTTACCAATGGAGAAATCCCAACATCACAATCAACATTCCCTATATATCTGTCCAATGTGCTTCGGGAAGGGGCTGATATTAATTTGGACACTCGCGCATGGTCATAACCCTTGGGTGACACTAGTCTCCATGCTAGACAGTAACGGATACTTAATTCTGACCATTCTGGCTTTTTCTTGCCAAAATTATTTATTTGGTCAAGTAAATATACAGCTTTTTGATTTTTTCCTTCAGCTAATTCTTTTATAACCGTTAGTTGATCTAATTCCGGATGATTAATTAATTTTTCCTGCATTTTTTTCAATTCAATTTTCATAGCTGCCATGTTTTTCTCTAGTCTATAAATTTTAGATCGGAGTCTATTAATTTCCCTTCTTGAGCATGCAGAACTGTTATCATCTTTGAGATTAACTTGAACTCCTATCTCACACTTGTATTCAATTTCATCCCAAATTTCTGTGTGAAATTTATTAGACCCACCTGAAAAAAAAAAAAAAAAAAAAAACTTTCTTCTAGCAACAATACTAAGATAAAAAATTCAAGTAAACATTAAAAATTTTTTCTTAATTAGGTACTTACCAGAATTCCCCGCAAAGTTCTACTTCACTTTTCTTATTCACTGAAGTAGTTCTTTCCTTACGAGGTGTAATCTTCCGAGATTGCAGATAACTGGGCTAAGCTGGGAAATTGCTTGGTATAACACCAGGCTTTAAAATTTTTTTCTTGCAGTTCTCTCTATAGTCTTCTGAACGAAAATGGAGATTACACACACGTGAGTAATCGGTTGGAACCCACCTGCTACCTTTACAGGCACCTTGCCTGGATATAGACGCCAGCCACTTTTCTCTAAGTTCTCTTGCTGAGGGAATTTCATGATATTTTATTCCTTTTGAATGTGAACTTCCTTGTCTAGATTTACAAAGGGGAACACAACAATTCACCATTTTAAATATGAACACAGCGTCTAATTCATGTCGAAAATTAATATCACGTTCCGCAATAATTTACGACTTTGCACAAACTTTATATACACAAATTAGAGCACAGACAATCAATATTTTTATCATTACTGACTTAAACGAGTATTTAGCTTAGTCAGATGTAATAATTAATCATACAATCACTAACAATCGCCTCAACACTTTAACGCCTGCAGACTAGAAACGATGCGGTATGGTGCAGTCACAGTCGCGCTCTAGCGGCAAATTCTAGAAACATTGCTATACGGCGTTTCCCATGTTAAATTGTACCATAGAGCAGGCAGTATATTACAATCCAGACGGCGGTGGATCTGAGCTAAGCGCCCACCTTTGTAAAAATTCGTCTGCTTACAATGTTGTATAACGGAGGTAAGAAGTACAAAAAAAAAAAACGAAGAAAAAACATGCCTGTTGTGTGTGCTGCATATAACTGCAATGTCAAAAGGAAAAAGACAACTGATATATCATATTTCATGTAAATTTTATGAAGTTAAGTCCATAGTTTTATTAATTAGCAGCATTTTTTTCATGCATAAATGTGTAACAGCGGCCGGCATAAACAAAATAAATGGTTCACTGGTAATGTACTTAAACTACATACTGATAAAACCAATATAATTCCGTTTCAGACCCAGTGAAAAACAAATAGCAGTACAATATTAAAACTGTATTTGGACACCGGCATCCTTTATTTCTGCTCCTTCTGTCCTTACTGCTTATACAAGAAGACATGAGCTGTAGCTTATAAGAAGTAGGCCTATTTCGAAGACAAACGATTAATCAAATAAATGGTTCACTAGTAATAAAGTTAAACTAAATACGGATAAAACCGCTACAATTCCGTTTCAAACCTAGTAATAGCAATCAAATATTAAAATTGTATTTCGACACTCGCATCCAAAATAACGCAAAACTCTGGGATAGGTCCTATTGTTGTTAGTATTTTGACTGGAAGGACATGAAAGAACATAATTGAGCACCCACGTGCAATAATGGGGTAAGTATGAATATATTTCGTAACTACTTACCCCATTATTGTACGTGGGTGCTCAATTATACACTAATAATTATCTGTGGTGCAATAGCCCTTGAAAGGCTCAGACAGACCAGCCGGCTGTTGGCCTCACGTTCACATTTCGATAATAATTATACTTTACTGTAACAAAAAAACTGAAAGCGTGTTTTGTCATGTTTCACCCACGTTACAAGCTTGTAGGTAAAGGTTGTTTACTACAGATAGGGCCTACTTTCATTCTATATCTTATGGTATAGTAAATAGTTTTGCAACGTGTAGAGACTGGGAAAACAATTTAATAAAATCATCCGAATCATACTCGTTCATTTTATAGGCAATCTTGCAGGTCGCATTAAAAAGAACCTAGGAATATCAACATTTTCTTCAGTATATGTATTTGCTAGGACTTCTTGTCATACTACATGACAATTTTACTTAGGTTATTCTTTTAAGCATTCCTTCTAGGAATAGCTCAAGTGTTTTAAATTTAGCGTACATAAGTTTAGATTAAGTTCCTAGCACGTATTTGACGAAATACTAGGTTTTTCCACTTCAGTTTAACTGATTTATGCAAACGAAATTAAGACAGCTGACGATTTTAATGTCAGTTATCACCACGCCCACTTTGTTTTGGGCGCATAAGTTCATTACCGACTGTCATTCAATTTTCTTCAAACATGGCGGCGCAATGACCACTCTATATCTTTCTCTTTCTAACTCGTTGGTTTATAATGCCTATTTCAATTGTTGAGAATAATATGAACTGCAATGTCTGATGCAGACAGACCAATAAAGTACAATGCATAGTATATAGTAATATCATAGTCTAGTATATACAGTCACGAAAGTTAGATGTTGAGGGTACTAGGAACAACAGACTGTGTCGGTACTATTTCGCATTGTATGTGATGAGGCGATAGTAGCGATCCTAGTGGTTATCATCTATCTATGGATGAATATTCCCTATGTAGGTATTGAGCTTCGTGACTGTATACTAGACTGTGGTAATAATATAAGTTACATTTTCTAAGTTATTTTTATTTTACAACAAGAAATATAAAAAAGGTGCAAATATGTTAATAATTAATCTATATGGGCAATATAACTTACTGTCTTTTTTTTGTAAACGTAAATATTAAGCTATTAATTATCAGGCATTCCCACCCTTAATGAATTAGGATGACCCACATATCAAGTATGAAAAAATACGAAAGTGATTGTGGGGAAAACACAGAAACATCAATTTTTTATTTACATGTTAAAACATTAAGTCGTTTATTTATACTCATTTTTCAGTTAAAGCAGTTCATATTTTTTATACGTTCCGCAAAAAATGATCCCTCAGATGCACAAGCGTAATATTCTTCGGATCGAACCGAAACGTACAAATAGTACATAACTAAGGGTTCTGAATCGAAGTGTAGTCGGCAACTTCCTATGCAGTGACAATATAATGTATTGCAACATTTTATAAACTTAGTATCACATCAACTGAAATAATTCCCTAAGCTCACAACAACAAAAATTAACATTTCTTCCTTCGAAGGCAGGTTTCAATACTAACTCTGTTGAGTGCTCCATCAAATTCCAGAAATAATGTAATATTTACGTCAGTAATGTGATTAAAAATATGAAGAATAATATTGTCAGTGAATAAAATATATTCCCTCACTCGCATGTGTACAGAAAGTTCCTATGCAGACCGGTCCACAGTGCAGTGGGCCAGATGCTCAAGCTAGCAGGAAAAATCTCAATTTACCGATCCTCACAAAATCGACCATTTCTATGTTTATAGTTTGCATAAACATCTATACGTCAACATCCTTCAAGAAAAGGGGGAGAGAACTGGCCACTATATCCCATTATCTTCTGGCCTATTTGCCTCCTCGGTGGTGCCTTCTTGGTATCATTTGTGAGGTTCAGACAGTTGACTAAACAACTTCAAGGAAATTAAGATTGCAGTAGAATACAGCGGCTTGGAGAGACCTCGAAGTGGGCTTACAGATAGCATGTGAAGTGTGGATACGTTGCGAAAGCTATCCAAGCGCTATATTGTATTACTTAGAAATAGATGTGTTACTTACAGGAATGTAATTTAGATTCATACATTTTTTTTTAATTTATGCGAATATAAAATAGTTCAATCCGTCCATATATACAGACTTGTTTACAGTATAAACGAAATCGAATGTACCGCATTCAAATATAATTTTAACTATCACATGTCTCAGCAAGTGGTACACTTTGCAGATGAAAATGTAGATAAACTCTTGATGTTCACAGTGGTTATTTTCGTATTTGTCGATCTTTGCGCCTTTGAAGAAACATCTATTTTATTTCAGGGTAGAAACAACGGTTTCTGCCGACAATGACGAGAATGGTCCAATTAGACATAATATGCCAACGCTAAGATTTAGGTGATTTTGTACAAAATAAATTTAGCATACAGAAATGCTTACAGGACATATTAATTTGTATCAAGAAAACAGTTTAGAGTTTTCGGGGTTGAGTTAATTAAGGAATGGAAAAAAAAATGTATTGTAACTGGTTGCAGGAAAGTCTGAAGTTCCCTAAAAAGTTTATAAATTACTTGCAAAAACAACTTTGAGTTTAAAAATCTCATTTACTATCGTCTGGTATTGGTAGATCCAGAAAATCATAAGAAAAGGTAAGAAATTTGTTCGTTCTCTTATAGAGAAATTTTCTACATAAGAATAATTATCATTCGCAACACAGGACGCTCTTCGATTGTCAGAAAAAAGGCTTGCAGCTATTGTTTTAGGCCAAGTAACAGAAACGAACCATCCTAGAGCTTCCAAATGATAGAAAGCAAATGAATCACCATTTTCCCCCCTACACCTTGTACACCGGAGGAAACTTTCTCTTATTTTGTGGAAAATAAGTTGATTAAGCGTTAATATATGAATACACGAATGGGTTCTAAAATCAGAAGCAGTAAAATTTCCTATCACAAGCTGTAGGAAGCAAATAAGGTATGTGATCCACCTCAAGAAAAAGTTGAAATAACTGATATTCCAGCCGAAATAAAATTACAAGCCATTTTTGACCATACAATAAATAGGTTGGTGTTGTACAAGAACAAATACTTGAAAGGGTCATTACATGTGGAGATGAATTGAGTATTGTATGTAAGTGGGGTTGTGACAGTAGTAGCGGGAAAGTCGTTATAAACAGAAATTCAATATACTAGACGAGTCAAGCCATTACGATAATCCAGATATGTTTCTGATGTGTTTAGTACCTTTAGAAACGTATGCCTACTGTAGTGATTTGGCAAAAATTTTATAAGAATTCAAGGCCTCTCCAACACGATTTTGTAAACCAGTAACACAGCTTCTTGAAAAAGATACAAAAGACACTCAAGGAATTAAATAAAATGGAGTAGCAAATTCAAGATCTTATACCAACAACGGAGATGATAGATATAAAACAAGTAAATGTGTTTTCTAAATTATTACTGATGATGCTGGATGGCAAAATTTGCAGTGACATTACCAATATTTCATCAACATAGATATGCTACATACTGTATCTAGCTGCACACCAAAGAACCATGAAGAATGTAGCATCTGCAGAAACTCTTTGTGACGTCAGTGCGTTTAATTTTGGCCTATCTCCTTCGCATAATATAGATGAAAGAAAACTGTTCAGTAATCTTTTTATATGAAACAACGAGTGAAAGTCAGGATAGGAGAAGAAATGTCAGAAGGAAGTGAAATTGGGAGAGGAGTACGTCAAGGATCCGCCTTATCAGCTACCCTGTTCAACTTTTACTTGCAGGATTTAGTAAAGAATTGTTTTCAGAACATAGAAGGAGTGATAGTGGGAGGAAGAAGAATAAAGTGCCTAAGATTTACTGAGGAAATGATACTAAAGGATATGCTACTGAAGCTAAATGACAGCTGTGAGTAGTATGGGATGAAAAAATGCAAATAAGATGAAGGAAATGATCATAGGGAGAAAAATACAGAAGATATACTTGCGAATTCTAAATGAGGCAGTGGAGCATCTGAACAGCTTCAGATACTTAGGGTGTACTATAAACAGTTATATGAGTTGCAGCCAGGATGTCAAAAGGAGGATAGCAATGGCCAAGGAAGCTTTTAATAGAAAAAGGAGCATCTTTTGCGGACCCTTGGAAAAAAGAACTAAGGAAGAGACTAGTGAAGTACTTTGAATGGAGTTTGGGATTGTATGATGCAGAAACATGGACATTACGACGAACTGCAGAGAAGTGAACAGAAGCATTTGCAATGTGGATATGCAGAAGAATGGAACGTGTGAAGTGGACAGACGGAATAAGAAATGAAGCTGGATTGGAAAGAATGGGTGAAGAAAGAATGATGATGAAACTGATCTGAAAGAGGAAAAGGAATTGACTGGCTCACTGGCTCAGAAGAAACTGCTTACTGAAGGATGCACTGGAAGGAATGGTAAACGGGAAAAGAGTTCGGGGTACAAGAAGATATCAGATGATAGATTGCATTAAGATGCATACAGGGATTTTTACTAACATTTTTAATATTAACCTGGCTATACCTTTAGAGAACCGGAAACACCGTTCGCTACCCCCTTCCACAACTGGAGTTCGATGATACTGGCGTAAAACACAAACAAATCACTTTACTAGGTACAGAAGGGAAGAAAAGTAGTTCATCCATTTACGTAAACTAGGAAATATCGCAATTTTGAGTTCGATAATTTTCATTAGGTTTTTGTTTAATCAAAGTGCAGTACTGTATTAAGAATAAGTGTTTTTACTCACAAACTGAGTTATCAATGCGAACGTATTCATTATGCAATGTATACTATACTGTCTACAGCACATTAGCGTACAATATAGATTATAGATAATTCCAATTGCCAGTTTCGTCCTTCGTACTAGAAAGCCTAACACATGTTGAAATAATTCTGCACCTACTCTATAAAAGAGTACCTTACGTACTGTAAATTCAGTCTTCACTTCTGCCTGACCCGCACAGATAAAATTACTCAGACATGCTATCTACTGTCCGTCCAAGTGGTTATGCCGCAGGATCGTAGAAAGGGGGAAAATCACGTGACAGTTAATTACTTAACGAGGCCCTTTTATTTAAGTTATTTTAAACAGTTGTATAATATTACGTAAACGTCCAATTCCTAATAAAAATTGATGTTTTCAGAAAAGAGCTAAGACAGCCCAGCTTTTACAGAGGGGCGTGCAGAAGCAGGTGGGGGAAATCGGGATGCGACGTAGGCAAACGGACAGTACCTGTGCGAAAATATGATTCAATATTGAAAGCTCTTTCGTCACTGGAAAACGCGAACATATTTCTGGAACGTACTATACTCACTAACTCAGTGCTGTTTACTATACGCGGCCTTTATTGTGTCTGGAGAACAGTTGGAACTTCATTAGCAGAGTGGGTGGGAGTGAAGTAAATTCAAAAACTCAGGTACAATAAAAATTGAAGTAAAAGTAAAATGATGTCCCTGTAGATCATATCAGGAAAAAAAGAGGTAGGCCGAAAATAGGCAAGACTGGAGAATGCTGGGTTTGCAGTGAAAGACCTGCTCTTTGGGCAGAACACTAAATGAATGAATGCTTGTTGCACATTTCGTATCGACTGAAATTGAAAAAATGGCAAGTCCAACACCAGGAAGAAAAGAGAATCTTAGCTGTCAAGAAAAGACAATGACAGGTTAATTTAGACTGGAAATGGGATTATAGGTTGATTGTCTTGTACCGAGGGGTAGCGGTAATGCAAATGAGGGCAATACCGCATGCCAATTTTTCTAATATCCAGAATTATTTTCGTCTATCACAGGTGTAAATAAATAATTAAGAAGACTATTTTATGCCATTCTGCGCGCAATGTCTAACGACTTCCCCATTAATCCTGAGGCCTTCATTTCATTTACATGTGATACAACAAACTTGTACTTAGCTACGGCTATATCCATGGTGCTAGATGTCGGTCACTGCATATAAAACTTTCATTCATGATAGGCAAATAATAGAATTAGCCATCTTACCAATAGGAATGCTAATTGAAGAGTAGAGTCGGACAAACAGCCTCCTACTCCCGCTCGTTCTCGTAGGCGAGACTAGCTGGCCGATAACGCCAGTTCCGAGAATCGTATTCTCGAGATTGGCACTCTCGGGAACGAGGAATACCGGGTCCCGGCCTGTTATCGCACGGCCGACTTATCGTTATGAAATGCGTACACTGACTGCCGGCTTAATTGCCGCTCATCACTGCAATTCGTGACTCTTTCTGAAATATTAATGTTCATAAAGTAATTTAAGAAGGCACAGCAGTGTGGTATGCAATAATACAGCACATTATGATTGTCGACATTCTTACAGTAGTCACACCATTTTAATGAACTATTTATTGCCGTTCCGGAGAAGCAAAATAATGCAGCACTATCAGCCGTTACCTAATCCTAAGCTTGTCTAAAACAATAACAAGTTATGGTTGGAGCTATGATATACTTTCTCGCTATCAGCATTTTGTTGACATTCCATATTTAATCATTCGATAGTGTTTTGTATACGCTATAGTAATGGATATCACCTGACTGTATTATTATTATATTGCGCGTTCACATCTGGATGCTTCGTTGTTATGCAAGGGCATCTTCATCAACATAGGTAATTATTGCGCTGTGCAAGGACGAAATAAAATAATACTTATTTATATTATTATAAAGAACCAAAGACTCTGACAAAAGATATTTTTGTTTCCCAACTGATAAAATGCTGAATGTGAAATGGAAACACTTTTGCAAGGGGAAGGACAGAATTACGAAATAGAGTAGATCCTTTCACAAATTGATCATAATTACTTACAAATGCGTTTTAAGGAACCCAGAGGTTCATTGCCGCTCTCACATAAGCCCGCCATCGCATCGGTCTCTATCCTGAGCAAGATTAATTCAGTCTCTACCATCATATCCATTTTTATATTATCTTCCCATCTACGTCTCTGCCTCTCCAAACGTCCTTTCCCTTCGGCCATCCAACTAACACTCTATATCCATTTCTGGATTCGCCCATACATGCTAGATGTTCTGCCCATTTCAAACCTCTGAATTTAATATCCCTAATTATGTCAGGTGAAGAGTACAATGCGTGCAGTTCTGCGTTGTGCAACTTCCTCCATTCTCCATCCCTCTTAGCCCCAAATATCTTCCTAAGAATCTTATTCTCGAACACCCTTAACCTCTGTTCCTCAAAGTGAGAGTCCAAATTTCACAACCATACAGAACAACCGGTAATATAACTATTTTATAAATTCTAACTTTCAAGTTTTTTGAGAGCAGGCTGGATGACAAAAGCTTCTCCACCGAATAATAACAGGCATTTCCACCCCCCCCCCATATTTATTCTGCGTTTCCTCCTGAGTGTCATTTATATTTGCTTTATCATAACAACAGAGAATAAAAAAGGATTATTATTATTATTATTATTATTATTATTAAATTAGTTACTTTACGACGCTTTATCAACTGCTATAGCTATCTAGCGTCTGAATGAGGTGATAATGCCAGCGAAATGAGTCTAGGGTCCAGCGCCGAAAGTTACCCAGCATTTGCTCTCAATGGGTTGAGACGAGAAACCTCAGCCAGGTAAAGGCTGGTTCACAATAAACCGGGAACGGAAACGACAACGAGAAATAATGTTAAAATAAATGTATTTAAATGTGAACATTCACAATTAATGAGAAGATTGCCGGAGCCCGGAAACGGGAACGTGAAAGTTAATTGTGAATGCTCACATTTAAATGTATTTATTTTAACAATATTTCCGTTATCGTTGTCGTTTCCGTTCTCGGTTTATTGTGAACCAGTCTTTACTTGTCCCAACAAAGATTCGAACCGGAAGCCGATCGTTTCACAGTCAGGTGTGCTAACCGTTACTCTACAGCGATTATTATTATTATTATTATTATTATTATTATTATTACTGTTATCATCATCATTATCGTAATCATTAGGATGATTAAGATTATGATTATCAGGATTATTATGATGGTTATTATTTATTACTGTCGGCCGGGTAGCTCAGTTGGTAGAGCAGCTGGCTACGGACTGGAAGGTCCGGGGTTCGATCCCAGGTGGTGACAGGATTTTTTCTCGTTGCCAAACTTTCAGAACGGCCCCGAGGTTCACTCAGCCTCCTATAAAATTGAGTACCGGGTCTTTCCCGGGGGTAAAAGGCGGTCAGAGCGTGGTGCCGACCACACCACCCCATTCTAGTGCCGAGGTCATGGAAAGCATGGGGCTCTACCTCCATGCCCCCCAAGTGCCTTCATGGCATGTTACGGGGATACCTTTACCTTTTACCCTTTACCTTACCTTGTAAGTTATCATTAGGTACCGGTACAAGTAGCCTATTAGAAATCTGATTAAATCTTAATTTGTTATTCTCGTTCCACAACATATAGGATAATTATTATAAACCATATAGGCCTATATCATTTTATATTGCAACATGGCTAGAATACAATAATGATTGTTCTGTAACAATAATTTATAACGTGCAAACCAATAGAAAGTGTAGTTTTCTATAGTATAGGCTGGTTCACAATAAACCGCGAACGGAAACGAGAACGGAAATAATGTTAAAATAAATATACAGTATTTAAATGTGAGCATTCAGAATAGTTAATTGTGAATGCTTACCTTTAAATGCATTTATTTTAACAATATTTCCGTTCTAGTTCTCGTTGCCGTTTCCGTTCTCGGTTTACTGTGAACCAGCTTTTAATATTTTCATGTTTCATATCATTGTGTTACAAACTATTTTTTTTTATTTAGTTGCTATAAAAGATAGCCTAATTACTGTAAAGTGTAAACCATCTTGGACTGTATAGCCTCATTTTCAACTACCTATATTAAAATACCATTTAATACTATCCGTACAATAACGAGTTTTCATGCGTTGAAGGGTTCCGTACAAATTTTACGGAACAAACGTTTGAGTCATGAGTCCTGCGCTAACAGGTTAACTCGCCGTTATTCGAGAACCAGTAAAAATTTTGAGTGGCCATCACTTTTAAAAGTAATTTCGATCCTTTCTCAACATTTCTCTCGCTTTGACCCCCCCCATCTAATGTGAAAAACAAAAAAGTTTGCCGCTTACCAGAGGTGAAGTCTGAACAGATCTATCTCCATCGAAGTTAATTTTTTTTTTTCACTTCCCAAAAAAAAAAAAATCAGTTCGATTTGTTTTTCTATGCTTTCCTTAGACATTGAGCTATCAATAAAAAAAAATTACAGCGCGATTGATTAAGTATTATAGGAGCTACGACATGATATATATTTAAAGAACCGGGAAATGTATAAGCCAATGCTTCCTATACGACTGCACGGCCCGAGCGATATTGCTTTCTTATCATTACTACAGTCCCGCCTAGACGTCCGAGACTGTCGGGAGTGATCTACAGTCGCGCTCAAACCTCCTGACGTTTGCAGGCGTGTCTGCTTATCGGCGATAGCCAATAGCGGCAGTGCTGCGTTGTAACATATGGGCTACGCAGACCCGCCGCATAGTCGCCGCTTAGAAATCTAAGAATCAAATAACAAGTGCGCTGGGAAAATTGGTTTGTTGTTGGGACCCTGCATGTATATATGATGAATGTTTAATGTTTTCTGAACACATAGAAACAAAAATCACATTTCTACCCCCAGTGGTTCCAATTTTATGGCTTAATACGGTAAAACCCCGATAAGACGCTGTTCAAGGGACCGCGTGTAAACCTCGTATTAATCGGGACCGCGTATTAGACGGGTATACTAATTTTGACTTATATACAGTATCTATTAGCATTTTTCTTTATTGAAATACATGATTCATGAAAGGTAATACAGCATTACTCCATTATGTAATTACTATACTGTACGTCAAAGACATTTACAATATATACTGCACTCAATTCTTTCGAAAAAAGTAATTTATAGTTATTTCTCGCGTGTGTGTTTCCAAGTCCTCATGTTTATCACCTTCACTTTCCTGCGCTTACATCCTTCCGACGTCTCAGTTGCAGAGATTAAGTCGCGATTTTTTATTATTGTCCTCAATATGGATGATGGGATTTCTAATGAATCAGAGAGTTGTTTCTGATTAAGAGTACTGTTTTCATCGTAATTTCGTAAGATTTCCATTTTTTTCCGCCACAGTTGCCTCTGTCTCATTGCTTTTGTGCAGACATCCAGCAATCAAATACCGGTAGTGGACGATGTTTATACAGCTGCGATGCGATATGGAATGTTTATATGTAAGAATTTTGAGAACCATAAACTTACAGCTTCAAACAAATGGTCTCTTCAGAATATAAACAGAGTTATCTCTTTGTGAGAGGAGAGAAGAGAGGCTACTAAATTGAAATGTCAGTTCGATTTCTGATAGTATTGTGTCCAGTTGGATCTGTTTAATGTACGGTATATGAAAGTGTAATGTAATACCTTTTTCGTGTGTTGGCAATTTGGCATTCTCAAAACAATTAATATGTATCTTGGTGATCCCAGTACAAGTGGGAAGGGTGGATCGAGTGGATATGGCAGTAACATTCGGAAAATGGTGTTTAGTGTTTATAATTTCTTTAGGAAATACTCTACTGAAGAAATGCGTAAAAATCTTAACTTTTCAAAATGTCAAGCACTAACTGCCGAGGCGTGTTCTTTAAGTGTCTCTATAGTGTCTCGTGTATGCAGAGAAGTTAAAAGAGCGCAAACACAGGGTGCCGATAAATTGTTCCATTCTCCTAGAAAGCATATAAATGTTCCTAAAAGAGTTACAAATCTAGACGACTTCCAAAAAGACGTTGTACGACATGCAATTTTTTTTACGATAACGGAAAATTTCCGACAGCTGACAAACTAACCGTACTGCTTAGAAAAAAATTAATTATTCAGCTTCAGTTTCTTCCACTAAAAGATTATTGAATCGGTTGGGATTCCGCTACAGGAAAACCATTGATGGGCAAAAATATCTAATGGAACGGAATTATATTGTTGCCGCAAGACTGAAGTTTCTGCGCAAAATAAACATGATCAGATCATCAGGTGACACTCGACCAACATTTTGCCTTGATGAAACGTGGGTCAACAATGCTTGGCAAGACTCAAATAGAAATGGAGGTCTTAAAATACCTTTAGGAAAGGGAGGTAGACTTATTGTTTGCCATGTAGGATTAGCTGAAACAGGTTTCGTTCCAGGTAGTAAATGGGTATTCAGATCAAAGAAAACCCGTGATTATCACGAAGAAATGACGGCACAATCATTTCGCGATTGGTTCGTAAACAGATTTCTAAATCATCTAGAGGAAGGGAGTATAATTATAATAGAAAATGCTCCATACCATTCCGTTAGCATTAATAGAACACCAAATACCTCCTCTAAAAAAGATGAAATCAGTGAATGGCTGAAAAATAAAGGTGTTAGTTTATCTCCATCAGAAACTAAGTCAGAACTTTTGGAAAAAGTGTTGCCTTTCAAAAGCACTGAAAAAATGTATGAACTTGAAATGGGGGATGAAGTGATAAGACTCCCACCTTATCATTGCTAGTATAATGCAGTAGAACTAATATGGATCCGGGAAAAAAGGGAGGTCGCTAGAAACAACAAAACTTTAAAATGTCGGATGTGGAAGAACTTTTAAATAAGGAACTTGATAATGTGACAATTGAGGACTGGGTAAAATGCGTGAAACACGCGGTGAAATGACAAGAGGAAGATTTCGCTAAAGAGTTAGGTCGGGAAAACATTTTAGAACCAGTGGCCATTAATTCACAAGAAGACAGTGACACAGATGACAGTAAAACTGATGGTGAGGGGGCTGACGACGACGATGTTGGGTCACCAATACCTCTGCCACTGGAGTAGAAATTTGCAGCACAAAAGGTACATTTTATTATTTCATCATTTTCCTTAAACGAAACAGAGGCATATAATAAATTACTATTTAAAATTAATCCTATCATTCAATTTATTTGATCAAACTGCGCCTTTGTGTTATTCGACAACTTTATTAACCCCAATAAAAGTAAAACTTACAAAACTGGTATAAATTCAGCAAGTTACGTCTGACGCAACTAATTTTTCTATATTTTGTGACTTTTAATTTCATTCGATGCAGTCTGAAGATAATAATAATAATAATATTATTATTATTATTATTATTATTATTATTATTATTATTAAGTATTCTGTATCTCCCTATCAAACCAATCTCAGGTAAAGGCTCGCGCTCCACAGTTTTAAAAGTACTGCCGCTGAGAGACAGAGACGGAGAGCGTAGTTATGACAACATCGCGCTCGCATGTTACTGGCTTTCGCGAAACTTCAGGAGGTTTGAGCGCGACTGTAGTATCGGTAATCTCGGGACCAAGAGAATCTCGTGTTCTCTATCAATGAGTCATTCGGCTACGTTAGGTACTCGCGCACTGGGCGAGACTGAGGTGATTACGCAACAGAGAACGGGCGATAATATGAGGCAGTCTGCCCGACTCTATTGAAGAGACACAAGAGGCAAGACATAAGGATGTGAAGAGGTTTCGTGAAGGACATCCACGAAAATACTCGCGCGAAAAAAAAAAAAAAACATATTCTTAACCTGTTTCTCGTAACTTCGAACCTTGTAATATCTTCAGCACTGCTCCCGTTCTCAATAAGAAGCAATAATCTCTATCACAAGAGGTGAAAATCTCTTGAATGAACATGAAATTCAAAGACGCCCAATAGAAGAAGAACAAGAAGAAAAAGAAAATAAAGAAGACGAAAAAGGAGAAGAAGGAGTAGGAGGAATAGATTATGATGCTGAGGAAGTGGAAGATTCGAAATTTGAAGAAGACACTGATGAGACGACAGCAAAGGAAAAACAGGTATAGTTCTGCAAATCTGGATTTCAGATAAAGCACTCAAATTTGGGTCTCTCTAGCGCCTAGTCAGCCCACTTGAGTTGTGTGGATAAAAAGAAAAAATTGGGACGGTGCCGGGTGTAGTTCCTGAGTAGCTCAGTCGGTAGAGCATTCGTGGGCTAGCTAAGGGTCCCGGGATCGATACCCGGCCCTGGAACAATTTTCTCCTTCAAATTATTCAGGTATATTATCTTGCAGTAAAATATTTATCGCAATATAAGTTCAGAATCACATAACATTCAATTATAGTAGATTTAATGAACTTCAGATTCTAAAATATTATACCCATAATTTTTTCTGGCTTAATTTGCAATCTGGCGGGACAAGATTAACTTTGGTCACCCTTGTGAAAGTGAATTTTTTTTTATGAGATAGTATTGCAAACATACTGAATCTTCATAATCTGTAACCAAAACTACAATAAATAGCGATATAACATAATGTTAACTGAAAATAGGACCTGCAGGCAGCTGGCCTTGTTAGCAGTGTGAGACAGTTATTCATTGTGGTGTGTGTTCGACAACGTGAAGGACTAAATGTTACATTTCTATAGGCTGTTTTAGCTTAATGGGATGTAGCATGTTCAAACATAATAATGGATGAAAATAGAAATTCGTCTGTGCATGTTGATGACTGACAATCGTTGAAGAAAAATTTATGTGTTTATTGTGAATATTGATAGTCTACATGAACGGATCGGAACAGATCTACGAAATATATTTTATATCTTATAACAACCCTTTAATTTCATACTAAATGTCATAGGTCTATGACGTATTAAGTTTGTTTTCATTATTCATTTAATCATTCCTTCTTGTAATTTATTCATATAATATCGATATAATATCAGGCGACATTATGTCGCATAGAAGGAAAAGTGGTTTACCTGTTGCAACCCGTGTGGAGTTATTTGAAGTATTGCGGAACAAAAAATAACATTTTAAATTAACTATGTGATAATCTACAGAGAGAAAATTAAGTGTACGGTACTGTAGTGTTGCTAGTTTTAAAGCCATCAAATATACAAAAAAACTAAATCTGTTTTTCGGAATGAAAATATTTGAATAAGAATTGACATATGCATTTACTAGAACACTAGGTTTAGTTAAATTATGAAGTACAATTCCCTACTAGTATCTCAAAATTATAGAAACCAGTTTATGCCACCTCGACTCTTTTTAAAAAGCAGGAAGACTCCGTAAATCTTTTCATGAAGGTAGTAATGTCAAATTAAGCGCAAACTGATAAAATCCCTTCTCAGAAACACTTCGAAAGAATAAGTGTCTTACAAATGTGTTGGCTTTGAGAAAAAAAATATGCTACTTTCAACCCCTGTTCAAAGTTTCATAAAAATCTAGAAATCGATCATTTTATCTAAATACATCCCTCTTATAAAAACGTAATAAAAATTTGTAGACGCCAAATATATGCTACCAGCAACTTCATAAAAATCTATTATATAGGAAACAAGTTATCAATAATGTTTAAATGCACCCCTATAATGGGGTAGTTTCTCTTATAAAATCTTGATAAAAGTTCGTACACAAAGATATATTTTATCGGTAAATGCTTTTCGGCGTTTCATAAAAATCTGTTGAATACGAGAGAAGTTATCAATTCTGTATAAATGCACCCTCGATAAAGGGATAGTTCATCTTACAGTATATAAAAATCTGTTGCACACGATAGAAGTTATTAATTTTGTCTAAATACACCTCTAGTAAAATGGTAGTTCCTATCGTACACACGCAACTAAGTTTTCACATAAAAAATATGTTACCTCTAACTTCTGTACAAGTTTTCTTAAAAATCAGTTTGTACGAGAGAAGTTACTTTTGTATAAATGCATCCCCTGTTAGGTGGTAGTTCCTCTTGTACAAACGCAACCAGACTTTGTACACAAAAACTGTAAGCTACCTGTCACTGTTGTACAAAATTTCATAAAATTCTATTGGTTACAAGAGAAATTATTAATTTTGTCCAGCTAGATTTTTCGGGTGTGACCAAGTTACAATTTTATTTATACAACAATATGTAATATGTATATGAATTTGAAATTGGTAATCAATTTCTGAATTTTCAAGAATATTCATATTCATATACGAGGATTACAATAGTATTGTAAAATCGCTCATTGTATATATTTTAATATTTAATTGTATTGAATTGCAGAATTAACTGAACATGACTTGGAAATCATGAGTTTGGCAGTGACGATAGCGTGAAAGATAAAACATACGTACCTGGTGAAAACGACAATGGCATTTCCTCAGAAAATGATTCTGATGAGGTTTGAATTTCAAAATTATACATATTATGTATTAAAAATGAGTAGTTTTCATGGTCAAGTACTTATTACTGTTTTATACCTCCAATTGGTTATACTCTTATACCGTAGTTTCAAACACCATAAGACGCAGAAAACTGGCTGGTGGAAAATAGAAGAGGAGCATTAACAAGGAGCGAGTAGGGGTACAGTAAAAATGAACCTGGTAAGTGGAAATGTAACAAAGACAGTGGAAAACGACAAGTGAAGCCAAAATTTAAATATTTCCACTCTATGACGAATAAAATCACAGGATGTCCAGAGATACTACAACAGAAATACGCCATAGATCATACACGTTGCATTATCATTTTTAATTAATGATAAAATGATTCATGTTTGTAAGATCATATTTTTAACGCACTCTGCATTGGAGAATGGCGTGTAAGGAGTTGGGTGAAAATAGGATACGGGAAAAGTCCACTATCTGGTTCTCATAACTAGGCAGAGTGCAATTAATTATTACCGCTTTAAACTCCAGCTTTTTTGTTTTTGTTTCATATTTCATGTTTTTTTTTTTTTGTCTATACAGATGTTAGAATTTGTTTTTACTTATTACATTATTATATGATTTTCAATAAATATAATGTTAATAAACAAGAGAATTGTGTTTAGAATTATTAGCAGTATAATAATGCTCCCACCAATTTTCCTTTCAAAACTTCGAAAGTCCATTTTTGGTTGGGAAGTTAAGAAACAAAATCACGTTGCCTAATTCCATTTATGGCTTAAAATGAAACAGCAGTAGAAAATCAGATACCTCATTATCAAGAAGACTGATTTTATTGCAACATAGTGTTTCGTTAAGAATGCATAAAAACCTCGTTATCTAGATAGTTTTTTGCTTCCCTGTAAAATTTTGTTTCTAGCAGTTATGAAGTTCTGTTCATCATGCGACATGCAAGACATTCAGTCTAAACTAACCTGGCCTGTCGCAGATTCGTAAATTCAAAGCATGCGAATAGCTTAAATCTGTGTTCGACATCAGTGGAAAATATTTTAATTTTGTACTGTGTCCTGTATGCTTATGCCACACGTCAAGCGAAAGCACAACTAGCGCGCAAGCAGGAAAGGAGTAGAAGGCAATCAACTGGTGGGATGACGTCACCGCACTGAGCAGTGTGGTGGGCTAAGTTGGGCTGCGAAACCCAGCTTGATGGGCTAGGAAGCGTCCGCGCCAAGCATTGTTGGTCTTGGATGGGCTGGGCTGCTTAAGCATTAGGACTAACAGTGCTGCGCTGATGGCCAGTCTGCAGGACTCTGCTGTACGTACTTGTAGTCCAGGCAGAACGTGATAATGAGTAACCTTTCTTCTTATATCTTGTAATTAATCACTAGTTCAGAATATTGTATTTTATAATCATTTTATCATCATAAGTATTATCAACCTCAACGTATAGGCCTATTGAGATATTATGTTACCAGTATGTACGTATTATAGTATGAAGATCATATTAAATTTATGTTTCAATTATAAAGCAACATTGCTTCAGCATGAGATTATATTATGTGTTCACTTATATTATTTCAAATGTTGTAAAGATTTTTTCGTACTTTATACTAATGAAAAGTTAACAATTCAATTTAAATAAACAAGAATACGAAGTAGGCTACTTAAGGGTAAAATTGCATCACTTTAAACGCAGTTCGCGTGCGTGTAGTTGCATTGCGATCAAGCACGTAGGCAATATTGTAGGCTCACACTGTAACATAATTTATGAGTTTATTAATAGTTGTAATAGCATTGACTGCAAATCAATAGGCTTAGTAACAGAGAAGTAGTCAAGTTAAGATGGGAGGTGCCAAGTTTTGAGAACATCACAGGACAAATTTGCCCTTACCTTATATGAAGCATATTTAAAAGACAGTAATAATTATTGTTTAATATTATAATATATAAAATCAGATTGTAGACTCTCCAGACATTGATATTTGTTTGATTGGAAAAAATCTTATTGCATAATAATCAAGCAACACCCATGTTGTGAGCTGTTTCGTCCACGTGACATGCGTAAACAACGGTCATACGATGGGTTAATGGCGCGCACAGTTCTGGTATCGTCTGCATGGCTATCTTGTAGTCTTCTTGTGACGTCAATTCCGCGCATGCGTACATAATGGAACGCGTTCCTGTCTTTAGTTGCTGCTGTATCTTCTGCGCAGCTGGCAGTGTGGGGACTTGGTTAATACATGGCGGACATAGGTTCAAAAGTTTCAAAGATGGCGGCGCGATCGCCAATCTATATTCTTACTTCTAAAGGTAAGCGTTCACTACATCGTATCGCACTCCTCGTACGAATCGCACGCAATGGATATTTTAAGTGCAGTGCGTTCACTGTAACGGCTCCACCTCATCGCCTCATCGGATTCCCCTATCAGCTGTTTAAAACATGACGTCGTACGATATTGATATTGCTGAAATCAGAGGAGTTGAGGTTAAGTCTATTAATTATGACTGTTAATGAATAAGAATTTGTAATTGCTTCATGCGTCTTAATTGAAGAGGAAGAAACGAAAGAAATATAGGTTACATAATATATATGTAAGAAATTACTTGATTACTGTAATCGGAACGCCTCAAATTATATAATTCTTCGCAATTGTCTACAAGCGAAATAAGTTTTCCGTCTGCCATTTTGGGGCGACACTGAACATGGCACAACATAATAGTAACAGTTGACCAATTAAAATTGATTTATTAAAGAAGGCCATGATCGCACGCATCGGAAAAGTTGCTCATCCGAGAAACGTGGACGGATTTGCCGAGAGGCGATGCATGCGATACGATGCAGTGAACGCGGTTACATAACAATTGAGGTGTTTGGTGCAAAAACCAGATAAGTCCACTTTTGGTCGAAAACGAGTTAGAGTATGCATGATATATAATACGACAGTGAGCATCTTTTGGTGCAAGAACCAGAGTTGTGTGGACTTATCTGAATGAGATATGCTTAGTTGCCAACAGAGACCGTGGGTGTGTTTGGAGCAAGAATCAGACTAGTCCTGGACTTGTCTGGTTCTTGCACCAAAAGATGATAGCACAAGTGTAGCAGTTGTTTCCTTTTAGTAAAATGGCTGCATGAACGAGGTGTAGTGTAGCTTTGTAAGTTTATTGTGTGTTTCAAACATGTCAACTGATAATTCAAGCAGTGATAGTGATAATGGTGAACATTCAAGGATAAGAAAGCGTGATCCCAGTAAATGGAAAATAAACAGAGACAAAGTGAAAAGATTAAAGGGTGAATTATTATGTCTCATGCAGCTCGTGAAATAGGCCCTGCATATAATTGTAGGCGAAAATATGTTGATATATTGGACGGAGAAGAAAAAAAGGAAATAATAACCAAGTTCAACTGTCTTTTAAGTAAGAAAGCACAAGATGACTTTTGTGTGCATCCATTACACCAAGATCTATTCAACGACGAAGGCCTAGAAAAGGTGAAGATTCAGGGGTTCGTAACTTTTCATGTGCATACAAGTTATGTGACAGGGACTTTGGCATTATTGAAAAGAAGAAAAGGCATATAACTGGATTGATTAGTCCTGACGAATGTCAATAACTTCTCAGGAAATCATCTACGTTATTTACAGTTGTTCCTGTCACACAAACCATGTTCAGATCTTCAGATACCATTTCAAACCTTTGTTTAAAGGAAACATAAAAACAAGAATTTCAATATAAAATCTCAATATAAAGTATTTCAATACAGTTCCCAGCACAAATATATATTGAAAGTCAGCCAAATCAATAGGCAACTGTTTTTTCAGGGTTCAGTTTTCTGAAGAAAACAACCAACGGAGAGCTTGGTTTCCAGAGATATTATTGTACAATGGGCCATTGCCTGTTTAAAGGGCTAAAAATATGAAGATGTGATGAAACTGGCAATGATATACTGTACATTGCTTCAGCAGACATGGGGTTCTACGAGAAAATGTATCATTCTCAAGGTAGTGCCAATGAAGCTAGTGAACATAGCTCAGATGATTCTGAAGAAGAAGTTAAAGACTTATAGTGGTTGCTGTATTTCAATTAATTTTATTTCCTGTTTTCTCTATTTGATTATCAAGTTAACGCACAATATTTTCATTAACTTGTTACTAACATTGAATAACCTACTAAATAGAATAGGCCTACTGGTATTATCTTTATATAATGCATATTTCTTTCTACTAAATTCTGTTTTCTTTTATATTTTAATGTACTATATTTATTTCTGTACAGTATTACCAATTTTATACGTTCTGGTATTCTGATAAATTTATGATGATTATTATTTTTTTAATTTTAGTAGGTTATTTTACGACGCTTTATCAACAGCTTAGGTTATTTAGCGTCTGAATGAGATGAAGGTGATAATGCCAGTGAAATGAGTCTGGGGTCCAACACAGAAAGTTACCCAGCATTTGCTCTTATTGGATTGAGGGAAAACCCCGGAAAAAACCTCAACCAGGTAACTTGTCCCAACCGGGAATCGAACCCGGACCACCTGGTTTCGCGGCTAGACACGCTGTTACTCCAAAGGTGTGGACGACGACGATTATTATTATTATTATTATTATTATTATTATTATTGTAAGTATTTAAATATGGCATGAAACCATACATATAATTTAATCATTCAGTTCAACAGAATTTATTGAGAATGTAAACAGTGTAGTTTGGTAACTATTCTCTTGGCATTTGTACACTTAAATATTTCAAAATTGAACAGAACTTTTTATAAATGCAAAAATTTGCACTTTTGCAGTATAATATGATTCACATGTAAAAGATATTGTAAGATTATTAATAGTTAATAACAAAATAATGATCTTGCATTGTTCATATATTGTTTTTAATGATATTTACTTAGATAATAATGGTCTTTCCCATATCATATGTCAGATTTTAAATGTTTGGTGCAAAACCCAGATAAGTCCAAATAAATATATAATTAATTTTAAAATGCACATCTATAATTTTATAAATTGATATTCATATATAACAAACAAAAAACATACAGAAATCGTTCAGTACCATTACATTTGTACAATTCCTAAAAATACATGCCTTCAATGGATGCCAAACTTTGTTTTTGCATTTACTCCAAAAGTGTTTTTCTGGACTTATCAGGTTCTTGCACCAAACCCCTCAATTACAGCAAAGGTTGTCTTTTTCCGACCCGTGCGATTCGTCCGATCAGCGCGATACGATGTAGTGAACGCTTAACTTAACTCGTTGGACGCAACGTAAAACAATATTGTCATACGGGTTTTCGGCTTTGCGGGCGCTGTTAGTCTCGCTTTCTCGATTGTTGTTCATCTCTAATAGTTAATGTATGTTTTCCTCCGACTATTTACAGATAATTAGGACAACAGTATAATTTCTTGGCATATATGAATACCTTCCGATAAGTATGGTAGAGTAGAAACATTTTTCAAGTTGACAAGAAAAGACTCTTCTTGAATTGATAGGGCCTATTTGCAAATTATCATGTTTTAGAAATGAAGTTAATTCTGCCTCTAATACTTTCAATGAAATACCTACTGGATTTTATAAGTTTGCAGAACGGAATGGGGGTAAAGCAATAGAATTTACGGGTGAATGTAGATAAAATTATTTCGTAGTATTCTAAGACGATACGCTATGTGTTAGCAGCTATCTGATTGCGTAACTATTAGAGAGCGAAGTGAGTTTTAATTTTTATTTTAGATTATAGAGTAGACATCAGTGGCGGCTCGTAGCTGAAAATAATAGAATGCCACAAAATATTGGGAAAACTTTAGTATACGAATACCTCACTGACAATTATCTTGAAATACTAAAAAGAGCAGATTTACCTGTTTTCGTCGAATTAGCAATATTATATTTCCGAAAAGTCATTTTTCAGTGGCAATAATTTATTTTGTGTGCACAAGATTGGAATTTTGGAGTAATTGGGACATAATTAGGAACATTAAATCCAGACGTTTGAGATAGGCAAGGCATATGGCACGTATGGGCGAATCCAGAAATGCATATAGTGTGTTAGTTGGGAGACCGGAGGGAAATAGACGTAGATGGCAGAATAATATTAAAATGGATTTGAGGGATTTGGGATATGATGTTAGAGACTGGATTAATCTTGTTCAGGATAGGGACCGATGGCGGGCTTATGTGAGGGCGGCAATGAACGTTCGGGTCCCTTAAAAGCCATTTCTTTGTAAGTAAATGTATAAATGGATGAGTAAGTACATAAATGGTCGAGTAAATATATAAATGGGTAAGTAAATACATAATTGGATGAGTAAATACATAAATGTGCGAGTAAATATATAAATGGGTAAGTAAATACATAAATGGACGAGTAAATATATAAATTGACGAGTGAATATATAAATGGATGAGTAAATACATAAATGGATGAGTAAATATATAAATGGGTAAGTAAATACATAATTGGATGAGTAAATACATAAATGTGCGAGTAAATATATAAATGGGTAAGTAAATACATAAATGGACGAGTAAATATATAAATTGACGAGTGAATATATAAATGGATGAGTAAATACATAAATGGATGAGTAAATATATAAATGGGTAAGTAAATATATAAATGGATGAGTAAATACATAAATGGGCGAGTAAATATGTAAATGGGTAAGTAAATGTATAAATGGATGAGTAAATACATAAATGGGCGAGTAAATATATAAATGGGTTAGTAAATATATAAATGGATGAGTAAATACATAACTGGAAGATTAAATATATAAATGGGTAAGTAAATATATAAATGTATGAGTAAGCTTATAATTCATTAATAAATTTATAAATTGCTTATTAAGTATATGAAATGCTGAATAAAAGTATAAATGGATTAATAAATAAATAAATAAATGGATGAGTAAATGTTTAAATGGGTGAGAAAATATATAAATGGATGGGTAATTATATAAATGGATGAGTAAATACATAAATAGATGAGTAAATATTGAATGGATGAATAAATATATGAAATCATTAATAAATATATAAGTTGTTTATTAAACATATAAATTGCTTAATATATGTATAAATGGATGAATATATATATAAATGAATGAGAAAATACATAAATGGATGAGTGAATATATAAATGAATGAGAAACATAGAAATGGATGAGTAAATAATAAATGGATGAATAAATATATGAATTCATTAATAAATATATAAATTGCGTATTAAATAATTAAATGGTTGAGTAAATTTATGAATGGATGAGTAAGTATATTAATGAATGAAAAAATATTTAAATGTATGAACAAATATATAAATGGATGAATAAATACATAAATGGTTGAATAAACATATAAATGGATGAATAAATTTGTAAATGGATAAATTAATATATAAATGGATGAGTAAATATTTCTGCGGACGAATAAATACATAAATGTATGAATAAATATATAAATGGGTGACAAGATATATAAATTAATGAATAAATATTTGAATGGATTGATGTAGTCTATAAATATTTAAATGGATGAAAAATTATTTAAATGGATGAATAAATATATAAATGGATCAATAAGTATACAAATTGATGAATAAATATATAAATGGATAAATAAATATTGGAATGGATGAATGAATATATAAATAAATGGATGAATAAATATATAAGTGAAAAAATAAAATATAAATGAATGAATAGGTTTATGAATGAGTGAATAAATGATTGAATTAATGTGGGAATAAATGAACGAATTAAATAAATAATTAATTTAAAAAATAATCGATATCCACTGAATATAACAAGACAGCTTCGCGGAGTAACAAACTGCTCATTAATGTGTAGGCCTGCTCTGGGAATCAAAGCCGTTACACGTTACAATATATTAATGGATTCATAACATTCAAGTTTTGTGATGCCTGCAACACAGGCAAAACATAGGCCCATATTAACACTAATAAGTATGAATATTATAAAAAAGAGGAAGGGAGAGCCTGCTTCTACAGGGACATCATTTTATTTTCACTTCAATTTTTATTGTACCTGAGTTTTTGAATGTACTTCACTCCCATCCCTTCTACTAATGAAGTTCCAACTCCACACAGAGCCAAGACAGCAGATGGTAAGCAGTACTGAGTTACTGCGTATAGTACGTTACAGAAATATGTTCGCGTTTTCCAGTGACGAAAGAGCTTTCAATATTGAATCATATTTTCGCACAGGTACTGTCCGTTTGCCTACGTCGCATCCCGATTTTCCCCACCTGCTTCTGCTCACCCCTCTGTAAAAGCTGGGCTGTCTTAGCTCTTTTCTGAAAACATTAATTTCTCTTAGGAATTTGGCGTTTACTTAATATTATACAGCTGTTTAATTTAACTTAAATAAAAGGGCCTCGTTAAGTAATTAACTGTCACGTGATTTCCTCCCTTTCTACAATCCTGCGGCATAACCACTTGGACGAACAGTAGATAGCATGTCTGAGTAATTTTATATTTTCGGGTCGGGCAGAAGTGAAGATTGAATTAACAGTACGTAGAGTAGGTATAGAATTATTTCAACATGAGTTACTAGTACGAAGGACGAAACTGGCAATTGGAATTAGATGCAATAGTCTATAGTGCGATAATATGCACAAAAGAACTGAAGCCTGTATCGAAATGAATGGCCACCATTTTCAAAATTGTGTTTAAATATTCATATTATGATTATTTTTCAATTTAACTTCTTTCTCTATATTGTACGCTAATGTGCTGTAGACAGTATAATATACACCGCATAATGAATACGTTCGCATGGAAAACTCACTTCGAGAGTAAAAACACTTATTCTTAATACAGTACTGTACTTTCATTAAAGAAAAACCTAATGCAAATTATCAAACTCAAAATCGCGATATTTCCTAGTTTACGTAAATGGATGAACTACTTTTCTTCCTTCCTATACCTAGTAGAGTGATTTGTGTTTTACGCCAGTATCATCGAACTCCAGTCTTGGATGGGGGGAGCAAGCGGTGTTTCCGGTTCTCTAAAGGTATAGACAGGTTAATTTAAAAAATGTTAGTAAAAATAAAATGATGTCCCTGTACGTGAACGATACTTAGCGAAACAACAACTGCGGTCTCTATGGAGACGATGCATGACAACAATAGCAATGCCGTTGCTGTGTTACATACGTTCTGAGTAACATAAGATGTTCAGAGCAGCGCTCAAATTCGTTACGCAAAACGCAAAGATACGGGAGTTAGTAAAACCTGAGAGGCTGGTTACAACCGCCATAACAACGGTCGGTGTAGGCTCTCTACTGGGCACAGGCTACGGGATTTATTGCATCGTGACCGGGGACAAAGGCAGGGTACCTCTGGGGGTCCACCCGAAAGAGGTGATACTGAAGGACAGACATAGGCGGGCGCGTCTGCAGGAGGAGGACCTCAATTCCCCCTCCGAAAAGGAAATCAAAGTGACCGATTACAGCAAATACAAGCCTCGATCACCAGAGCCAGGACCAGAGCCAGACTACAACGCCCTTGCTGGCCAGGACGAGGAATTGGCAGCGGAAGAGACGCCTGTGCCGAGGATCTTCGTACCCCACGAGAACAGAAACACCGGGCGCTTCACGGTGGTGGAGGGGGGGAAGTTGAGGAGGGTCTACACAGACGAGGAAATTCCAGAACATCAGGGCCAAGACGAGAAGAAGGGGGACGACCAACCGTCCTCGCCCCTCCGCCGCCCCCCCCCCAACAGTAAGGTATGAGCTTACACATTCAACTTACAGGGTATATATATTAATGTCAACATTTACATCCATGTAATGTGGACCTCACAATTTTGTATCCGGTGCCACAATTACAGTCATTACAGATATACCTTTTGTAGACGCTCTTATATTTTAACTTTTGACCCTATTTAAATTGATCAGTATTCCCACATTTAAAATCTAACAACTTAATTTAGAACATTCAAAATTGACGCTTTTAGGACTCTGTTCTTGATTTTCAGTACACTTATATCGAACACACACTGTTTCTAATAATACTCGTTACTAAAACATATTGCACCATTGTCCAATATGTTCGTTATTATCTCCGTTTCTTGTGCACGTTTCATTTTCAGAACTCACTAATTTTCTACATATTATACTTCACTATCCTAGCTAGCCGCCCCGCCATACTCCTCACCTATTTTCATTATCTCTATCATTTTACTTAACTTCCTATTACACTCTCCTAATTCATTCAAAATTGACACTTTTATCACTCCGTTCTTGATTTTCAGATCACTTAGACTATATCGAACACACTTATACTTAATTATTGGCTTTTAAGGAACCCGGAGGTTCATTGCCGCCCTCACATAACCCGCCATTGATCCCTATCCTGAGCAAGATTAATCCAGTCTCTAATATCATATCCCACCTCCCTCAAATCCATTTTAATATTATCTTCCCATCTACGTCTCGGCCTCCCCAAAGGTCTTTTTCCCGCCGGCCTCCCAACTAACACTCTATATGCATTTCTGGATTCGCTCATACTTGCTACATGTCCTGCCCATCTCAAGCGTCTGGATTTAATGTTCCTAATTATGTTAGGTGAAGAATACAATGCGTGCAGCTCTGCGTTGTGTAACTGTATCCATTCTCCTGTAACTTCATCCCTCTTAGCCCCAAATATTTTCCTAAGAACCTTATTCTCAAACACCCTTAATCTCCGTTCCTCTCTCAAAGTGAGAGTCCAAGCTTGACAACCATATAGAACAACCGGTAATATAACTGTTTTATAAATTCTAACTTTCAGATTTTTTTACAGCAGACTAGATGACAAAAGCTTCTCAACCGAATAATAACAGGCATTTCCCATAATTATTCCGCGTTTAATTTCCTCCTGAGTGTCATTTATATTTGTCACTGTTGCTCCAAGATATTTGAATTTTTCCACCTCTTCGAAGGATAAATCTCCAATTTTTATATTTGCATTTCGTACAATATTCTGGTCACGAGACATAATCATATACTCAGTCTTTTCGGGATTTACTTCCAACCCTATCGCTTTACTTGCTGCAAGTAGAATTTCCGTGTTTTCCCTAATCGTTTGTGGATTTTCTCTTAACATATTCACTCCATCCGCATAGACAAGAAGTTGATGTAACCCGTTCAATTTCAAACCTTCTCTGTTATCCTGAACTTTCCTAATGGCATATTCTAGAGAAAAGTTAAAAAGTAGAGGTGACAATGCATCTCCCTGCTTTAGCCCCAGTGAATTGGAAAAGCATCGGATAGAAACTGACCTATACGGACTCTGCTGTAAATTTCACTGAGACACATTTTAATTAATCGAACTAGTTTCTTGGGAATACCAAATTCAGTAAGAATATCATATAAAACTTCTCTCTTAACCGAGTCATATGCCTTTTTGAAATCTATGAATAACTGATGTACTGTACCCTTATACTCCCATTTCTTCTCCAATATCTGTCGAATACAAAAAATCTGATCAATAGTCGATCTATTACGCCTAAAACCACACTGATGATCCCCAATAATTTCGTCTACATATGGAGTTAATAGCGAACACACACTGTTTCTAATAATACTTGTTCTGTTTCTTGTGTACATTTCATTTTCAGATCTCACAAATTTTGCACATATTATACTTCACTACTTCACTAGCCAAGAGGTGGAGGTGGAGAAGTTCAAATATCTGGGAGCAACAGTAACAAATATAAATTATACTCGGGAGGAATTTAAACACAGAATAAATATGGGAAATGCCTGTTATTATTCGGTTGAGAAGCTTTTATCATCCAGTCTGCTGTCGAAAAATCTGAAAGTTAGAATTTATAAAACAGTTATATTACCGGTTTTTCTGTATGTATGTGAAACTTGGACTCTCACTTTGAGAGAGGAACAGAGACTACGGGTGTTTGAGAATAAGATTCTTAGGAAAATATTTGGGGCTAAGAGGGATGAAGTTACAGGAGAATGGAGAAAGTTACACAACACAGAACTGCACGCATTGTATTCTTCACCTGACATAATTAGGAACATTAAATCCAGACGTTTGAGATGGGCAGGGCATGTAGCACGTATGGGCGAATCCAGAAATGCATATAGAGTATTAGTTGGGAGGCCGGAGGGAAAAAGACCTTTAGGGAGGCCGAGATGTAGATGGGAAGATAATATTAAAATGGATTTGAGGGAGGTGGGATATGATGATATGGAATGGATTAATTTTGCTCAGGATAGGGACCAATGGCGGGCTTATGTGAGGGCGGCAATGAACCTCCGGGTTCCTTAAAGGCCAGTAAGTAAGTACTTGACTAGCCTCCTCCACCAAGGAAAATAGAATAGAAGGTAGGGGGCCATTACACCCCTCGTGACGTCATCTGCCGTCAAGGCTGGACTTTTAACATGCCTCGTACTATGGAAAGCAATGCACCGAAGATATTTATGACACTCATAAAAAGACCATTGTGATCGCAAACACTTTTTCAAGTATTGTGGGCTCTTTAGACTTCGTTAGAACACTTATGTGAGGATATGAAAACAATACAGAATGATTCTCTAAGAAGAATATTATGTTATTGTGCTCACATTACATAGTTGACGATTTTCTTAATTCTCTTCGCTGTTCTAAGGCTAGTTGTAGACGATTTACTTTTCTCCCCTTGTTGGAATTTGTTGAGAGCTTTCATGATGACCGAGTTGTGGAGTATTATTCAATAACTAATGGGTTGCGTTCAGTATATTAGCAGATGTTTGTGCAGACTGCCCATCACCTGTCACGTATATTTTGTCCCAGTTCGAATTCCGATCTTCACTTAATGTCTGTTTAGTTGGGCTGGTCGGTATTAATCCATGCCAATGATTTTCTTCAATTTCCCTACTTTCCAGTTTGTGCGATAACTGTGGTTGCTTCATTTATTTTTTCTCTTGACCATTCTTCTTCCTCGCTATTGTAATCCCATCAGTTTGCCCATTCGTACGTTGTGACCTCGTGTCTTCAGATGTCCTCTGTTCTTTTGCATATTGATGTTCTCACTTCTTCGTACTTAATTCATATATTGGATGATCTTCATTTGGTTTACAGTATTCTACGTCATAGAATTTCCCATACTCTGCGTACTGTCTCCCCGGTTTCTGTTGCGAATTCACGTCCCTTTTCCTCTACTGCGAAGAATAACAATTTCCTTTTTCTTTGACTTATTTCGTACTGCTTAATTTTCTTCTTCATTTGTTCTATTTCTTGTCTCAACAATTCAAATGTTAAATGTTATGTTTTATTTAACGACGCTCGCAACTGCAGAGGTTATATCAGCGTCGCCGGATGTGCCGGAATTTTGTCCCACAGGAGTTCTTTTACATGCCAGTAAATCTACTGACATGAGCCTGTCGCATTTAAGCACACTTAAATGCCATCGACCTGTCCCGGGATCGAACCCGTAACCTTGGGCAAAGAAGGCCAGCGCTATACCAACTCGCCAACCAGGTCGACTCAACAATTCAATCTTCTCACGGTGTCCCTCTACGTTTGTCTTAGCTCTTTCAATCTCCTGTCTGTACTCGATTAATTATTAATTGTTCTTTCTTCATTATTAATTTAGATCTCCTTCTTCCGATCTACTAATTCTTTCGCCCCTGCTAATATCTCCTGTTGTTCACTCCTGTGCATTTTCACTTTCTTGGATTGAATCTCCTTCCATAAGGGCAATGCCTCTCCACTCGCAACGTCAGAGCCGCGTCCGTTCACTACCAGTGCTTATTGACAACTGTGGCTTACAGTATATAATAATTAACTCCTGTCTCCATCTCTAGCAGTTCTGTACTCTGTTACTAGACCAGTGGCCCCCAGCCTTTTGAGTGTCACAGACACAGTAAGTCTCATGTTTCATTTTGACGGACCCTCTAAGATGTTTTGCATATGTTAGGCCCAAACAACGTGTTCTACTCATATTTTTGCATAATCTAGTGAAGTAAACATCCTTAATAAACCTGTAGAGAAATTAAATTTCGGTGTTAGCTTTTGAATATGATCTGAAGTTGCATAGGTAAATACAAATGTGATATATTTTATGCTATCCTAGCATTATAAACAGGTTGTTATTACGTATTATTGTCGTGCATCCAATATCGTTCGAAATTGGCTGATTATGGCACGCGTGCTAATAAAAGCAATGACGTATTCGCTATGACGTAATACCAGAACGCTTGCTATCTTGCTTATCTTGCTGTCACGTCTAGGGCTGCCGTATTTCCCGAGATCTCCCGTATTTGGCCCTAATTTTAATCCGTATTTTTCTTCTTTTCGAGCATATTCCTCTCTTATTTTTGCATAATGTACTAATCATTATTCTAAGCACTTGATTTTGCCCTGAATGACTGTTTATATGATGAATTTTGTTGTTCAAGAGATGTATTAAAATGTGGAGTCTTTTTAGAAGTAATGCTAGCTATAAATGGGCTTTAGTGCCATCACTTTAAAATCAAACAATATCAGTATTATGAATTTAGAAAAACTGGCTTGTTTCGTTCCAAGCATACCAAGTAGTAATGCTCATAGAAAGGGGGTGTTTTTTCCTCATGAACAAATAATTGGACAGATGTTCGAAAGAGGAGCACGACACATATGATCAAATCACAGTAGCAAACTGCAATTTACGTCAACTATTACGAAATCTGTCTCAAAATACTCTTAATTTAAGTCTAGTTATTGAAGTGTAGAAAAAAATTGTTTTTAGTAATTGAACGGAATAATCTGTCAATTTACTATGTGAAATTCTGTCGATTCCTTCATTTCCCGTATTTTCTTTAAAAAAGTTGGCAACCCTAGTCAGTTCTGAGAAGTCTGTTTCAATTGTAGGTAAGTCTAGCTCAACATTAAATTTACTTCTATATTTGTTATTCAAGAAGATCAAAGCAGAAAATGTGTAAGTACGCAATTGACATTTAAATATTGTATTGTAATTCGAAAACATCGGGCCCCATGGTGGTGCATGGAACCAAGATTACATAAGGTTAGTTGTAGGAAACCATTTTTAAGCTGTACTCAGAAGTTAATTCTAACAGCTTCTCTTCTTTGTCGAGCAAACTGTTTTTCTTTTTTGCACCAAGAAAATGTTTTCACTCAATTGTTTTTTTTTTCAGTTAGAAGAAGAAAAATATTTCATTAATTTCAATGCTAATTAATCAAGATATTCTTTATACTTTCTGCGATATCGAACAAGAGTTCATCATTATTTGTTGCTAGAAAGTCACTTCGAGTGGGAAATCAATCGAATTCTCTACTGACAACTCAGCGACACAACAAGTTTAACTTATTTACTGTTGCTTCAATCTTATCCAGAACGGTGAATACTTAAAACTGAACACTGAAAACTGAATTTATAAAAATTAAAAAAACTAAAAATATCAGATAGGTATGCAAGATTTGGGAGCCAAGAGAAGTCCCTCAAGCGATCTCTCTTCTGTTAAACCCTGCCTGTCAGAAGTCTGACACAAGCAAACAAATAGTCCCAAAATCTGAGAAAAATCAAAGAACATGTTAAAGTTAAGTTTAATCAGTGATGCGGCTCGTGACTTTTCGTCTTGGGTGTGCATTTTTCATTTTTTTAAATATTACTAAACATTTAAATAAGCATACATGAAGAATTACTACAATATTACCTCTTAAATATTTATCAAAGAAAACAATAGTCCATAGCTTTAGTATGGATGCTTGCATGAAAAGTTCACCCTTCTCTCTTTTACTGCGAACTTATCCATTTTTTTCTCATTAAAATTCTGATGACCCTCAAGTTTATCATGGCCAACGCACTAAGTCTATCCTCAGACTTCGTATAAAATAACCTATTTGTAATTTCACACCCTCATATCCAAGAGTTTTTAATGTACATAGACATTACATTTTCTATTCAGCTCCCTGCCTTTGCATATACCGGTACTACTTTGTAGGCCTGCTAAATTTATCAATGGTTAAGTCTTCCATTATTTTTAGTAATCAATTTTTCTTCTGTAATTAATCTAGAGAAATTTATATTTTTCAGATTCATAACAGAAACTTATAAAACACTTTACCATTACAGCACAATAATGAATAATTATTAACAGACTCCTCATTCTTCCGAAAACAACTAGTTGCTGCTAATCTGCACATCCCAATGTCGTACGAGAGTAATAAATAATATTGACATCTCCTCTCAAGACAGCAAACATGGTTGACAACTTTCATTTTACTTAAAACAGAATTTAGTAATAGAAAATCTCTAATTTAAAATAAATAAATATATATATATATACATAAAAAAACCACTCAATAAACAATTCGCACATAAAAAATCTATGATTCCAAAGCAAAAGTTTCGTGAAAGTGCCATTTTGCAATATATGATTAAGGGTTGTTAATTGTGATAAATTAAAACACCGGTCATCTTACATATGCAAGTTTGCATGAATAAAAGTGTATTAATATTCTAAATACAGATTCGACTAATGAAACAAATCCTTTTTATTGAACTATACACATTGGTGACAGGTATGTCTGATATGAGAAATACAAATATTCGAGAAAGAGCAATTTTCCTTCAGTGCTCCAAATTCACTTTTAAAATTTCTATTTGGAGCATGTTGCCACACCTTCAAGAACTTGTTTTTCTTCTTCTATAAATCGCCACTCTGCAGAACTAAATTTAAGGTTTACCATGTCACAATGTTCAGCTTTTAGTGTTTCCACTCTCATCATTACATTAATATGTCATTCATGGTACTCAATACATGCTCCACAAACACGTTTGAACTGCTACTCTTATCTCTGAGACACCTTCATCCTGAAAATATTTATACAGTTTCCTAAAACTTGTCAAATGTTCATGTATGCCCCGCCAGCCTGCCAGCCATCATGCCACGCCGGGCAGCCATCATCTCTGCTCTTCCAGCCCACCATCATGCCACGCCGGGCAGCCACCATTTCTGCTCTTCCAGCCCACCATCATGCCACGCCGGGCAGCCACCATCTCTGCTCTTCCAGCCCACCATCATGCCACGCCGGGCAGCAACCATCTCTGCTCCTCCACACAACCATCATGCCACGCCGGGCAGCCACCATCTCTGCTCCCTAAGCTAACCATCATGCCACGCCGGGCAGCCACCATCTCTGCTCTTCCAGCCCACCATCATGCCACGCCGGGAAGCAACCATCTCTGCTCTTCCAGCCCACCATCATGCCACGCCGGGCAGCCACCATCTCTGCTCTTCCAGCCCACCATCATGCCACCCCGGGCAGCCACTATCTCTGCTCTTGCAGCCCACCATTATGCCACGCCGGGCAGCCACCATCTCTGCTCTTCCAGCCCACCATCATGCCACCCCGGGCAGCCACTATCTCTCCTCTTGCAGCCCACCATCATGCCACGCCGGGCAGCCACCATCTCTGCTCTTCCAGCCCACCATCATGCCACGCCGTGCAGCCACCATTTCTGCTCTTCCAGCCCACCATCATGCCACGCCGGGCAGCTACCATCTCTGCTCCTCCACCCAACCATCATGCCACGCCGGGCAGCCACCATCTCTGCTCTTCCAGCCCACCATCATGCCACGCCGGGCAGCAACCATCTCTACTCCTCCACCCAACCATCATGCCACGCCGGGCAGCAACCTTCTCTGCTCTTCCAGCCCACCATCACGCCACGCCGGCAGCGACCATCTCTGCTCTTCCAGCCCACCATCATGCCACGCCGGGCAGCCACCATCTCTGCTCTTCCAGCCCACCATCATGCCACGCCGTGCAGCCACCATTTCTGCTCTTCCAGCCCACCATCATGCCACGCCGGGCAGCTACCATCTCTGCTCTTCCAGTCCACCATTATGCCACGCCGGGCAGCCACCATCTCTGCTCTTCCAGCCCACCATCATGCCACGCCGGGCAGCTAACATCTCTGCTCTTCCAGCCCACCATCATGCCACGCCGGGCAGCTACCATCTCTGCTCTTCCAGCCCACCATTATGCCACGCCGGGCAGCCACCATCTCTGCTCTTCCAGCCCACCATCATGCCACGCCGTGCATCCACCATTTCTTCTCTTCCAGCCCACCATCATGCCACGCCGGGCAGCTACCATCTCTGCTCTTCCAGCCCACCATTATGCCATGCCGGGCAGCCACCATCTCTGCTCCTCCACCCAACCATCATGCCACGCCGGGCAGCCACTATCTCTGCTCTTCCAGCCCACCATCATGCCACGCCGGGCAGCCATCATCTCTGCTCCTCCAGCGAATCATTATGCCACGCCGGGCAGCAACCATCTCTGCTCCTCCAGCCCACCATCATGCCAAGCCGGGCAGCCACCATCTCTGCTCTTCCAGCCCACCACCATGCCACGCCGGGCAGCAACCATCTCTGCTTTTCCACCCAACCATCATGCCATGCCGGGCAGCCACCATCTCTGCTCTTCCAGCCCACCATCATGCCACGCCGGCCAGCCATCATCTCTGCTCTTCCAGCCCACCATCATGCCACGCCGGGCAGCAACCATCTCTGCTCTTCCAGCCCACCATCATGCCACGCCGGGCAGCCACCATCTTTGCTCTTCCAGCCCACCATCATGCCACGCCGGGCAGCCACCATCTCTGCTCTTCCAGCCCACCATCATGCCACGCCGGGTAGCAACCATTTTTGCTCCTCCACCCAACCATCATGCCACGCCGGGCAGCCACCATTTCTGCTCCACTCTCAAGCCTGTATATCGCCCATTAAACTGACATACTTATGTCCGAAATGTAACGACTTGGACATTATTGATTGAGGAAATTTTAAATGGAGATAGGCATTATAAACATCCTATAATTGAGAACATTGTAATATGATACACGATTCAAAATGCTGCATCTTGTGCTCTTCCAATAAATTTGTTTCATATTAAGTGGTAACTCAGTAAGAAAATAAAGAATTATACAAGACAAATTACTAAGGTTGGCCTTCTTATGGATTCCATGAATTGTACTACAGCTGCAGGATTCACCATAAACGCGAACGACTCACTCCAGTAGTTGAAGCTATTCTACGGGTGCTTAGCCGTGAACTCCGTTGTACCATTTGCGGTCTGTTTCCCCGTAAATTCATGTCAGATACCCGTTTTCTTTCCGACCTCAATGAAAAACTTCGTAGCTTGCCAGTTTCAGATAACGTCCGATAAATACGGGACAACATACGGTTAGATGGAACCAGGGGCGTATATTGCGGGTGTTCAAGGTGTGCACTGGACACTGTAAATTCGATAATCTCATTTTTTTAATTCTTTTATATAAAGTAACAACAATTTTAATTTATCACAATTTAATGCATGGTAATCTCATTGGAAGTTGACGTATATAGTTCAAGACTAATTTTAATTTATTACCATTTAAATATTTTAAATGCCTGCTGGTTGAGTGTGCACACAATCCCCAGAACGGCTACGCTCTGCCGGATGAAGTGGAATGAGGTCTGGTCTGGTTGTCCTGACCGTACAATAGAACATCCTCGGTTGAGAGTTACTGCTATAATTCTCTGCGTGCGCACGGTGGAGTGGTGGGGATACTCGCTTCTTTCAAGCTCACAGATCGTCCTGTATACAGGCAGATCAACTTGTCAATTGTAGCCTAATAAAATATTGTGTTTGACTGCTTGTGAGAGTGAATTTACTGTGTTTATATTTTATTAGAGTTCATAGTTGTGTGCCAGCGCAGGTGAACAATTTAAATTGCTTATTTAATGTTAATAGCACTAAGAAATTATGTATACTGTAAATAATATTTTGCAATAATCATTCTCTTCTCCCCCACTAGAAGAGAAATAATTACATAATATTGAATAGGGGTAGACCTACTTCCGAATTTAGTGCAACAATATAAAACAAAAATCGGACAATACACTAGACATTTTTCTATTTCACAATATGAAGATGTAGAATGGTTAGCAGATTGTGAAATTTAAAACAGGTTATTTTGCTGGCCATTGTTATTGTTTTCTAACAAAAATGAGGTTTGCAGTAAGTATGGATTTGCTGACTTAAATCACTTGTGTATCGCACAGCAAAAACATTCAAAATCTCAAACTCACGTACAATGCTTCCTGCAAACAGTGAATTGATATGCAAATCTGACTTTCAGGTAGAAACAAGCTCCTGTGAAGTAGGCTTGAATACTTTCAAAGGAAAAATTGTTCCGGGGCCGAGTATCGATCCCGGGACCTTTCGCTTAACGCACGACTGAGTTACCCCAGGAACCATACACGACACCGTCACAATTCTTTCCTTTATATCCACACAATTTAAATGGGGATGAGTTGTGTAGATATAAGGAGAAGAATTGTGACGGTTCGTGTATGGTTCCTGGGGTAGCTCAGTCGGTAGAGCTTTCGTACGCTAAGCGAAGGGTCCCGAGATCGATACCCGGCTATGGAATAATTTTTTCCTTGAAATTATTCCAGTAAATTGATACTTTACTCGATGATCAACGAAGAACTGATATCAATAAATACAACGAAGAGGTAAAGAAAAATAGAGCTGTATTAATACTAATCATTGACGCTATTTGTCTTCTAGTAAACAGGAGCTCCCTCTACGGGGACATGACGAATCATAGTTCTTTGAACAAAAGGAATTTTTTAGAATTTTTTAATGTGTTAAAAAAACATGGTTTACTTTTATAAAACTATCTAAATTCGTCCATAATGTTTCCAGGAACTTCTCCATTGATTCAAAATGATACCATAAAAGCTTTACTGATGTAGAAAAAGAAGAAATAGAGAATAAAATTAACACAGTTTCATTTATACTGATAATACTTGATGAAACTTCTGATACTGAGAACAAATCTCAACTATCTACAGTTCTCCGCTATGTCTATGAAAGATTCTTGGGCTTTGTAGACGTTAGTGCTGATAGAACAGCAAATGGTTTATTTACTCACGTAGTGACGAGTAGGTAATGAATTTCAATTTTCTACTGAACTCGTGCGACTATAGACCAATTATAAATTTTGACAGAACACCCAAACTCCAGGTACAGCATACGCCACTGGATGGAACCATTCGATTGGGAAAACGTCGTCTCTGGTCAACAGCAGCCAATACACTAAATCCATACACAAAAAGCATGTCTACATATTAACTATGCGAATACACGAATGACATCGCAAGACTGAAACAAAACACAGCACTGCAATATTGCAACAGCAATGTACTCAACTATAATCCCGTCTACTGAAGAATTTAAAGCAATGTAAACAAAACACAACAACAGAAACATAAATAGACACAACTCAACAGAATGAAATGTTAAGTGAACGTGTATTCAGTTGCAAGGCCTTGCGGTACCCAGATAGTGTCGTGTGCAAATGATATCAATAACAAGTCAAGTATAGTACACGGAACCGCAAGATGTTTCAGTATTTCTCCCCAACCGTTAGCCTTCGGACCAGTAGCGGCCCGCGGTTACAAAGGTTGGCAGTTCTGCATGAAAAATAGTGTATTTAGCAAACGAATGCTGTTTATTGCATCTAAATCGGATGACCCGTGTAATTACAGCCCCTTCTCGAAGTTGACTGTGCACCCGAAATTGTACTCCAATCATCCGTGCGCTACACCTCTCCCACTTGGTACAACTAGTCACGTAGTGGAGATGTGCCCCACATGCTTTTCTAGTTTTTTAAGTCAAATTAACTAAATCCTTCACTCCGGTGTTTGTCCCTGTATTTTCTCCTCTAAACAGAATACACGGGTGGGAAAGAAAGCGTTTTCATGAGCGCAGCAAAAAACCAATCGTTTCCATTACACATTTCGGTATTGAAATAACTAGTAGTCTACACGATTTCCTCGGCTTTTTTCAGAAATTTCAATATTTAAATTTTGTATAGGACGTCTTAATTTCTTAAATGAACATGCAATTCCTCTTTTAATTTCGAAAAGGGTTGGTTGATTAGGTTTTCATTTAATTCATTTTTAATATAAAATATTTCCTTAGACACAATGACTAATCACATCACACCGCCCACAGTACTATAACACACTGGAACTGTAATGATATGCAGTAGTCCAGAAGCCTATGTGTTCTAACGCAGGTCATAAAGAGATGGGGGTGTTGACGGTTCTTTTGTATTTTTGGAGAGAACTGCTTCAGTTGCAGCTCTAATGCAGTCTTACGGGACGGTGAAGAAAACCAGTTTTCTGCTGCCGACTACCCTACGTTGAGCTTCAGGAACTGCCGATCACAGATCCGAAAAGTACACTACACCTAAAATTCTCGAGCAGTTCAAGGCTCCTACAGACAGTAAAATCTCGAATCGAAAAGAATGAATTGGAAAAATAAATGAAACAATGAGCTAGATTACATAAAAGCACGTTTTACATTTTTAATTTTTTCAGGTCCATTTAAATGGCGGTTCTGCAGCTCTGCAGTTCTTATTGTAGAGCCGCCCCTGCTTCGGACATAGGTATATCGGGTTAAATCGATGCAGTTTAACCAAAACTACGTTGTCTTGAAGTATTTTACATCTTTCCTGAGACACTCTGTGTATAATTACAATGATTAAGGGAAAAAAAAGGCCATACGTTGACTGATGAGAGTAATTATGGGCGATTGTAAGAGAAACATATTATATGAACATATATCTTATTCTCAAATTTTTGGAGAAAACTAATCGAAACCATGAGGAACGGGAATATTGCAGGTGATTGTTAATTAAAATATCGTTACTTGTATTTTGTGCATAAATATCCATTTCTCTCTACACGGAACATCTTCAAAAATTCAATCGTCAACCTCTGTGCACTTTGCAGCTCGATGCCGTGTTGCTGGTTCAAACATCCCTTAATGTGACCACAAGCATTTAAAATGCAGGCGATAAAATGCTCCATTGTTTCCACTTTGCGCTTGTAAAGAACGGTCTTTAATCAACTCCACAAACAATAATGTAATGCTGTAAGTTCGGGTGACCGCGGTGGTCAAGAAATGACACCAGCGTGACTGATCCAATGTCCAGGATAGGTTTCGCTGAGGTAACAGATCATTGGCCGGTTGGAATGTGCAGGGGATCCATCTTGTTGAAAGTATATACCAGCTCGTTTTGCTAAAGGAACATCCTCCAAGTATGCTGGTAACACTTTTTTTTCAGGAACTCAGGATACAGTGCTCCGTTAAGACTATTGTCTAAAATAGCTGGACCAATAGAATTGCCATCATTATCAAGACTATCACATCACACGTTAACTGCGAAATGACACTGAAAACTACTGCCGACAGTAGCGTAAGAATTTCCATCTGCTCATAGGTGATAGTTTCGCACGATATTGATTCCGTTATTATTAAGTGTTGATTCATCTATAAACAAAATGTGTGGAATCAATCGGTCATTAGCAATAATAGAATTCCAGAATCACCTCCTTGATGATGCTGCACTGTTCTATACTGTGCGTCACACTCGTGTTTGGCACCAACTCTTCTAGAGCTAGTAGTGAGACTGCCTTCAATTATTTGAAGAACTTTCTCCACTTCATTTATATCTTGCTGTCCTGTCGTTCAGATAAAATATAAACACTGGGAAGAGTACTATGTGCATGCAATATGTCAAAACACCCTCTTAAACACCTTTCTATCAGATAGGGGAGACTGTTGTACCTTCAGCCATAGCCCTCTCCGATCCCATACTCTTTCAGCCTTGGCAGTTTCCCTTTCCTTCAGCGTTGCCAACCTCAACAAGAGCGAGTCGGCTACAAACGTCCCGAAATTCAGCTACAAAGACTGAAATTAAGCTACGCTCAAAACTTGAAGAATTTGCGTATATGTTGTTCAATGTGCTGCGTTTAACGATTGTTTCATTGCCCATTATACTAATTTAATAAAAATAATTCGAAAGAAAAAATAATATAATTAAATATTATTATTATTATTATTATTATTATTATTATTATTATTATTATTAATGGGGTTATTAATGTTAATATTTATAATAATCATTATTATTTCTTACAAACAGAATTAGTCAATACATAGTCCTAAGCATCAACACACTTCTATAGGTTTGGTAAAGCGTTGCTCAACTCAGTCTATAAAGTATGCAGCAATATAAAAAAGGGAAAGTATTTATTAACTCACCTAATGAAATCTGGTTGATCCTTCTGATAACACTTGTTAACACAAACAAACAAAAAATGTCACAGTGTCCACGTTTTATATATATTTGTCTACGTGTTCATACATATTTACAGTCAAAATTTTGTAAACACTAACTAACACACATTGAAGAAGCCATCAACCTCTTCTTCTTCCTGTTGTTCGTCATTTGGTCCTGCCTTAGGATATAACACTAACTTGTCATTGATCTTAGCATGCGATGATAACAGGAGACCATTCTGTGTGTTCGTAGCAATCTTATTACGTGGATTAATTTCTATGCAGCAGGCTTTTCTTCCTCGTGGATGATTGGCACTCACTGTCAGATGTATCAGAACTCAAGATGAAATCACAACACACTACACTAAACTGCACACAAAAGTTACATTTACTAAGTAGGTCCTATTTTAGTGGAACTCGACTGACTGGAAATCAGACATATGTAAGACTGTTTTCCTTATTTCCAGTATACTGACGGGAGAAGACGCCATAAAAGGAAATAAATAACAATGAAACATAAGACTCACACATTTTAAAAACTGGACCTTCCCGGCCTTCCCACTCAAATCTATCTCATTGTCAATTTGTTGCGACATTTTGTGCAAAACATTGTAGGCCTAAACCCTGTGTCATCGGAAGACTATTCGTAAAGTGCGATATGTATGAAGATATTTTAGATTTTAGAACTTTAGACATAGCCCTTATTTTTGAGTAATAAATAGAACAGACGATCAATATTATAATGTTTACAATGTTTTGCACGAAGTGTCGTAACAAGTGGACAATGAGATAGATATGCGTGGGAAGAGCCAGTTTTTTAAATCTAAGAGGCTTAAATTTCATTGTTATTTGAAGCCGGAGTACGGTTATTTTTGCCGAGTATGCAACCCCTAATAAAAACTCTGCCATGTGCAGGGAAGTTCACAAACAGAGGAACTGTCAGGTTACTGGTTTACTTTTGATGGGTAGGCGACCCCTAATAAACCGCCTGACGGGTGTCTGCAAATTCACGAGTACAAGAAATTGTCAGTTAGGTAATAGGCGCTATTCACATAACAGGAAAATAAAACTGAAAATAGGAATGTTACCCTTGCCATAAATGCGGGTCACATTGTTCAGAATTCAGTCTGTGACACAAAGTTTCAACCGGTATATTTTCGTATTTTAATGAGGAAGTGAGGAAATTCTGGTGGGTATTAGTATGAGAAAATAAATTTGTTAAAAGAAAGTGTTTACACATGGTCGCTCGATCGAATCTCAATTCGGCTACATTTTGACATTCGGCTACGACCATTCTGCTACAAGCTACATGACTAAAAATTAAGCTACGTTTAGCCGAATTCGGCCACGGTTGGCAACGCTGCTTTCCTTTATGGCAGTTTGGGTATTACAAGAACTTACAAATGTTGTCGCTTGGAGCGCTGAATACCGACTGTTGTTTTGTTGGCGCGGTGTAGAGTTTTGTACGGAAGCATGTTACCACGCGGATGTGGAGTATTTATTTTCGTGGTACCGAGTCTTTATTTTTTGTTCAGTGGTATTGTTAAATTGAATTTTAAGTGATATTATTTCATTGTGTTGGTGAATGTAATGTTATGTGATTATTTTTAAATGTGTTGGCGAATTTAATCTTCCACAAGGTAAGCAATGATACTGGCAGACAGCATAATCTCTGTTTTATATAGGCCTAAATATTGTAGCTCTCATTAATCATCATGCAATGACGTTTAGTCATTTTTTTATATTATTGTACTAGAAGACCTCGATTAAATAAGAGGCGCTAGGAATCAAAACACTTTGTGTCCACAAATCAAAACTTTTCAGGAGAGTCAAAAACTAAAAGCTCCAACACTTCTGATAAATTAAAAATTTTGAAAGCAATAACGTAATTAGAATTGTACACAAAATTAGGTAGTACTACTGCGCAAAATCAAAAAAATTAACCAAGGGTAATATTTATATATGAAGTTCTGAAAATCATGGACTTAGTTCGTTTTCTTCCGAAATTACGGACTGAAATGATTTTGTTACAAACATATATTCAAAATACCCATTTAAGTGGATTTTTTAAAATTGTGGCCACATTCCTTTGCAAAGACTCTTACACAAATACAAAGTTAACTTTAAAGACGATTATTAAATTATGTTTACCTGTTTTAGCAAGCAACATAGGATGACAATTTAATTTACTAAATTTAACTGTCATTGTTCAGTTTAGTTCAATCTCAGATCATTGATAAGCGAGGTTCTTCTTCCATACACTCACACTCCACTATTTCATCCTCCTCACACTGATCTTTGTTGCAACAACTTTTTATATCCAACAATTTCTTTGCTTTTATTTTATTCCTTAGTGGTACTAAGCCTGGGTCAATCCTCTCATTATTTTCAATGGCATGATCTCCCTTTGGTATTGACACTGGACATTTACTTAGGTCATCCATTGTGTAAGTATACTCCAATTTCACACATTGATGTAATGTTTGCTTCCTTTCATTATTTTCCTGAGTCTCTTTTCATATCACTTATGCCAACTGGCTTTTTTACGTAGCCTAATCGCACAGATTTCTGACATTGTGAATATGCTACTACTTACTCAATATATGAACGACACCGACTGTACCGTAAATATCATGACATTCTTTTGTTGTCAATGTCAGTAATGTACAAAGCATAGTAAGAAAGCTGTCGTGCGTAGTTTGCCTTCCCAATTGCAATATATTACAACATAAACATTTTATAAACTTAATATCACATAATTGAAATAATACCCCAAGCGCACTCTTCCTTCAAAAGCAGCGTTCAATGTAACCCTGTTCAATGTTCCAACAAATTTAATAAATAATGTACTACATATTTACCTGAGTAATATGATTAAAATCATGAAGACAATATTGTCAGTGCACTTGTAGAATAAGGGTTAGCACGACGATCGCGAAACCAGGTTGCCAGGGTTCGATTCCCGGTCGGGACAAATTATCTGGTTGAGGTTTCTTCCGGGGTTTTCCCTCAACCCAAAATGAGCAAATGCAGGGTAACTATCAGTGCTGAACCCCGGACTCATTTCACAGGCATTATCACCTTCATTTCATTCAGACGCTAAATAATGTAAAATGTTGATGTATCATCGTAAAATAACCCACTAAAAAAACTGTCAGTGAATAAAATATTTTCCCTCACTCGCATGTGTACAGAGAGTTCCTAAGGAGACCGGTCCACAGTGCAGTGGGCCGAAACGCGAATCAAGCGGAACAAGATTAACTTTGGTCATCCTCGTGAAAGTGAATTTTATTGATGACATAGCATTGTAAACATAAAATACTGAATCTTCATAATCTGTAATCAAAACTACTATAAACAGCGACATATTAGCACCATGTAAACGTAAAGTAGGACCTGCAGGCAACTGGCCTTGCATATAGTGCGAGACAGTTATTAATTGTGGGATGTGTTCGACAATGTGAAGGACTAAATGTTACATTTATATTGCCAGTTTCAGCTTAACTGGCATATAGCATGTTTTAACATAATATTGAATGGAAAACAGAAATTCGTCTGTGCATGCTGATGACTGACAGTCGTTGAAGAAAAGTAAAAACTTTATGTTTACTAAGAATATTGATTCAGTTTTATGTCCAGCCGAACATTGAAATAAACCTAGCACAAAATGATCTAAGGAGTATATACTTTGAATTGTAGTAAATTTTCGGGAAATTTTTTAATCTGAGCAATTTTCCTCTCATTTAGGCTTCTTTGCAAAGTTTAAAAATTTTATAATAACAATACATTATATTCGGCAACGCTCTTTCTTAATCAGTGTTAATATTATGGAAAAGTACAAGTGACAATGGAGTTTTGTATAATGCCTCTTTATGGTGCTAATATGAAACCCTTTACGTAGTTTTAGTACATAAACGTATTAAATTTTCTTCATGTGCACAGCAAAATAATTTCTCTTCCTATACTTCTACAATTATTCGTGTTGATGCACTCTTTACGTTTAATGGTTTTAAAACAGACATGCTAATCGCCAGTTACAACTCTTGTCTATCCTGCAAAAGTCTGACATAAACTGCCGCTTGCCGACCGCTGCACTAGACTGTGCACCAATAAGCCTGGCTTAAATCCCAAATCTCTCCGCAGCGCATACGACGAGAAGGCTACTGTTGATAGTAATTCGTCCGTCGCACGGGGACGTTAAGTCTGGCGGCCTTGATGCTATTCGACAGGAGTAGGCTACGTGCCGGTACCAGTTTTACCTTCTCTTTTCCTCATCTCCATCACCATCATCACTCATTCCCTACACGGCACTGACATGAACACTTACATTATACCCTAGTACACAACAAAATTGTCCACAGTTACACATCATACATAGGGTGGCCCGCCGAAGTGGTGTACAATTTGAAAATTGATCACAGTCCTGCCATCTATGCGCAATATGTGGAACCTGAATCACGCAAGTGAAGTGGGTAGGCATTGGATACACATATTTCGTTATTGTGTACCTTTTATTTACACATATGTTTAAAATAAATACCCAGCTGTTTTGCACAAAGCACTAAACGTCTCATACTTTTTCTTGCACCCTCGACAGCATGAAGGGAGAGATATTTTCACTTGCTTCCCTAATTCTTACCACAATATGATCCCTGTTTTCGAGTAGAGTTCCGTAAATATTATAACTCATTTTGCCCCACAAAAAGAAATTCATGGACGTGAAATCTGGCGATCTTGGTGGCCACTCATGTAAAGGAATGTTAAGACCAATCCACCGACAATGTTAGTTTCTATTTAAAAAGTTTGAACTGGTGGTCTTGTTCCGTGAGCTGGATGACCATCGATTTGGAAGATAATACTTGGTCATATATTAAGAGAGACATACTCGAGTAACACACCAAAATGCTGGGACAGAAAGTCCGAATACAGTGGGCCGTTACTGTTATCATCGATAAAATAGGCTCAATAATCCGGTCGTTTATGATATCTCTCCTAACAGTGATGAGAAAGCGATCTTGAATGTGCACCTGCTTCCTACTATGTGGATTGGTGTCTACGTAGCGGTGTTATTTGCGATACTAGTGTTCTACTGCGAGCGAAGTAATAACATCAATAAATCCCCTGCCGAAGCAGTATGAATCTGGAAGTTTAGACTCAATATGTATGCTTTTCCAATGCACCTATTATTTTACGCAACCCAAGTTACTGAGCTGTTACACTGTGTGCATCTCTATTTTTGTAATTTACCTACTTGTTCCTGACATGCAGTCATATTTTATCTTTTGAATTACGTCACAAACACATTTTAGTCAATACCTACAACAATTATCACAGAAATATAAAATTCCGTACGACATAGTGTTCGGTCGTACCTCGTACATTCATTCATAGTGTTTTGCCCAAGGGCAGGTCTTTCATTGCAAACCCTGCATCCTCGAATTTTTCCTGTTTTATTTTTACAGTGGAAAGACTCACATATTATGTTTGCAATTTCTTTAGGTAAGATAAATATGGTAGCTTCCCGTTGCTTCCGCACACCACTCTCTCTATTTCGCACCTTAAAAGATTCCAGGGGCTCCAATGTGGAGGTGAGGAGAATGGGTTTGACTAATTAGAACCTCCAGACTTCAACGAAATTCACCACAATGTTTAAATAACAGTTCTATTAGGATTTTTGACCCAATAAGAGATCGGTAAATGCTAATTAGCCTTTACTACACCTCATACAATAGTCAAAATACCCGTATGCATACGATTATATTCATACATATGGACAAGGGGTAAATTAGGTGCAAAATAACATCCTTTCCCTAGACGTGTGGACCAGGGGTTGCCCAAAGTGGACTCGGACAAATTCACGCTATAGGAGATCGGTTTTTTTGTGTCAAACGCTGCACATGACACACGAAAAATAATTAATTTTTTTAAAAATTAAAATAAATTTGAATACTAAATGGCACTAGAAAATCCTCCACTATCAATGTTAACTCTCACTATTGTATTAATTTTTGTGCTTTCGATTTGTAATAATTACCGAATTAAGTTTTTAAACTTTTATTCGATAATTTTAAAGATACAAGGGAAAGGTATGATTGATGAAAATAGGGCTGAAGTACTTCCGGTGATTTCGGAAGTGAAAATCGTTGCTTTTTTTTTTGTGGAGTTGCAATTGAGGGCTTTGCCGCAAGAAAGGCGGATAGACCTATACGCCCTTCTTCGGAAAAACGGTTTAAAATGTAATGAATAATTATAGTAGCGAAATATTGTTTTAATTGTACTGTACATACCTCCAGGACGGGCTGCGTGCGTGTATAACATTTTATTCAGGTGCGTTTTAAAATCTTAGATTGCATGTATCTCAATTCGCCATATTGACGTAAACGCCCTTTTTCCGGCAAACCCCTCAATTGGTCATATATGCACGGCATAACATTAACCTAAACTAACCGAACCTAACCTGTTACAGATTCGTACATGCAAGGTGTTTCCATCGTATCTTTAAAATTACCCTTTTTTCTTGTTAATTTTTTTTATATTATATAAACAGTTTACTGAAAAAGTAACGAAGGAATTATATAAACATATGGAAAGACTCGATAACTTAATTATCACACAAGATAATAATAATAATAATAATAATAATAATAATAATAATAATAATAATAATAAAATTAATAATAATAAGAAGGAAATTCAATACGTAGGCCTACGTGTAATCACCAACGCGACACACGAGAAATGTCATGAAATCACTCCAACAAACTATGAAAGGCACTGTGAGACCTGTGTCCACCTTTCCGATCAAATTCTGTCCTTTCCTGTAATTAAGTGAAGAATAGACCAGCGGTGGGTTTGCTACGCGGTAATAAAATAAATATTCGCATATACTGGGCTGTCTTTCCACAGCTGTAAACCAATAAAAAGCATATTCCACATTGCGATTACATACTGCGCAAAGCTAGTGCGTTTTGTGTAATAATTCATGGCCGCAATTTAGACAAAGCTAGAGGACATGTCACTGTGGACACGAAAAAGGCTTTTCTATAGAACGCAACACTGAATCTTCCAACTTGGATATTTGTAAGTTCTTCGGTGCAGGAATCTCTGACAGGTTAGATTACATTAGCTTAGTTCAGGCTTTTCATATGCCTCGTGTATATGAAAGTGTAGGTCTTCTTTATGCCTTGTATATACTAAGTGAAGTATAATGTGCGTTTCACGTTTATTTTTAAGTGTTCTACCTCTTTATTTCACGTGTTAAATAATCACTTTTAGGTTATCTGTACCGATCAATTATTTCCACTCTTTACCTACTTTCTAATGATTTCAAGTCAACTGACGTCCTATAGTAATTGTTCACATTGCAAAATACCTTCCCACGGAAAATTTGTCTTTGTGTTTCACTTTTTTCGTCAATAAAACCTTCAGTGTGCTATAGAAAACCCTCGGAAAATACTCTATTGAGAGGAAACGCCTCTATATATAGGCTCTACAGAAATTCTGTGATTCCAAGGCAAATATGATGGATCAATATTTGCTGAAAATGAGATTTCTCTGTATTTTGTCATTCTAATGTTATCTCTATTGTGGCAAAATATTTATTTATTATTTATTTATTAATTTAACCTGGTAGAGATAAGGCCATCAGGCCTCTCTTCCCCTCTACCAGGGAATTACAACTACAATATTAATAATACAATTACAATTATAATTACAATTAATATTAAATTTACAGATACAATAAATATCAAAGTACTAAAAGATTAACTGATTAATAAAAGCTAGACAGTTTAGTGTAAAAGTTAAGAAGAGAAAAGCATTTCTTTATTTGATTAAGTACAAATTAAACCTACTCTACGCAGTAAGAAAATGCTTAATAATCTTGCTTTTGAACGCTACTAAATTCCGAGTCTCTGATGCCACTGGGTAGGATATTCCACATGCGCGAGAGCGAACAGGCGTGAGAGCATCTGGTATTTATATAATTTTCTTTCCAATCAATTGGTATGAAACATGATAATATGATTTCATACAGTCGTTCAAACTTTAAATTCTCGCTCCTGAAAGGCTGCAAAACTGGCATCATATTTTGTCTTGAGGCAGCAGGATTGTGTCTCTAAGAAAATGTATTTGTAACATATTACATTCCCTGGATGATATTAGAAGTTTGTAGAAGGTTAATTAACGGCGTTTTATCAGCTACAAGATTACTTAGCGTTAAAGGAATTAGTCATAATGAGATGTCTTTCAAAGAATATGAGGATGAAAATTCGCCTAGTGACTATCTAATATTCTGCTTACAGTTCGGGAAAACTTGAGAAAACAAAGCCAGTTATTCAGCTGAAACGGGAATCGAAACCACGCTCAAGCGCAACTCCACATCAGTAGGGAAGGTAACGTGTGATTGAAGCAGTGTTATAGCAGTCTCTAAGAATGGATGTAATACTCCTCCAGATCACAATGATTCTGTTCTACAATAAGGTTGTAACCACCGGATCAAGATCCCTACCTAATGAGGTCAAAGATAACCTATACCTACAGGAAAAACCGTGTTCAATAAGAGGTGCAGTTCCAATATAGTTATTTAACTTATGCTAATAAATATAAAACAAACGCTCAACTTTACTTTAACATAAATTCTAAGGAAGAATTCTGTGGAATAGTCCGAATTCACGTTGGAAATATGAACTAAATCAGTTACGTGTAACGCATGAAACGTGTATAATACAATATAGAGAACATATTTCTTCCCCAATGCGCAAGTATTTTTGCCCCTGTCGTAAATAAAAAATACACGTAAGTCTATCTATAACACTTTTCTTAAAATAATAATAAATATGCATAACATACAGCAAGCTTCAAGTAGCAGCTTGAACGTACTAAGTATTACAATGATATACAACACAATTTGTTTTTAATTTGGAGGTTAAACGTGATAAAATACAAAACTTATTTATATACATAACTATTTTAAGTATCTAAACTGCCTGTGCTGCAAATCATCAGTATGTAACTTATCGTTATGTTGCACCGATTCCTTCGCAATCTGTTCCTATATCTTCAGGTTAACACTAAACATCAATTAAACTCAGCCCACAGAAACTATTTACGTACATACAAACAGATTCCAACGAACGAATACAGTCAAGGAAAACTACGCACTACACAATAGTACTGGTAAACGCAATCTTGAAGACAGATGGTCGTGATTTTAGCGTATCAGCGCAACTACTTAGAGAAATTAAAACTCTTCCTAGTCTTGAAATAAACCCAATACCATATTATACGGAGATAATGTTTGCATTACGGCATATTTTTCAATCGAATGCAATGAAACCACTCACGAGTTGTGCGACAGGCGAAATACTGTAAGCTAGGAAGTCGCTGTGTAGAGAAGGCGTTAACATCAGTTTACCAATAGACATACGAATTCACAGGCTGTTTCAAAATTCTTTAAACTCGAAACATTAACAACTGAAATTTTGTATTTTATCAATTGCCTATCATTTTATCGCCACTGATCACAATGACGTCAGTGTTGTTATATCGTCTGTACGAATATCAGAGTGAATACAGAAGCAGAGAAGTAACTAGCGGGTACCTGCTGGTACAGGTTGTACAAAATTAACAACCCGACTCCTAACCCACTGGTAGAATTAACTTAGCGGCAATTAAAAATTTATCACGATGAGCTGTCTAGCCTAATTACTTGTCCCTGCTTATCATGCGTCACAGAAGTAATTCGCCTGCCTGCCAAGCACACCCATGCAACTTTAAATGAAACAGCTTACTGCGCACACTAAAAATAAAACAATGAAGTTTTTAGTTGGTTATTTAACGACGCTGTATCAACTACGAGGTTATTTAGCGTCGATGAGATTGGTGATAGCGAGATGGTATTTGGCGAGATGAGGCCGAAGATTCGCCATAGATTACGGTTAGGGAAAACCTCGGAAAAAGCCCAACCAGGTAATCAGCCCAAGCGGGGATTGAACCCGCGCCCGAGCGCAACTTCAGAGCGGTAGGCAAGCACCTTAACCGACTGAGCCACGCCGGTGGCTAATAATGAAGTTATAATTAACTTAACGTAGTAAAGTAAACAACTTCTGACGTTAATTCGTCTATAATTTCGGTCCAGTACTAGGATGCCATCTCAGAAAGTCGACCAACACAGTTTCATGTCAGCTTTGTCGCGCATATAATTCCTAAACTACACGACATATTCCAATGAGGTAAACGGCGATCGATAGCCGAAGAATCAAGTATCCAACGTGACCTTGGATTTGAGAGAGTGACGTTATCTAGTAGACTAATACGCGGAAGCAACGAAATTCAGGCATGAATTGGCGGATCGTAGGCTACCGAGGCAGTGTAACTCGAGAACGCTAAGTGGTAGGACAGGTATGCTCAAAATTGTAAAAGCCCCGATTACGCGGATGATGCTGCACTGCATAACACACACTGTGTACGGAATGGGCTCCGCAACTACATTGCAGCACCGACCGTAGCATAGTTCTCACACTCTTACAAATACGGATAATAAACTGAATTTCAAAAAGGAAAGAGTATACACTGCAATATTCAGTTATTAATATAGTTATGATATAATAATATCATATATAATATCATTTTCATATTCCACCATATACTCTACTTTGCGATCTATTCAAAATCTGCATTCTTTTCTGCGAGTAATCGGGAATCTATTTCCAACGAATTTACTGAAATGCGCTAAAGATGCTCATCTGATAATCGGGACCTATGTTTGGATTTAGGCCTAGTAACCTTCATTCTTGGAAATAATTGTTCGCACATATATGTCGAGGCGAAGGTAGCTAACATAGTGGCAACGAATAAGCTCGTCTTGTAATATTTAATTTTGTTCATTTTTTAAATAATTCTATGCTTGTCAAGTCATATTCTCTGCATTTAGTTCTGAATTCTAAGTTACATAGTAAATCAATTAACTCGTCCTGGAACTGCACTCTCACGGATTGTACTAAATTTATGAAAAGATTAACAAAAATACTGACATCACTCTCCATACGCCTAAAATCACTAAATCTATGTTCTGTGAATTCACATTTGAACTGTTGCAGTACAGACATAATTAACAATATTTTGTTCAGAAAATATACATCTCTTTACAAGTTCACCATCCGTGAAAGGTTTTAGTGACAGCTAATTCCCAACATACTACATAGACTAACTTGCTCCAAAACATAGACTCTGAATTGTTCGACTTTCTTCAATGTTTGGCCTTTCATGAAGTGCTTTCAATTCTTGAAGCTGTAGTGCACGTTGCACCCCTGAAAAATTATTTTATCAAAATATCTATTTCTGCTGGAATAAAATCACCACAATAACAATAATAATAGTAATAATAATAGGTCTAATAATAATAATAATTATAATAATAATAACAATCATAATAATAACGTTGGTATATGAAAATAGGCTATATTACAGAAAACAGCTTCTCTGTCACTTCGGTATGTTCTGGGTAGCAGAGCCTATAATGTAATTTTATGTTGCTCAATAGTATTCTTGACAGTGCCTTACAATATAGTAATCGCTTTCCGTTTTCACCGAACGTACAACAAAAATAGTCTTCCTCCCACAATGTACGGAATGATCGTTTGCCTACAGAAGGTTTTGACTGTATCATTGTCCCGCACTGTTCGTGAGTTTACTAAGTACTTGAACTGCCTTCTGCAGCCATCCGTCGAGCTTCGAACGGGGAACAGCACGCGCTACATTCCAAGGTTGTGATTATAGAACGTAATCGGGAGCCAGAGAATGAGCATACCTGTGGTAGGACGTTCGCAGTGATGTCAAACAAATCGTAACGAAGCAGGTTAGAATAACAATTCAGCCATCGGCGTAGCTCAGTCAGCTAAGGCGCTTGCCTGTCGATCAGAAAGTGCTCTGTGGCACGGGTTCGATTTCCGCTTGCGTTTTTTCCTACGTTTTGACCAACCGTAAATAAATGTCTGGTAATGCATGATGAATCCTCGGCATCATCTCGCTGTCACCAATTCCATCGACACTAAATAATCTCGTAGTTGATACAGCGCTGTTAAATAACAAATTACAAAAATAATAACATTTCATTAACAATCAGCAGTCGAGACGTTGAATTGAAAAAATTGGCTAGTGAAATGGAGAGAAGGGAGAAAACTATAAATTTCGAGGCATATGCATCGAAAATGGAAGCATGCGTATAAGCTGCAAGTAGTAAAAGATAGAGCATTTATAGCAAGCGATGACAATTGTTCTACTCTCAATCCATATAAGATGGCTACTCCCAGGAGCCTCAGCCTACCGAGTTTTTAGGGTTAAATGTCATTGCTGACGTTTACCTCAAGAGCACGTGCTTCCCACCTATGAGGTCTGTCCATGACACGTCTTTCAAAAATACCTGATGTTCTTGTTTGCTAACTTGACGGGATAGGCTTTGATGTTCGGCAGATTAAAAGTCACGTTTTCAAGAGAGTTCTCGTTGCTTCAGACATTAAAACATACACGTGTGGTAGAAGAGTTCCAGCCATTGGCATTATCGTGTAGAAATCTGTTGTTGCAGAAATAACAGCTGTTGAACCAAAGATGCGTTTCATTCCTTTCACAGCAAGGGAGTTCCTTCTCGAAGCTCCACTGGTCAGCACATCCCAATCCCGTATCTGGTGCGTTGCTATAAACGTCCGCACATTACCGACAAAATCTTTATGATCGAGGAATCAGACTTCTTAAACTACAAATGATTATTGATATCAACGTGCTCCTTTATTTGAACTGTCCTGTCATGGATAATAGCATGTTGTCCACACATTTGGATAAATTATTCAAAGAATTCGCTGTTTAACTGTCACATCAGATATATTTTAGTCATAGACGGTGTCGTATTCAGACTTTTTCAAACTTTCGGAGGACTGTTTTGTTCTTTATTATTCCCTTTAGGGCCATAACCAAACTGCGGCCTAGCGTCACCGATTCGCGAGACTGAAGTTTAAACTCACGGAGTATACACGACGTCTTCACCCAAGGGGTAGGATTGTCCTATGAGAGTACAGTTAATTTCGTGAGAAATTACATTAGCGCCTTTCTAATTCTGCTTGGGATGTGTCCTTGCAATCACCACACGTACTTGAGATTCTGTGAGTAAACAAGTATATTTTATTTCTTTTCATTTATTTATTTGATTATTTGTACATGAATATTTGTGTTAGTGTTAATTTTGCTGTTTTATCATTCACACTACTGAGGAACATTTTGAAAATTAAGAGCACCAAGAGTTTCCTTAAAAAGGAACTTATAGAGAAGTTCGGAAAAGAATATTTCCTTATAAAAGGAAAATAAAAACACTGAATTTTGCAAATTGTTAAAAAGTATGAGGACAGATAGAACTCTATTCTTCAAAAGCAGTGTAATAGCAAAATATACATGGAAATATTTAATTATACAGTCAACATTGGTCTTCAACACCAAAATCAGACATAAAACTTAATCCAGATTTGTGTAATAGTGTCTTAAATTAAATGAGGTTAAGTAAGCCACCTAATACGTGGCTCACCTAACCCGAAAACATAGTAGTTATCCAGTCAAATAGTCTTAACTTTTATGTGAAAATTATTTTTTCTAAGGTAAGTATTAATTTGGAATTGATATGGTAGAATTTTTTGTTGTACTGTATTCAAAGGAATAACTTGCTAAAATATGCAAATTTTATTTCTTTGTCTAGAATGGAAATTTATTTATTCAACTATCTAGATTGTATTATATCCACCCTGTATAGAATCTACTTAAGTTGACCTCCTGTCTAACGTGAACCTTGACCACAGTTTGGCTATATTTATGCACTTTTCACCACTTTAAGCAGGTAATTTAACAGTTGGTAATTATTTGTAGTGCTGTACACAAATTTTTTATAATATACTGCCAAGAATTTTTTTTAAATTTCACAAACTCCCTTATGCATAGTAGTAACAGTAGCTACTACGTACTGTACCTGCAAGCTATTGTAAGTGGTCGTACTCTCTTTCCTTCTGTAAAATAACATAAAGGCTAATTGTGATGGTCCAGAAGCTGAAAAAATTAATGAAAATGTTGGGGAAGGAGAACGCAATGATAACTGTAATATCCTTGCAACGGCAGAGGAAATGAAAGATTCGCTTCTAACACACAGCAAAATACTAAAATGTATCGACCAGTTAATATATATATATATATATATATATATATATAGAGAGAGAGAGAGAGAGAGAGACAGACAGAGAGAGAGTTGGGTAGTATTGGACAGTGCGTTACTTTCATCTACCACCAGATGATAGTACTTGAATGACATTGTTACGTTTCTGGTGTGAAATTAAAAGAAATAAAACTGTGATTCGTAATTCTCCAAGAACAACCGATATCTTTAGACTAGCAACTGGACTTCAGTCCAGTATCTCTTCGGGATTAGGGTTTATACTATACTTCACCATAACGTGTTCTCTGTAGGGAAGAAGATTCAACTATGAACTTACTAAACTGCACAGCTCTCAACATTTCAGAAAATAAAAGTTGTTAATATAATCGCAGATGTTTACTGGTATATTAGAAAATTAATGAAGAAAATCCAATGTTGCATGTACTTGAATAGGCCTAATTATTTGAGATCAGTAATGCAGCAAGAAGGTTTGGACAATTTGATAAATTTTACTCTGTCCATTGAATATAAAAATTACCTGGAGATTGTTAAACTTAGACAACATTCTGAAAGTCCTTGAAGACAACTTTTCCACATTGAAGGCAGTAATATTAATGTATTTTTGTTATCTATTCATATGTAGTGGTTGGGCTAATGAGAGTTAATAGAAATAAAAAATATAAATTGCTTCGTAATAATGATGTTCTTACATTTTTATTAAAAAGAAGCGTAATATTGTCACAGAAAATATAATAATTGATTTTCTACCTATTTATACTATTCAAAGAACCGTAATCAACGTATCACATTGTTTGTTTACATGTACGTTTAATTTGCACTAAGTCACAATCTTTTCTAAATGCATATTGATTGATTTTCTTTGAATTATATATATACTACTGGCTTGTGCAGCAAATGCTGCAACCTAAGCTAATTAGAAGTTCAAATTAAAATTTTTTCAACTTTATTTCCAATGAAGAATACTAGACATTATGGAAGTTATTTGCTTCCATGATAATGAAATATACCCCTCTGAATGGTTTTCTTCATGATAAATTCTTTTTATTGAACCTATACGGACGATTAGTCCGTTTTTCATGTGGAAGTGAAGCAGTAGCTATTTCAGGTCATTGCGGATTGTACGTGAGAGTTATGAAAATACCAGAATTACCATGCTTTCAAATAATAGATATAGCGTCTTGGTATAGCTACTGCATGTTTCGTGAACTACCTTGAAATGTAGAGGGTAGAATCACTTTTTTGTGCTAAGAGGTCTTGCTAAAGTGATCGGGACACTACAACATTTTGTAGGCCTCTTTTTTATCAGTAAGTAATACCTTAATACCTTTGGTCTTCCTTTAGGCATTATAATTTTTGCGCTTCCTCCAGATAATACTGAAGAGAATCACAAACATAAATATCTACATCACTTATATACAAATGGCTTTTAAGGAACCCAGAGGTTCATTGCCGTCCTCACAAAAACCCAGTATTGGTCCCTATCCTGAGCAAGATTAATTCCAGTCTCTACCATCATATCGGACCTCTCTCAAATCAATTATCATATTATCCTCCCATCTACTTCTGCCTCCCTCAAGCTATTTTCCCTTAATTTCTTCCAACTAACACTCTATATGCATTTCTAGATTAACCTATACGTGCTACATGGGCTGCCATCTCAAACATCTGGATTTAATATTCCTAATTAAGTTAGTTGAAGAATACAATGTATGCAGTTCTGCGTTATGTAACTTTGTCCATTCTCCTATAACTTCATCCCTCTTAGCTCCAAATATTTTCCTAAGCATCTTATTTTCTAACATCCTTAATCTCTCTTCCTCATTCAAAGTGAGAATCCAAGTTTCACAACCATAAAGAACAACCGGTAGCATAACTGTTTTATAAATTCTAACTTTCATATTTAAATATCTACACCACACCACCATTAAATATACTATCGAAAAGACCCATACCACTTGATTAATAACTATAAAAATATTTCATTTCAATAATAATATTGTTATATTACTTAAGTTTTGTATATACTACTATATAGCCGTCACTCAGTAAATAGTATAGAAATAAAGACCTAACTTCAAATATTCTGTACGCCTACTTATTTGAACCTAAAAGATTGCATCATCAATAAAGCATTAATCTGTATAATTAGTGACAAATACATCATGGCATTCACTATAATAATATTTCATTTTTAATTATGTCATCAAACTTTCCTAAGTTCTGTAGTTTTTAATATCCAATACACAGACAGCTGTACTAAGAAAATTACACACCAGACAATCTGACCTGTAAATTCTTTTTATTAAGTCTTGAAGTTTTTTATTATCAACATTACAGAAACGTTCTGAAAAATATACACAAATGTAGATCGACAGTCGCCCTGGGTGGCTAAGTTAGTATAGGTCTTAGCGCTGGCCTTCTATGTCCGAGGTTGGGGGTTCGATCCCGGCCCAGGTCGATGGCATTAAAGAGTGCTTAAATGCGACAGCCTCATGTCACTAGATTTAGTGGCATTTAAAAAAAATTCTCTGGGACAAAATTGCGGCACACCGGCGACGCTGATATAACCTCAGCAATTGCGAGAGTCGTTAAATAAACCATAATTTAAAAGATCGACATATTGGAATTATGATGTGAGAGAATCTGAGTCATCTGAACTCTAAATATATCAGCAATTCTGCAGGTCTTAGCTTTCGAGTGATATTGTTTATTTTAGTGTGTTTGTGTTCTGTTTTATTGTGAAAACTCATTATTTCTCAAAACTCACGACAGACGGATTATGCAAAATAGGAAAATGATGTAGGAAAATTGACATTTCACTTAAAACTACCATTTTCCCGAAAACCTTTGGGTTCCAAGCTTCAAAATGAGGGTCACTTATTAAATTCTGTTCAGCCGTTTTCCCTTAATTTCAATTACTAATTCAAATTATATATACGGTATATATGTGACGCACCACAGCTCCGTGGTTCAAGGGAGCTGCTCCGGACTGGCTCTCGGGGCAAGGGTGCAGAAAGCAAGTGTTCGAGAGCGCTGGGATGCGGGCAGTGGCGGACTGAAGCCGAAGTCGTGTTTTAATCAGTGGAGCGGCTTTTATTTATATTTTCAAATAAATGCTTTCAAATTAAAATTTTCAATTTAAGTGGATGTACAAGAATTGTTATTTAATATTATGCAAATTTGGCTTTCATGTAGATGCTTCCTGTGATCCAGGCCTTAATAATTTCAAGAGAAAAATTGTTCCGGAGCCGGGTATCTGTCCCGGGACCCTTTGCTTATCGCACGAATGCTCTACCGACTGAGCTAACCCAGGAACCACACGACACCGTCACAATTCTTCATTTTATATCCACATTACTCAAATGGGCTGACAAGATGCCAGATGTGTGACTTAAATTTGGCTTTCTATTAACTTGCCTACAGTAACGATCATATTATGCAAATCTGGCTTTCAGGCTTTAATAATTTCAAGGGAAAAATTGTTCCGCGGCCGAGTATATCCACACAACTCAAATGGGCTGACAAGATGCCAGAAGCCCAAATTTGAGAGCACACATTTACCTATGCACTGCCATTACTCCAATATACCTTGCACCAATCAAATTAAGTAATCTCCATGTAGGTGTTCCTGGCTATAAAATGTAACCAACAGACCTTGCACCAATTAAATTTGAAATCCCTGCGCAAGTGTTGCTGGGAATAAAATATAGCCAACATATATTCCACCAATCAAATTTGTAGTCGCCGCGCAAGTGTTGCTGGGAATTCAATATAATTATACAACAAACACCAATCAAATTATATAATAGCCGCGCAGGTCCTGCTGGGAATACAATACCTAGCACCAATGAAATTTGTAATCGCCGCGCAAGTGTTTCTGGGATTAAAATATAGCCAACATACATTGCACCAATAGTCGCCGCGCAAGTGTTGCTGGGACTTCAATATAATTATACAACAAACATCAGTCAAATTAAATAATCGCCGCGCAGGTCCTGCTGGGAATACAATACCTAGCACCAATGAAATTTGTAATTGCCGCGCAATTGTTTCTGGGAATAAAACAATATTATTCTTTGCCCCACTTACGACGGCCGCCTCTACATAAGTAGAGAAAATAAAAAATATTTCCTAGATCTGTGTCATAAGTGTATAAACTCCTTAGGTACCATGCATTCTACCAGGGTCTTAATACTTCTGACCTCATGGGGAATGAGGCTGTGTAGGATAACAAGGAGTAAAATACACAGCCAGTTTTATTTTAGTTTTCATCACAGATTTATTAAATTAATTGGAAATATTATTCTGTTATTAATTTATCAGTTTGTCAGTGAAGTATGTAATGTTCATTTAACTACAGTATATTCTGTACTTTATTAATGCTTTTTTTTTTTTTTTTTTTTTAAATATGGGTGAGTTACCTATGAATGAACGATGTAGTAGGACCTAAATAATATTACTTACTTACTTACTGGCTTTTAAGGAACCCGTAGGTTCATTGCCGCCCTCACATAAGCCCGCCATTGGTCCCTATCCTGAGCAAGATTAATCCAGTCTCTACCATCATATCCTACCTCCCTCAAATCCATTTTAATATTATCTTCCCATTACGTCTCGGCCTCCCCAAAGGTCTTTTTCCCTCCGGCCTCCCAACTAACACTCTATATGCATTTCTGGATTCGCCCATACGTGCTACATGTCCTGCCCATCTCAAACGTCTGGATTTAATGTTCCTAATTATGTCAGGTGAAGTATATAATGCGTGCAGCTCTGCGTTGTGTAACTTTCTCCATTCTCCTGTAACTTCATAATATTATTATTATAATATTATTAACAAAACATTTTATTTAGCAGAACATTCTGTGTTATATTTGTTAGATTATTAACGTTTAGGAAAACAATTCAAAGACTTTCATGATTGTAATGTACTGGACTGTATAATCACCAACTGTATTGAAGAGAAAAGTCTTTATTATTGTGTTTGAGACTTTCCATCGCACAGAATCATGTTTATACAATTCATGACCAGCAGATGCGTTCCGTAATGTCTGACAGGAGTCGTAAACATTGTCGGCAGAGATAGGAAGGCGGATAATTACTACTCAACCAATGGCAGAGGTCACAGTCCAAGACTTATCTTGACATTGGGCGGACAGAACGCTTCAGACCGCCCAAAATAAGCGTGGAATGTGATCTCTGCCATAGGTTGTTAAGCAATTATCCGCCTTCCTACCTGCGCCGACGATGTTTACGTCTCCTGTCAAACATTATAGAACGCAGTATAATGTTACTTAATACTGTGATATCCTTGTTTGATTGCCATAAGTTGAACTGCAATTTTAAATTTCTTAAGTATCATACAAACGTATCTACATACATAAATTGAAATAATAGTTCAGCCTATTACAACTTATTAAGTAGGATAGGAATAAGACTAGCAAGTCATAACATTATAACATTAAGTGTAATAAAGATTTACAGCAGAATACTCGATGGAAAAATATTACAAAATGTCAAATTTCCAAGAGCAAAAAACCTTTATATCCGTATATCTCAAAACATTTAACAAAAACATGTTAAATGTTAAATTGTTTACTGTTAACATCCCAACATGTTGAGTGAACATGTTAATGCTAATTTCATTTAACACTTCGTCCATACTGTTAAACATGTTAAACTTGACTTTTTGCGTAGTCGTCCATAAATAGTCTATGAGATTTTAAGGTAGATAGTGTCTTCTTTTCAAACCTTGGATAATGGACTCAGATAATGATTTGGCTTTTGTAATTGCTTCTATTGCTTGTTACAAAACCTTGAAAACGAAGAAAATGAGAATGTGGGTGCGGCAGTATCTTAGTAAAAGACACTAAGCAGAAGACATTCTAAACGACTTAAGTTGAAGATCGATTTGGATTCAAAAAATTGCTAAGAATGTCAGAACACGATTTTAATATAGTGCTGCAAAAATACTTCCTGTTACATCAAAGAAAGACACAATTTAAGAGCAACCATTTCATCTCAATTTAAAAAATTACAGCACGATTGATTGTCTATCATAGGATCTACGACATGATATATGTTAAAGAAGCGGGTAATATCGTACAATTATTCTTTCCGAAGTTTTACGATCAGTAACATACATCATCAGATACAACCATTACTGATTTCAACATAGCATTAACGTTTAGTGTACGACAAGAGTGCGAAAACTCTCTTTTGTGTTCTCGAAAACAGTTAAATAATAATTCTAGTTCTCTAAAACAATCGGCCTTCTTTGTTTTGTCTCTGTATTCTTTTGCAGACATATCCCACGAACAAGGCCATACCACCAGTGCATTAATTTTATTTTACCGTATTTTCTTTCGTCCACTCCATTTCTTCGAACTTACAGCAAACACCAAGGACCAATGATACTAGAAATATGATCAAGATACGCGCCACAAAATCGGAAGTTAGTTGTTGCTATGGAAACTGTACGAACTTTGCTGAACTGTAACGACTCTGCACGAGCAAATGAATTAATTTGACATGTTAACTTCAACATAGTCAGTCAACATGTTAAGTCAATTGAGACTTGAAATGTCCATATACATGTTAAATTCAACATATTATATTTAACAGGTTGTTGTTAAACCGTTAAATGTTTAATAGAGAAGACGAGCCTCTAGAGGCAAAAATTGTTTTATATGAAAGATTTCATTGGGAAAGCCAATGATTTAATTCCCAATGTGCTCAGTCAATGTAAGAGAACAGTGTTGTATGATAAATGAATTAAATAATTTCTATTTCGTCCTTAAATGTACAGAAATATGATCCGAACAAATGTCGCATTGTGAAATTCCTTTGCTTTTAATCGCACAAGGAGATGAGGACGCATTTTCAACTCCCTAAGTTATCTATATGTTTTAATATTCATTCTGCAATAGTTATTTACGTAACTAGGACAGAAAGTGATAGTTTTGTGTTCGACTGAGAAGGTTACTTCACTTGCGTTGGCGGCATTGTTCCTTACAGGTAGAAGTAATATCTTCTTTGATAGCTACCATTGTTGGCAGGATTGCTATAGCTCAATAGATCAATGACACAGGTTATGTTGGTTTGTTTCAATACAAATCCTGAGCATTGCAGTACTACGTATCCAGTCAAAGTGCGGAATTTTAACTGGAAGTTTTGGCATGGCCGACTTCTGACAGAGAAGTAACACAGTTTGTAAAATTTCATAACAATTTTTACTCTTCTTGTTCTCTAAATATATATTTTGTGAGCTGTAAAGATGCCGAATTCGCGTCTAGCGTCAGACTGTTATTCTGTTGTTATTGTTCCAGATAAATTTCCTCACTTCCACTGATTACGTACTACGATGTAATTTTTAAAGCGTGAAATATAGGCCTATGTCGAGGTATATGCAAAAAGAGCTTCAGTCCTGGACTGAGGCCATTTCTGCACATGTCAAACTAGCAACTCGTATTTTTGTATAGGCATAAGCGACTGACGACCTTCCATCACAGGTCGATGTAACCATAGGAAACATATCAATTTTCGACAATAACTCATATTCGATAAAATATGCACTCAAGCCCTTCTTGCATAAGCGATTCACCGTAAATTCTACATAGAAATCAATGTCATACAGAGAAAAAACGTATTTTGAAGTAGCTCCTCTATATATCGAACATCTGTCGTACTGTGTAATATTTGTGTGGTAATCTGCCAACGGAAGATTTGACAATTATTTCAAGACAGGACCAATATAGGCCTATATTTTATAATAACAACCATAAGACTAACCTCTCAACTCACGAAGAATTACATTGGCAGCCCTGTATTTTTCAATTTTTCACCACACACACGTGTTACGATATATTTCATATTAAGTTAACACTTCACCATTCACTTAAATATCACTCACTGCGAGTCCGCGCTTTTAATGATACAAGGAGACGAGGACGATCAACTCAACATATTACTTAACAGTAGTACCAAAATGTTATAATGTCCAGCAAAATCATTCCATTTCCTTAAAGTATGTATACTGTATGTGAATAAAGTAAAAATAAGTGATATAATCAGCATAGTACTTCTCATTTACTATAGGTTATTTCTATTTATTTACTTATTTACGTTTATACATATTTCAACGGAAAATATAATCACCCGAGTTTTACTTTTTCTTCGGTCTTGTGAAGTTGGCTATCCATTACCACCTCCCTCAACGCATCATAAGGAATAATTGATAGTCATTTTGCGATATCTTTTTTTTAATTCAAAACTTACTAATCGCAGACAATATTTTATGTGAAAATTTAGTATGTTTATTACCTATGAAAATGCAACTTTTTTTATTAATATCGTGGACCTGGTTGGCAAGTTGGTATAGCGCTGGTCTTCTATGCCCAAGGTTGCGGGTTCGATCCCGGGCCAGGTCGATGGCATGTAAGTGTGCTTAAATGCGACAGGCTCATGTCAGTAGAATTACTGACATGTAAAAGAACTCCTGCGGGACAAAATTCCGGCACATCCGGTGACGCTGATATAACCTCTGCAGTTGCGAGCGTCGTTAAATGAAACATAATGGGCCATATTCATAGACATTCTTAGCGCGGGCTTACGGTGGATGATAGCGAACTAACGTTTTTCGTATTCATAAACCAGTGTTAGCGATATGATATGATATGATATGATATGTATCCTGTTTAGCACGCTCGTTGCGCGGGCTAGCGAAATGTCTACGAATAGCACCCAATAATATTAATATCTAGGAGTATTAGTTGGACATTAGTTATTTATTAAATTATTTATATCTTATGGCTGAATGTTCCATAATTGTACAGAGAGAGTACTATGACCTCCACGAATATTGCAACCTAACCACAGTATAGAGAATACTGTGACCTAACTGTTACGAACGGCTATCACCAAATACCTTACTATAATAATACCGGACAGCTGTATACTACCAGCATTGGCGTGAGTGCGAAATATCGCGGACCTGACATCTAACGGAGCGAGATGGAATTACGTCCCCAAATATTAACATAGCGGACGTGAGTTACTAATGTGGAAAAGTATATGAAACACTTGAGGAACGCTGAATAGTATTTAATGTAAAATTATTATCTCATATCAAAGCTGCATAGGCCCAATTATGAGAAATATTGTGTACTTCATATTACTTTCCGTAATTAAGTGTTACATACGGCGGGCTTATGTGAGGGCGGCAATGAATCTCCGGGTTCCTTAAAAGCCAGTAAGTAATTAATTGTTACATATTTTCTCTTTGGTTTAATGAGACAAAATCAATTCTGAAATTAAGGATGAATTTACAATAATTCCCTCAAAGGATCGGTTCAGATATTGAGAAATCATAAAATCTATTGAACAATATCTTTATTTTGTTTTCAATATCCGAATTATTTTCGTTAGTTACGATACACCACAAGAATTTGAAAGTAACTAATTGCTTCAATATTTCATTATGCAGTTCAATTTTAACATGTAACACTTTCGATCTGATAAAATAAATGTTCTTTTTTTGCTAATATCTTCATATTAAAATCACTGACTACTATATTCAATGGATAAATTGTTTTGTGAATCATTTTTATTCGAAATAATTATCACTTAATAATTTGGAAACTGTAAAATGTACTACACTATGAATAAAATATTAAGTCATCGTTAAACATATGTTTTGTCCAGATATACTTTAAGATTGTGTGTTTGTGTGTGATTGTGTCCGTGTGTGTAATCAACGCCTACCCATTTCACGTATGTGATTCGGGTTCCTCATACTGCGGATAGATGATAGAAGTGTGAGCCAGTTTTTGTGAAAAAAAACAAACACCTTTCTCTAACTCACTGTTTTATTTCTATCATCTCACTTTTACCATTCGGAATTTTAAACCAATATTTCAATTGTTTAGTAAAGGCTTCGTATAACACTAACTGAGAATTGATCCCACGGTTTATCCCTATTTCCATAATATATTACAGTCAAATCTATCATCAAAAGCCTTATTCCATTAAATCTATTAATATTTTTGTTTTGTTTTAAATATCCGAAGCGAAATAAATTGATGAATTAAATCGTCGTCTTTTCAGTGTGATGGTGAAAATATAATCTAAGTATGATCTCATCTTCTTGAATATATCATCAACTTCTAATACTACCAAAGATGTCGGCCTAAGGAAACGCAACCGTCGTAGCAACTTATGAAACTTATCGTACTTCAGCATTCAATTGTCGAAGTTTCCATTTCTCACCTTACTTGTTTATACACAGAACGTCACAAACACATTTAAGTTATCACCCACAACAATTATCACAGAAATATAAAATCCGTACGACATAGTGTTTGGTCGTATCTCGTACATTCATTCATAGTGTTTTGCCCAAGGGCAGGACTTTCATTGCAAACCCAGCATCCTACATTTTTTCCTGTTTTCTTTTTACCGTGGAAAGACTCACATATTATGATTGCAATTTTTACAGGTAAGATAAATGTGGTAGCTTCCCGTTGCTTTCCGCACACCACTCTCTCTATTTCGCACCTTAAAAGATTCCAGGGAGTCCAATATGGAGATGAGGATAGTGGGTTTGACTAATTAGACCCTCCAGACTTCAACGAAATTCACCACAATGTTTAAATAACAGTTCTATTAGGATTTTTGACCCAATCAGAGACCGGTAAATGCTAATTAGCCTTTACTACACCTCATACAATAGTCAAAATACCCGTATGCATACGATTATAGCCATACATATGGACAAGGGGTAAATTAGGTGCAAAATAACATCCTTTCCCTAGACGTGTGGACCAGGCGCTGCCCAAAGTGAACTCGGACAAATTCACGCTATAGGAGATCGGGTTTTTGTCTCAAACACTGCACATGACTTACGAAAAATAATTATTATTTAAAAAAATTAAAATAAATTTGAATACTAAATGGCACTCGAAAATCCTCCACTATTAATGTTAACTCTCCCTATTTTATTAATTTTTGTGTTGTCGTTTTGTAATAATTACCGAATTAAGTTGTTAAAATTTTATTCGGTAATTTTAAAGATACAAAGGAAAGGTATGATTGGTGAAACTAGGGCTGAAGTACTTCGGGTGATTTCGGAAGTGAAAATTATTGCATTTTTTTTTTGTGGGGTTGCAATTGGTCATTAACCTAAACTAACCAAACGTAACCTGTTACAGATTCGTACATGCAAGGTGTTTTCATCATATCTTTAAAATTACCCTTTTTTCTTGTTAATTTTAATTTTTATATTATATAAAGAGTTTACTGAAAAAGTAACGAAGGAATTATATAAATAT